>NW_011495085.1:673690-715480 GCF_000754665.1 Bison bison bison | reverse complement strand
AAGTCAGCCACTGTTTCCACTGTTTCCCCATCTATTTCCCATGACATGATGGGACCAGATGCCATGATCTTAGTTTTCTGAATGTTGAGCTTTAAGCTAACTTTTTCACTCTCCTCTTTCACTTTCCTCAAGAGGCTTTTTAGTTCCTCTTCACTTTCTGCCATAAGGGTGATGTCATCTGCATTTCTGAGGTTATTGATATTTCTCCCGGCAATCTTGATTCCAGCTTGTGCTTCTTCCAGCCCAGAGTTTCTCTTGATGTACTCTGCGTATAATGGTTATAAATGGTTACTGAGTTTTGTCACTTTTTGACTCTATTAAAACAATCATACATTTTTTTCTCTTTAATTCAATTATACTAATTGCTAAATTATATTGATTGATGCTTGTTATACTAACTGTATTCCTGGGATTACCCCCACTTGGCTATATATATTATACTTTTAATATATTGCTAGATTTGTTTTGCTATTATTATGAAAGGTTTATATTTCTAACTTTAAGAGCTGTATTGGTTTATAATATAATTTTCTTAATAGTGTCTTTGTTAGCTTTTGGGATCTATGTTACATGGTTCTCTTAAAGTGAATTGGAAAGTTTTCTTTCAGAGGAATTCCTCAGCAAGAATTTTTTGTAATTTTGGCATTATTTCTTACCTAAATTTTTGATGGAATTCATCAGTGAAGCAGTCTGAACTTTGAGTTTTCCTTCTGGAAGTGATTTTAGTTAAGAATTTAATGGAGATACTGCTATTTATATATGATCTATGATTTCAATTCATATATAGTAAATTATGTTGTTTATGGGGTTTGCTTCTTCTAAATTGTCAACATTACTAGCATGGATTGGTTTTTAATATTCCTTCATTATACTTCAGTATTCATAGAATTTGTGGAAGTATCCATCATCCCTGATATGTGTGATTTGTGTTCATTCACTCTTGCTCTCCCTCTTGAGCTCATTGTTAATTTTAATCAGCTTTTAGCTTCATTACGTTTATCCATGGATTTATTTTTATTATTTCATTGATTCTCTTTCTTATCTTTCTTAATCTCCCACTTCACTTTTGGGTTTAATTTCCTTTTTTCCTTAACTTCCTAAGTTAGATACTTGATCATTCTTTTAAAATATTTCTTCTCTTATCAAGTAGGTGTCTAAAGTAATTGATGTATTTTTATTATTATTCTTTTCAAAATATTTTTTTAACTCCTTTTGGTACCTCTTCTTTTACCTATAGTTTATATAAATGTGTGTTGTTTCATTCCAAATACTTGAGATTTTACTAGATGTCATTGCTACTAATTTCTAATTAATTACATTTGAGTCACAGAATATACTTTGGAATATTTAATCTTTTCAGATTATCAACACAATGTATTTTATGGCCCATGATACCACCAATCACCTATTCTGGGGTATGAAAGTGAAAAAGTGCAAGTGTTAGCCATTCATGTCCAACTCCTTGCAATCCCATGAACTGTAGCCTTTCAGGCCTGCCAGGCTCCTCTGTATAGTGTTCTATAAATATTAATTAGCACATGTTGTTTGATAGTGTTCTTTAGATTTTCTTTGTATCTGTTGATTTGTCTACGTATCTGGTAACCTTTTTCTTTAGATTGTAGTTTTCAGTCAGTTTTTATCTGTTTAATTAATATATTTGAATAAAGTCTACCATGTTACTCTCAAACCTTTTTTCCCACCAGGTTTATGTACCTTGTTCTCTCTTACTTACCACGTTTTGGTGTTTGAGTATTTCTTATCCCATTATTCCCTCTACTTGATTAATGTTGTCATAGATTGGGTTATCTCAGAAGCATGCCCTGAGAGTAATATTTGTTAGTAGTTTAAGTTAGAGATAGTACAGGAAAACCAGTAGATAGTACAGATGTGACACAGGAAGAGAAGAAAGTTCACATAATTCAGTTACTACTGAGCATGATACTACTGAGGGCAACTGGGGCTCAGTCGTGGGGACCTCTTGGAAATGCTGTAGAAAATGTCGTGTGGTATTGGCTCCCCAAAGGAAGAAAACTAGTTTATTTGTTGACTATTTTATTTGTCATTGATAGGTGAACCAGACTCTTTAGTCAGAAAAAGCCTCAGGCTGAGATTTTAAGTAAGAAACTACAAGTGGGAACAGAAATGTTGATTTATGGGGGGAAATGACACCAGCTGATAAGATATCTATTCTGTTTTTCTTTCTTTCAAAGACAACTTTCAACTATTACAGGTAGGCAATTTTTTAAAATTATTGTTCAAAGTTAAACAGTGCTTAACACTCTCAAGATTTTGCTTTTGAAAATTTAATCTCATATACTATTTCTAAATTATAATATGGTTTTCATGTATTTTGATTATTTCAACACCAACAGATATTCTTGCTCTATATAGGCAGTGTTAATTTGTGAATTTGTCCCACATTTATTACCTTCTAAAATTTTTAAAATCTGTTTTATCATAGTTTACAATGGAAGACCAATTTCTTTCAACTTAATATATTCTTTATAATTCTAGTGTAAAGTAAATCTAGTGATGAAATTCCTGAATTTTGGACAGGGAGGCCTGGCATGCTGCGATTCATGGGGTCGCAATGAGTTGGACATGACTGAGCAACTGATCTAATCTGATAGTTATCTTAAAAGATACTGCATTCATTATACAATTCTGGGTTCATAGTTATTTTCTATCAGCGTATTAAAGCTATCCTACTTGCTTATTGTTTTCCGTGTTGAGATAGAGAATCCATTGTTAAATTAGTTAAGCCCCTTTTGAAGTTAGCCCTTTGAAGGTAACCTGATTTGAATACTGTTGTTGTTCAGTCTCTCAGTCATGCCCAACTCTTTGTGACCGCATAGACTGTAGCACTCCAGACTTCCCTGTCCTTCACCATCTCCCGGAACTTGCTCAAACTCATGTCCAGTATGTGGGTGATGCCATCCAACCATCTCGTCTTCTGTCTTCCCCTTTTCCTCCTGCTTTCAATTTTTCCCAGCATCCCAGAGTCTTTTCAAATGAGTAGGCTTTTTGCATCAGGTGGCCAAAGTATTGGAGCTTCAGCTTTAGGATCAGTCCTCCCAATGAATATTCAGGATTGATTTCCTTTAGGATTGAATGGTTTGATCTCCTTCCAGTCCAAGGGACTCTCAAGAGTCTTCTCCAACACCACAGTTCAAAAGCATCAATTCTTCAGTGCTCAACTTTCTTTATAGTCCAACTCTCACACCATACATGACCACTGGAAAAAACCATAGCCTTGACTAGACAGACCTTTGTTGGCAAAGTAATGTCTCTGCTTTTTAATGTGCTGCCTGGGTTTTTTCATCACTTTTCTTCCAAGGAGCAAGCATCTTTTAATTTCATGACTGTAGTCACAATCTACAGTAATTTTGGAGCCCAGTGAAATAAAGTCTGTCACTGTTTCCATTGTTACCCCATCTATTTGCCATGAAGTGATGGGACCAGATGTCATGATCTTGGTTTCTTGAATGTTGAGTTTTAAGCCAGATTTTTCATCTTCCTCTTTCACTTTCATCAAGAGGCTCTTTAGTTCCTCTTTGCTTTCTGCCATAAGGGTGGTGTCATCTGCATATATGAGGTTATTGATATTTCTACTGGCACTCTTGATTCCAGATTGTACTTCATCCAGCTCAAAATTTTGCCTGATGCACTCTGCATAGATATTAAATAAGCAGGGTGACAATATACAGCCTTGGTGTACTCCTTTCCCAATTTGCAACCATTCTGTTGTTCTGTGTCTGGTCCTAACTACTGCTTCTTGCCTGCATACAGGTTTTCAGGAGATAGGTAAGGCTGTCTAGTATTCCCATCTCTTGAAGAATTTTCCACAGTTTGTTGTTATCCACACAGTCAAAGGCTTTAGCATAGTCAGTGAAGAAGAAATAGATGTTTTTTTCTGGAAGTCTCTTGCTTTTTTTATGATCCAGAAGATGTTGGCAATTTGATCTCTGGTTCCTCTGCCTTTTCTAAAACCAGCTTGAACATCTGGAAGTTCTCGGTTTATGTACCATTGAAACCTCACTTGGAGAATTTTGAGCATTACTTTGCTGTGTGTGCGTTAGTCACTCAGTTGGGTCAGACTCTTTATGGCCTCATGGACTGTAGCCCATCAGCTTCCTCTGTCCATGGAATTTTCCAGGCAAGAATACTGGAGTGGGTTGCTATGCCCTTCTCCAGGGGATCTTCATGACCTAGGGATTGAACCTGGGTCTGTTGAACCAGCATTGGTTCCTGCATTGAACCTGCATTGCAGGCAGATTCTTTACCAATTGAGCTGTGGGGGAAGCCCATACTTCACTAGCATGTGAAATGAGTGCACTTGTGCAGTAGTTTGAACATTCTTTGGCAGTGCCTTTCTTTGGGATTGGAATGAATCTGACCTTTTCCAGTTCTGTGGCCACTGCTGAGCTTTCAAATTTTCTGGTATATTGAGTGCAGCACTTTCACAGCATCATCTTTTAGGATTTGAAATAGCTCAGCTGGAATTCCATCACCTCCACTAGCTTTGTTCATAGTGATGCTTCCTAAGGCCCACTTGACTTTGCATTCCAGGATATCTGGCTCTAGGTGAGTGATCACACCATTGTAGTTATCTGGGTCATTAAGATTTTTTTTTTTTTTTTTATAGTTCTGTGTATTCCTGCCACCTCTTCTTAATATCTTTTGTTTCTGTTAAGTCCATACCATTTCTGTCCTTTATTGAGCCCATCTTTGCAAGAAATGTTCTCTTGCTATCTCTAATTTTGTTGAAGAGATCTCTAGTCTTTCCCATTCTATTGTTTTCCTCTATTTCTTTCCATTGATCACTGAGGAAGGCTTTTTTATCTCTCCTTGCTGTTCTTTGGAACTCTGCTTCTCTGCTTTCCTTTTCTCCTTTGCCTTTCACTTCTCTTCTTTTCTCAGCTATTTGTAAGGCCTCCTCAGACAACCATTTTGCCTTTTTGCATTTCTTTTTCTTGGGGTTGGTTTTAATCACAGCTTGCTGTACAGTGTTGCAAACCTCTGTCCATAGTTCTTCAGGCACTCTGTCTATCAGATCTAATCCCTTGAATCTATTTGTCCCTCACTTCCATTGTATAATCATAAGGAATTTGATTGAGGTCATACCTGAATGACCTAGTGGTTTCTCTACTTTCTTCAATTTAAGTCTGAATTTGGCAATAAGGAGTTTGTGATTTGAGCCACAGTCAGCTTTCATTCCTGTTTTTGCTGACTGTACAGAGCTTCTCCATCTTTGGCTGCAAAGAATATAATCAATCTGATTTCATATTGACCATCTGATGATGTCCATGTGTAGGGTCATCTCTTATATTGTTGTAGAAGTTGTTTGCTATGACCAATATTTAAGATAATCCTTTATTTTTCCTTTTAGTTGATTTTAAGATTTCCTCTTTCCTTTTGGTGTAGGACAGTTTCACTGTGACTTATCTAGAAGTCTTTAATAAGTCTGTCTTTTTTTTCTTCTTCTTCTATTGTTTTTGCCTTGCTAGTGATCTTTTGAGCTTCATGGATCTATGGATTCAGCAGTTCTCAAAGTGTTTTTCAGCATTTGTCTTTTCACATATTTCCTCTATCCAATTCTCTTACTCCTGTAAGGACATTCAAAACATTAGGTCTCTTAATACTTCCAAAGTTGTATGCCCTGCTATTTATTGATCTCTGCAACACAGATAACCAGAGTAATCATGGTTTATTTAACCTGTCTTCTTGTAACCGTGCGTTGTTATTGTTCAGACGCTAAGTCACTTCTGACTCTTTACAACCCCAATGACTGCAGCATGCCAGGCTCCCTGTCCTTTACTATGTCCCAGAGTTTGCTGAAACTCCTGCCCTTTGCTTTACAGCATTGGACTTTACTTTCACTACCGGATATATCCACAACTGATTGTCCTTTCCAGTATGGCCCAGCTGCTTTATTCTTTCTGGAGCTATTAGTAACTGCCCTCTGCTGTTCCCCAGTAGCATATTGGACACCTTCTGACCTTGGAGTCTCATCTTCCCTTGTCATACCTTTCTGCCTTTTCATACTGTTCATGGAGTTCTCATGACAGGAATACTGGAGTGGGTTGCCATTTCCTCCTCCCATAGGTCACGTTATATCTGAGCTCTTCATTATAACCCATCTCTCTTGGATGGTCCTGAATGGCATGGCTTATAGCTTCATTGAGTTCTGCAAGTCCTCTCTCCATGACAAGGCTTTGATCCGTCAAGGGGAACAGTGCCTTATTGTTTTCTTTCTGTATTTTGCTTCTGTCTACATTAATTGATATATTATCCTTTCTTCATAAGTAAGAGACCAACACAATTATGAAATTTGCTCATTCCTTCCTCTGTGTACCCATTTCATCCCACATGTGTATTTCTCTTTTAACATTTATAACTTTTGTTTGTATGATAATGATTAATAACTATGTCAAAGTTATCCTCTGGATATATGCAAAATGATATTAGGGGAATTTGTCTTTGTCTTTCTCTCATTATTTCATAATGCCCTTATAGCAGTAGACACACAATCAATAATCATTGTGGTGAACTTGGTGTGATTTTGCAGCTATCAACCAATGTGATAAAATATGCTTGTAGCTCCTGCTTGAATTTGTGTGAAAGATGGGCATTTTCAGTATCTCTGTGTCTCTTCTTTTACTCCTCTATCCTCAATCCAATTTGCACACTAAAGTACAAAAATACCAAAACAAGAGATAGTTAGACTCCCATCCTATGTGAGTTTCTCAGACACCATTCAAATGGAGACCAGTCTCCCATCCTCTGTAGCTTAATGTCAGAAACTTGAAGGTACAGAAGGATGTTGGCTTTGTATTGCTTTACTATCTATGAAGGATGGCAGTTTTTAATGGGCCAAAAAGGTATGTTGGGATAATACATGGTAATATCCACTTTACATATAATAATCCGTCTGATTTCCTACCTTCATTGATCCCTTCTTAAGGCCTTGGTCACATAATTTATTCATATCTTCTGACCAAGCTAGGTCTGATGACTGGATTCGAGAACAATCTAGACCTTACAAGGGACCATTTTTATTTTTAAAAATCTTTATTGGGTTATAGTTCATTTGCAATGTTGTGTTAGTTTTTGTTGTACAGCAAAGCAGTTCAGTTATACATATACATATATCCACTCTTTTTAAAATTCTTTTTCCATATAGGTTATAACAGAGTATTGAGTAAAGTTCTCTGTGCTGTAGGGTAGGTCCTTATTAGTTATCTATTTTATATATAGTACTGTGCATGTGTCAATTCCAATCTCCAAATTTATCCCTCCCTCCCACATCCCCCCTGGTAACCATAAGATTGCTTTATACATCTGTGACTTTTTCTGTTTTGTAAATAAGTTAATTTGTACCAGGAATCAGTTCTGCTGTTAATTTACTCTGCCTTCCAGTCCTTCTTCTAGATACAGGCTCTTAAAATTTTATTCCTAGAGTTTATCTCACATTTCTCTTCCAGTTTTATTTTCTGATGCCTGAGTACCTTTTTGGATTATCACTTTAGTTCACAAGATCCCATAGGTCTGTTTGCTTTTGTTATTCCCAATGATCCACTGCTTCTTAGAGCACAACTATCTAGCATAAAACAGATGCTCTTAGCAATGTGGCTTAATTTTTTAGGATGGATATGTATATTCCTTATCACTAAATAAATTACCCAAGAGAGTAAATGTAGTTTTCAAACTTCCCTTTGCTTGGTCCTTGACTTTTCAGGATGTACATTTCACTAATGTCTAATGTGGGTTTCTTTCTTTATATTTTGCTACACCCAGGTTTCCAATTCTTTGGCTCTGGTATGTTGTAAATCCTGGTTAATTATTTCTGGGCCTTCATAATAATTACTTGTGCATGTATGCATACTCAGTCACTTCAGTCATGTCCAACTCTTTGTGACCCCATGGACTGTAGCCTACCAGGCTCCTCTGTCCATGGGATTCTCCAGGCAGGAATACTGGAGTGGGTTGTCATGCCCTCTTCCAGGGATGTTCTTGACCCAGGAATTGAACCCATGTAGCCTTCACTGCAGACAGATGCTTCACTGCTAGTCTACCAGGGAAGCCCCAATAATTACTTACTTGTCACTAATCACTGTGACTCTGAATTCACAACCCATAAGTAGTTTCCCCCATCTTGTTGGACACTCAAATGCATTTAGAAATGGCAACCCACTCCAGTACTCTTGCCTGGAAAATCCCATGGACAGAGAAGCCTGGTAGGCTATAGTCCATGGGGTCGCAAAGAGTTGGACACAACTGAGCGACATCACTTTACCCTCTTCCAGACCCCACCACACAGTGCTCACAGTATCCAAATACACTAGAATCAAAAGTCTAGCATTTCCTGGTCAGCCCTATCATTTTGCAGGGGATTCTTTAATGACAGTCTGTGTTCTGAGATAAAATGTAAATTTGGTAGGAAATCTTCATCCAGTGTGGAAGACTGTTTGGCTATTTTGTATCTGCAGTTATCTCATTTTCCCCTAATGGCAGATAAGAGATTTTGGTTAAATCTAATCTTTGCTTTAATTTGATTATAGCTGAAAGAGTTTAAATTGTGAGAGTGTTTTAAAGCATTTTTTAAATTCCTTTAATTCCACTTGCCCAAACAAAAAGATAAACACATGTTAGCTCCAGGAATTTACATGGATCCTTCAATCAATGACTTGACAGTCACTTGTGTAAAATGATTATAGTTTTTAAAACTACTTGGTATTATTTTGTAAAACATCATTTTTATTTTTTTATTAATCCAAATGCAGCTTTTAAATTTTGTGATAAATTATGTCTAAGTTTTATACATAATTCTGAATAATTGGGTATCTAAGCACTTAATGTCTAGGTTTGGAAAATATTTTATTTATTCATACACATAATTTAAATGGATACCAATGACCTACTGCTCTTTCCAAAAAAAAAAAAAAAAAGGAAACAAGGAAAAGTTTAGCACAGACTAGTATCTTTAAAACTGATATTTGCAATTGGCCTTAACTGACTTATTCATAACCATTTTTTGTACTCTGTTCCTCCTCAAAAGTTGCTATCACTTTCTGAGTCAACATCAATTTCAGATTGGTATCAGTTAAGTCATAGTGAATTTGATGCAGAAATTTTAAAAACTTCTGATTTGTTGATTGATAGTATGTGTTTTGTAGGACTAGGGATTAGATTTCAGTGACCTTTCTGAATTATATCATTTACCCACCACTAAATTATTCTTAGTTAATAGCCAATAATTTGGGTAATAAATCTTTCAAAGGAAAGTTTCATATGGGAAGACAGTGACAAAAAATTTGGCAGTCCACAGGTCATTCTCAAGGATATATACTCTTTGAGAGAGATTTACTTCCTCTGTGGTTTGTAAGTTATGATTTATAAACTAAAATGTTACAAACTAGCATTGATTTAAAGGAATTAATTTCCCCCCAAAGCTGCTTGTTTACTGCCAGGCATCTCTTATCCCTGAACAAAATAAAGAACAAAAAATACTGTCTTGCAGTTCACACTTTTCTAAGATGGAAAAAAAAATCTTAAAAAATTATACTTAGTAACTGTCTTAAGAAAATAACTATAAAGAGCTTGTTCTAGTGTGATAAATTGCATGTCTAAGTTTAATTTTTTTTCCAGTAACAGAAGACATTATTTCTCTTGAAAGGTCACAAACAGAGGAAATAATTAAGATGCTCAGATCAAGTCCTATGAATGGATTTACTTTGGTAGGTAGGAAACCAGATCTTTGATATTAATGGATCATAAATGAAAGCATCATGAAGAAATAAAATAAGGATACTATAACCCTCAAACCCTCACTATAAATCTTTTTCATCTCAGCAACAATATCAGAAATGAGAGCTTGGCAATTGCATAATTATAATAAATGCAAATTTGGATAAAATGAATGAAAAAAATGCACTTAGCAATAATTTTGCTCCCATGTTCGTTTTTGCATCTCCCTATTGAGAGTCCCTTGAACTGCAAGGAGATCCAAACAGTCCATTCTAAAGGAGATCCGTCCTGGGTGTTCTTTGGAAGGAATGATGCTAAAGCTGAAACTCCAGTACTTTGGCCACCTCATGTGAAGAGTTGACTCATTGGAAAAGACTCTGATGCTGGAAGGGATTGGGGGCAGGAGGAGAAGGGGACGACAGAGGGTGAGATGGCTGGATGGCATCACTGACTCGATGGACGTGAGTTTGAGTGAACTCTGGGAGTTGGTGATGGACAGGGAGGCCTGGTGTGCTGTGATTCATGGGGTTGCAAAGAGTTGGACCAACTGAGCGACTGAACCGAACTGAACTGATAAGTTTTTCATGAATATTACCTTCTTGATAAATCTTAGGAGTGCAGCCATGAAAAAATATTTGATCTAATATAAATCTGTTCTCCACTCATACATCCTTGGGCGTTTCAGATGCATTTAGAGAACTGAATTCATTGGTATCTGAATAGTCAATACCCGTTGCAATATTTTTCAATGGGCTAGAATGGAATGATCCCCCATATTATCTCTGCCCTGGACCCAAATTGTTGTGATGAACTCCTAAGGTCAAGGTGTCTGTTCTTCAGGGACAGAGAGCCAGGTGTGTATTAAATCCTTTTATTCTTGCTGCATTTAGTCCTGTTTATGCTATCAATTAGAGAAGGAAATGGCAACCCACTCCAGTATTCTTGCTTGGAGAGTTCCATGGACAGAGGAGCCTGGTGGGCTACAGTCCATGGGGTCACAAAGAGATGGACATGACTGAGTGACTAATACACTATGCTATCAATACCTCTATCCCCAAAGAAATTTAGAGACTGACTGTAGTCCTCAAAATAGTCCTCAACTTACTCTCTAATTCGGTAAACAACTTCAGATGCTGTAATTATCCTAGTAAATCAGGAAATTGGATGGATACAACTGAGCTGAAATTTGGGGAAGGTATTTAATAGTCCTTTCTGATTTCTTTGGAGAAAAGACAGGATCATAATGGAGTTAGTTGCTTTTATAACTGAATTGTTACTCCCCAAATATGTGATTTAGTCTATGTGTGTCATTCTGGTAAAAGACCTCTACCAATATGTTACTAGCTTCCTTAGTAATTAACTATTTTTTAAAAAATGGCTTTAAAGAGTAACAAGGTTGAAATGCTCATCAAATTACTTGGAGGGGTTAAAAACTTTTCAGAAGGCCCAGTTAAGTTCTGAGATGATCTCAATGGCTCACGAATACAATACTTCTTTTTCTGTATTAAAAAGAAAATTGATATGTGAAAGAACAGTTAGGCTTTAAAAAAGAAAAGAAAACAAAAAATATCAAGTGGGAAACTATAATTTAGGGAATTAACTTTAAGGATTATGTGGGGTTTTAAAAACAGAACACAAGAGGCAAATTTCTGAGGCTGGAGAAAGATCCGATTTTGATGACTGATAGGTTTGTGTGACACCACAATTAGTAGAAATCTTATGTTCCTCTGCTTTCTCTGAGAGTCCCCTTCAAGGGTTATTAACCTTGACCTTCACCAGAGGCTGACTTTTATAGTTTCCTTGAATAAGATCTGAGTTTCTATTTCTTTAGTTTTCTATATTTTTAAGCTCTTAAGGTTGTGGTGATATTTCTCTGTGACTGGGATTGTGTGTTTATATTGAAGATTTTTATTGGAAATGTTTTATATATTCCTTTTACAGAGTGCACATGAGATTTCTTTTATTATTTTCCTACATTTTTAGCTTTCATTTATAAATGAAGTGTAGGGCATGGTAGATGAAAAAGAGAAGTTATGAGAAAGTCCAAAGTCAAAAATAGGCTGGTTGTAGTCTTTTCATAGCTTGCATCTCTAAAAAAACTTCATTTACTCCTAAGATAAAAAAAAATGTGTTTATAAATGGCTTTATTCTAATGTTTTTCATTCTGTAAAAAATATGGGATTTCTGCTGTATATCAAGCATTGTGTAAAGGGGAAATGTTAATTCTGTGCTTAAGATAACTTGGACTGAACGATGAGGGCTAAACATCACAAGATAGTAGGAAAATTTTGAGATTTTTAGCTGACTAAAAGTTCAGTTTAAGAGCAGAGACATTACTTTGCCAACAAAGGTCCATCTAGTCAAAGCTATGGTTTTGACAATAGTCATGTATGGATGTGAGGATTGGACCATAAAGAAAACTGAGTGCCAAAGAATTGATGCTTTTGAACTGTGATGTTGGAGAAGACTCTTGAGAATCCTTTGGACTGCAAGGAGATCCAACCAGTCCATCCTAAAGGAAATCAGTCCTGAATATTTATTGGAAGGACTGATGCTAAAGCTCTAATAATTTGGCCACCTGATGCAAAGAAAGGACTCACTGGAAAAGACCCTGATTCTGGCAGAGATTGAAGGCAGGAGGAGAAGGGTACGACAGAGGATGAGATGGTTGGATGGCATCACCAACTCAATGGACATGAGTTTGAGCAAGATCCAAGAGCTAGTGATGGACAGGGAGGCCTGGCATTGCTGCAGTCTGTGGTGTTGCAAAGAGTCGAACACAACTGAGCGACTGAGCTGAACTGAAAATTTGAATACAATTTATTTTGGTTTGCCAAAACATCTGGTATAATTGTTGGCCCTTTATCATCACAAAGCTAGTGAGATATATATATATATATATATATATATATATATGTACACACACATATATATATTTTTTCCATATGTGCTGCTCATACATCATCTAAACTATTGAGTATAATTGTTGGCCCTTTATCTTCACAAAGCTAGTGAGATATATATATATATATATATATATGTACACACACATATATATATTTTTTCCATATGTGCTGCTCATACATCATCTAAACTATTGAGTAGGTGATTGGAAGCTTTTCTTTGACACACAGGTGGACAAATACCTACTTATTCCATTTTGCACAGGCACTGTTCAAATTATATTGTGTTCCTCACATCTGGAAGTTTATAGACTATTGAAGAGTGAAGAGAAATGCATTTGGCACCTAGGAAGTAGAGTTTGACTAAGTGAAAAAATGGGGGAACCTTTAAACAGCTGAATGAATGAGATGCATCATGAATCATATGAATCGTAGTTCATGTGATGAGTATCCATGGGCATATTGATTAGTGATGTTATGGAGGACAGTGAATGCATGCAGCAGGTGAGGAATGAATTCAATAAGAAAATGTCTTTCCTTATTCCAGGATCTTTGGGAATATAGTATAGAGAAAAAATAAGGTGCTATAGAATATAGGAAAGTCAATAGTAAATAGACATTACAGAACCAAGGGGACTTCTCCTTGCCCAAAGGGCAGATGGGATTGAAATAAGAAGGGAAGAGGGGAAGCCAGAGCCCCTGTGCACTAGAAAGAGAGTGAAGGGCAGGATAGAGAGAGAAACACTAAACATTTCAGATGATTTTTGAAACATTTCAATGTCTATTGTAAACACAAACTGATAATTATGTTAAAATAAAACAGGAGTTTGATCCATGGGTCAGGAAGATCCCGTGGAGTGGGAAATGGCAACCTACTCCAGTATTCTTGCCTGGAAAATTCCTATGGTCCTTAGGGTTGCAAAGAGTGAGACATGACTGAGTGAGCATGGATACATGCATTAAAAAAAAACAGAAACATAATGGTTAAATAATTTCTTGTGCAATCTGATATGTTTTTGATTAGATTTAGTTTTCTGTTGTATCCAACCACATGATTTTTTTCTAATTATATAGTTTTGCTTTTATAATGTTCCAGGAACATACTCTCTTCCTTGTTTCTCACTGTAAATTAGAGTGAAGGCTTGCATATATGATATAATAAACAATATCAGACTGGCTTTTTTTAATCAAAATCAGGTAAAAGTAGATAATGTAATATCATGAGGCTGCCTCTGTCACTAGCTTATTAAGATTTCTAAAAAGTCAGTGTCTAGAACAGTCAAAATACTTCAAAATAGTGGTATGTTATTTCCAGTAACAGTATAGAAATCACACTCATAACAGGTATGTGCATATAATTAATCATGTAGGTCCTATTTCTCCAGTTCCCTTTGATTTTTGTCTCATTTCTTTGATGTTCTAACCATGGGGATATGTGATAATGCTTGTTGCAGTTAGACAAGCCCTTCTCAAAAGATGTGCACAATTGAAATTACACAGTTCACTAGGACTTAAGCTAATAAATAGTACCTTGAAAACAAAATTATTTGCTTATTCAACAGTTTTGAATAACTGTCTAATCCAAAGTGGGGACAAGTGGTCATTTGTATATTTTGTATATTTGTCATTTGTATAAAGTGGTCATTTTGCCTTAGTTAAGGGCATTAAGATGTAGATGAACATATTGGCTATATTTAAATTCTCTATAGTAAACAGTACTCTGAATACTAAGATGGATGAAGTTGGAAGATACATCTTATTCTTGTCTCTAGGGAAATTGCTTCACTTTGCTTATAAGATGTATTGGTGTTTCCCACTTTTTTCTTTTACTTTATTCCAACTCTTACAATAAAATATAATTGGATTTTTGGACCCTGAAGCAGAATAGAAGTTTTGTGTTGTGTTGTTGTCATTTATACTGAGCTTTTATCATATTTAAAAAAGTAAAACCTCTAGCAAAAAAAAAAAAAAGAAAAACTCTAAGAGAAAAAAACATAAATATTTGTCTGGAAAGAAAATTCTCAAAGGAGGTATTTGATTTTTAAAGATTTGGAATATGCATTCATTAACATTGTTTTAAAGCTTGCAAGTAGCCTGCTTTCAAAAAAAGAGCAGTTTAGGCATGCATTAGCATAATTTTGTCATGTGTTTGGAAAAATACATTTTCAGTTCACACACAAAAACAAAATGATGAGAACTAATGACTTAGATTTTAATTACTTTATTACCAATAGTAAAGAAAAACATTAGAAACACTAGAAATCTCTTAAGTATTTTGAATATTAGGTTTATAAACAAAGATACAGTTTTCCACATGTACATTTGGAGAACTGAGGAACAATCTGATTCAACACTGATTTTTTGGTCTTCAGTCACATGCAAGTCATGGATCTTGTCTGTGGTGACAAGTGACAAATAAGATCGCCAGCAGGTACAGTTCCACATTCATCTTACTTCCAAATGCCTGTAATTGCTCACTTACAGCTCTACCAGCATGTTTAATAGATATCTCAAACATAATGCATACTGAACGTGATTCTTTGTTTTCCTCAAAGGAAATACTAAAATTCAGAAAGTTGTTCCAGCCTGAAAGTTGAGCACTGATTATGTATTTCCCTCCTTTCTTTATTCCCATAAAATCCATCAGTAGGTACTGTGGACTTTACTCCCAAAATGTACCTCAAATTTATCCATTTTTCCAACTTTCCACTACCACTACGTTAATCCTCAAAGTTAGTATGCATAGCCTTGAATCGGATAGTTGCCTCCTGGTTACCTTCTAACTCCCACTTTTGTTCCACTAGAATTCATTCTTTATGGAACACACAAATTGAATGTTTAAAAATATTAATCCATTTCTGTCCCTTTCCTGCATAAACCCATTTATTGCTTTTCTTCACTCATCATGGTCATTCCACTATGAGCTCCTTTGGTTCCTAGACGTTCTGTGTTGCCTTGGCCTGAAGTTCTGTCTTGTTTTTGATTTACCCTAGATACAAAGTGACATCCTCAAATATCTTCATTTGGCAGTCTGATTTACATCTTCAAAGTCTCAGTTTAAGTATCATATCCTCAGATTGTAATGAGGCTGTCCTTCACCTTGCTTGCTAACCCAGCTTCCTATAGCCCAGGAACATACCAGCACAGCATTCTAATTAATGTTTTGATTTTTTCACAGTGATTGGTATCATTTGAACATATTTTAAAAGATTACTTGCTTGTTAGTTTTTTTTATGCTTTTCCTCATAGATTGTAAGCTCACCAAGAGGTATAGACTTTGTTAGCGCCCACATAACTTTATCTTCTCCACACTGAGCTATATTTATTATAGTGTAGGTGTTCAATAAATATTTGTTAATGAATATATATATATGAAAATCTAAAGCATAAGAAAGATGTTCTTTATTTCCATTGTTATCTTTTTTTCTTCAATAAACACTTTGATTATTTATTAAACCTTAATATTTCATTTAATGTGATTAAACAAGGGGAAAAAAAAAGCATATCTGTGTCAAAGAAGATTGCTTTCTAATAGGTAGAGACAGAATAAACAGGATAAATAAACACATTCTGCTTAATTAGTTGTTGATGTGTGTTATAGAGAAAAGTCAAAAGTTAACAAGTGTTAGTGGAGACAGCAAAATTTTTAAAAGTAGCCTGGGAAGACATTATAAAGAATACAGACTTGAATGAAGTCAGGGAGAAAGATATGAGAAGCGTATTTTATGTAAAGAGAGAAAAGACAAATGAGGGACAAACTCTTAGGCAGGAGGAAGAGCGTGGAGGTCTGAATGGCTTAATCTGAAGAGAAAGGAGATGAGGTCAGAGATGCTCCACTGGAGAAATTAGACATTGAGTAAAGAATTGTTAAGATGATTAAGCTACTATTAGAATTTTTCTTTTACTGTTCATGAAATGAGAAGCCAATGAAATGTTTGGAGCTAGAGGGGTGACTCAAGTGTACATCTTCACAATTTTAGCAAGTGAATGGACAGAATAAAAGGTTATATGAGCAAAGGTAGCATGACCAAGAGGTGGCTGTTGTCACAACCTGTGTGATATCCTGGTGACTTGATGCAGAATGGTAGCAGTGAAAGAAACGAGAACTATTCTCATCTGGGGTATGTTTTCAAGATTGAACCAACAGGATTACTGGAAGGAGTCACTGTGAGATGTGAAAGAGGAAAGGCGATGATGACGTCAAGGTTTTTCTTCTAAGGGACTGGTAGGATTCCTATTAATGGAAATAGGGTAATTGTGAGAGGATCAGACTATTGTTTTTGTTTTTCTCCCCTCATCCTCTGGTGACAACATTAGATTTGAGATGCCAGCTATACATTGAAGTAGTCCTGGAATATAGAAATCAGGGTTTCAAAGGAGTCAAGAATGGATACACAAATTTGATTCATCAGCAAATTCAAGGCATTTACTGTAATGACGGTAAATGAATTGATGTAGCCAGTGAATATAAATAGGAAAAGGAAGATGTACAAGGGCTGAAGCCTTGGATCAGTCAAAAAATCTTTGGAGGGGAACTAACAAGAGGGATGATGAAGGAAGGGACAAAGATAGGTGAGCACTCTGAACAGAAGTAGTGTCTTCAGACAAGGAGACAAAATAATCCTGTGAAGACAGTGATCAGCTATGAAAATACAGCTCATAAATTAAGTTTAATGAGGACTGAGCATTATGTTTAGGATCAGCATAGATTCCCAGTTGTTATTTAAAGATCTGCCAAAGACCTGCCTCCTCTTTGAGATTGGGAGAATGTAAATAGAAACAAGGCATGGATAATGTAATCAGGTGTCCTTGTTTGAAGGATACTCCTCTCCTACCTGGAAGGAACTGCTTCTCAAATAAGCACATGAGCTGGGGAGGTCCTTGCATGGAATAGAGAAGAAGGGGAAGCTTACAAAGACATTGGGTCAGATGAGTCAACTCTTCCTCGTATCTTACTGTCTAGAAGTCTGGTTGCAGCTATGATTTATGTTGTTGTTTAGTCTCTAAGTCATGTCTGACTCATTGCAACCCCATGGAGTGTAGCCCTCCATATTCCTCTCTCCACGGAATTTCCCAGACAAGAATACTAGAGTGAGTTGCCATTTCTCTCTCCAGGGGATCTTCCTGACTAAGGGAATCTGCCTTGCAGGCAGTTTCTTTACCATCTGAGCTACCAGAGAAACCCAACAGTTAAAACAATGTAAAGCAGTAAAAAACAAAAAACAAAACAAAACAAAAAACCCTCAAATGTGATTAAACATAAAAATAAGTTGGAATGGTTAAAGTCAAATATAAACTGCTTCTGTTGCTGCTGCTGCTGCTAAGCCGCTTCAGTTGTATCCGACTCTGTGCTACCCCATAGACGGCAGCCTACCAGGCTCTTCCGTCCCTGGGATTCTCCAGGCAAGAACACTGGAGTGGGTTGCCATTTCCTTCTCCAGTGCATGAAAGTGAAAAGAGAATGTGAAGTCTCTCAGTCGTGTCCGACTCTTCACAACCCCATGGACTGCAGCCTACCAGGCTCCTCTGTCCATGGGATTTTCCAGGTAAGAGGACTGGAGTGGGTTGCCATCGCCTTCTCTACAACAGGCTAATTATGGATTTTAGAATTTGGGGGATTGTAACATTCAGTTGAGTTCAGTTGCTCAGTCATGTCAGACTCTTTGCGACCCCATGAATTGCAGCACACCAGGTCTCCCTGTCCATCACCAACTCCCAGAGTTCACTCAAACTCAGGTCCATTGAGTTGGTGATGCCATCTAGCCATCTCATCCTCTGTCGTCCCCTTCTCCTCCTGCCCCCAATCCCTCCCAGCATCAGAGTCTTTTTCAATGAGTCAACTCTTTGCATGAGGTGGCCAAAGTATTGGAGTTTCCGCTTTAGCATCAGTCCTTGCAAAGAACACCCAGGACCGATCTCCTTTAGAATGGACTGGTTGGATCTCCTTGCAGTTGAAGGAACTCTCAAGAGTCTTCTCCAACACCACAGTTCAAAAGCATCAATTCTTCGGCACTCAGCTTTCTTCACATACAACACCAAACATAATAAAAATAAACTGAAGTAATATTATGCAATGGTTTATGGTTCAGGCTTTAGAATCAAAGAGAATAGATTGAAATCTCGTAATTATCACTTGCTAATGGGCTTCCCTAGTGGCTCAGATGGTGAAGTGTAAAGCACCAGAGTGCCAGTTACTCCTTTAAGTGCTAAAGAAATATTAGCTGAAATAGTTTACAAGGAAGCTACAGCCCTTTTCAATTTATGTCTTGTTATTCTTAGAAACACTATTCTAGTCTGTGTGTTTTGAAGTGTTAATATTTTGTTCTATTGAAATTTCATAAATCCTATCTTTCATATCAGGGACTAAGATTCTGTCACATTATTCATATGGTGATTAAAATCTAGATAGAACATTTTAAAATGAATAACTATTCAAAAAAATTCAATATAAACTATTTTTCTATTTTTAATTCTTTATCATTATACACTTTATTGGTAAAATATAGATAACAAATAGAAGAAGAAAATTTAGTTTATACACAAATTCAAACACTGCTAAACCATTGTAAATTCTGTGAGGTTTTCAACATGTCATGATTTTAGCTTGGTCAAAAGCATAATATGAATTTCACAGGGCCTCATGATTTTTTTTTTAATCTTGTGTATGCTATTAAAAGTGTCTTACACTGCAGTTCTTAAGGGCAATGTTAAACCAGATTGTAAATTAATGCATGCTTGTGCAAGGCAGTTACCTAGTTTAATTTTCATCAATGGAACGTGTTGCCTGTGATCACAAAACTATATATATTTGCTAGACTAAGGGAAAGGAAGTTTGATAGAGGCCTTCACCCCTGGCTTTACCACCTTGAAACTACTCTGATACAGTTGAAGGGATTTTTCCTTCTGTTAAGTCAATATAGGAACCGATATTAGAATAAAGACATCTAGCAGAATACCAATACCAGAAAGAGTAATGTTATATAAATGAGTATATGTTTACAATGTGATTTGCTTATATAATTTTATATTCATATAGACATCTATTATAAATCAAAAAGTTGCCATAATTTGATAATCTATTTTCTATTGAAATTTATTAATGATAGTCTAGTATCTATTATGAAAGAAAAGTGAAAGTGAAATCCCTCAGTCGTGTCTGACTCTTTGCGACCCCATGGACTGTAGCCTACCAGTCTCCTCTGTCCATGGGATTTTCCAGGCAATAGAACTAGAGTGGATTGCCATTTCCTTCTCCAGGGTATCTTCCCAACCCAAGGATCAAAACTGGGTCTCCCGCATTGTAGACAGACGCTTTACCATCTGAGCCACCAGGGAAGTAGTATCTATTATATGTACCTATTATAGTATCTAGTATCTATTATATTCTAATATCTATATCTATAACTGATTATTATAGTGATATTATATATTACTATATTATTTATTTCTAAACAGCCTAAATTTATATTGATAATAAGCTACAGTAATTTAGAAGCTTTCCTTACATTCTTCCTCAGTGGTTTTTGTTTTTTGGGAGCTCTTCCTATGTTTACTTTGAAAACCCGTGTGTGTGTGTGTGTGTGTGTGTGTGTATGTGTGTGTGGTGTGTGTATGTGTATATAGGGAAAGGAAAGTAGGGGACATTATTTTATACCCAGTTTAACTTTTAAATGGTCTATGTGAGAGACTATACCATACCAATTCTCTTACTCATATATCCCTAGTTTAATTAAGAAGACTGTATTCACACTTACTGTGGATTTCATCTCAGAGTTGAAGTTCATATGAAAGAACACAAGGACATTCTTAATATCCACTTTTTTTTTTTTTAGAATGGTAGGCAGAATTTCTGCTCCCTGGTAAGCAGGCCCTATATAATCCCTTTACTTTTAGTGGGGTAGCCCTTAAATGAATGTGATGGATTTCATACAGCAAAGGGCAGGGAGTTTCCAGATGTGGTTAATGTCATCAGTCCATTGACTTGGAATTAGTCAAAAGAGAGATCACCCTAAGCATGCCTGACCTTTATAACAGTCAGGAGGTAGGAGACAATAGGCATCAGATGATCATCTGTGGATGTTGAAGACACAAACTATCCCGTTGTGGAGATGCTTCCATAACAGGGAAGATGGGGCAACTACTAAGAACTGAGGTCCTTAGACCTACAGCTACAAGAAACTGAATTCTGCTTGAGTTGGAGCAGTATTTCAATCTCTAGAAAGGGATTCAGTGTGACCAACACATTGATTTTACCCTTGTGAGATTCCGTGTGGAACACCAGTGATTACTGCCTGTAGTCCTAATCCATGGAGATTGGGAGAGAATGAATATATTTTTTAAGCTGCTAAAATTTCCAATCAAACAACAATCAAATGACAAACCAGGCTGACTTTACCTACTAAAAATTCCCAGATTCATGAAAAAGAGTAAATAAAGATTTCAAGCTTATGGATTGGACAGTATTTTAAGAACCCACAGCTTTATGTGTGAGGCTCTTTTAGTGTCTATGTGGGTTGTTGAAAGGCAATGATATATATTCTTTAAAAAAGTTAAAAAGGTTTTACATATTTTATAATTGTGACATTTTTGCTAATTAAAATAATACATTATAACTGAAATATAATCCCATGAAACTTTTATCTCAATCATGAGATATTTGGGGTCTTTCCTATCAGTAGACAAACATATATTATTCCTCCTATTAAAAAAATTTAAATATATATATATAAAATGTTCACTTACCCCTGGAACTACTGCCTCACTTTATCCCCCCTCTTTATAATAAAATACCTTGAAATATTTGTGTATATTTACACATATTCTGTATTAAACTCGCTCAAATCAGGTGTTTGATCCCACCATTGCACTGTAACTCTTTGCTCACATCTACAATGACCTCTAGGTTGCAAAACCCAATGGCCATTTCTTGGTTCTTTTTACTTCACTTCTCTGCAGTATTTAATGAAAGTGACTAGTGCCTCCCTTTGGAAACCCCACCCCCTTATTTTTAAATTGACTTCCAGAACACTAGATCCCTCTAAATTCCTTCCTGTCTCTTCATTGGTCTCTTTTGCGAGCACCCTTCATCTTACTCCCTGAAGTTACAGTATCATATCAGTCCTTGGATCTAGGCTTCTTTTTAGACCCACATTTACTCTTTTACTGAACTTATTCAGAGTCATGCTGATGAGTCTGGATGCTCAAAATAACCAGGCTCCTCTCCTGAACTCTCAGTGTACATACAACTCTCATCGTTTGGGTAGTTGATGGGCATCTCAGACTTTACATATCCAAATGTGGGAACCTGATTTTTATTTTAAACTTGTTCTCCTACATTTCCGTGAATACTAAATGACTATTCCTTTATCCTGTTGCTTATTCCAAAATGTTGGAGCCCTCTTTGATGGCTTTGTCTTATTTTCTCACAGTCTACATATCATCCACCAAAAGATCTTTACATTTTTACTTTAAAAAGTTGTGGATGCTAACAGTTGCTCATTTTTTTTGTTGTTGTTGCTATTATTTTTGTTCAATTCATTGTAATCTGGGACTCTTTTACTCTTTGTATCTAATATTCCTATTTACCAATTCTCTCCTTTGTATATATTCTTAATATAATAATCAGGGTCATATTATTAAAATTTTGTCACACCTGGTCACTTATTTGCTACCATGGCTTCCCATCTCACTGATAATAGAGTGTTTATAATGGCCTAACAGCTGAATACAATCTGACCTTGCCTCTCATCCATTATAGCTACACAGCAGGCTCAGGGACTTGCTCTTAACCTTTCTTCTTCGATAAATTAGCCTTTCCCACACAATCCCTGGATCATTCTACTACTTACTTAAGGTATGCCCTTGCTGCTGCTAAGTCGCTTCAGTCGTGTCCGACTCTGTGCGACCCCATATTCGGCAGCCCACCAGGCTCCCCCGTCCCTGGGATTCTCCAGGCAAGAACACTGGAGTGGGTTGCCATTTCCTTCCCCAATGCATGAAAGTGAAAAGTGAAAATGAAGTTGCTCAGTCGTGTCCGACCTCAGCGACCCATGGACTGCAGCCTTCCAGGCTCCTCCATCCATGGGATTTTCCAGGCAAGAGTACTGGAGTGGGGTGCAAGGTACGCCCTTAAATGCTATCTTTTCAGGGAGGAATTTCCTAACTCCCTGCTGTGGACTGAATTGGGTCCCCTTAAAAACTCATGTATATGTTGAAGCCCTAAATTCTTGACATGACTGTTTTGGAGCTAGGTCCTCCAAGGAGATGATTAAGGTTAAATGAAATGATAAGAATGTTGCCTTGATTTGGCAAAACTGGTCCCTTATAAGTAGATATAGAAGCACCAGAGTTCTCTCTACATTATGAGGCCACAGAAAGAAGGCAGCCATTTGCAAGTCAGCAAGAGAGCACTCACCATGACCTGACTGTGCTGATACCGTGATCTCAAACTTCTAGCTCCAGAACTGTGAGAAAATATATTTCTGTTGTTTAGGCCACCCAGTCTATGATATTTTGCTGTGGAAGCCTGAGTTATATTACATATTCTCTTACTTCACTTAAGATTTTAATTTCTATATCACCTCCTGATTTTGCTTCTTTATTTCAGTCTGTAGTATTCATCATTTTATGATATACTTCATGTTTATTTTATTGTTTGTCTCTCAGTAAAATATAATACGAATGAGAACATATATTTATGTGTGTGGGGATCACAGTTATATTTTGAGCACGTAGACCAGTACCAGAAAAAGCAAGTGCTCAATGAGTATTCATCAAATAAATGACAGAATAAATAAGTATATAAATAAATTGTATTTTGTTGAGCATATGATCTAATAGAAGTCACTTTTTCAATATTTCATACATATTAACCTAGTAATTAATACATATTAATTTCACAATACTCCTATGAGGTGAGCACTACTATTATTCCTTAATTGCAGATAGCATGTTGATAAAAGAGATAACTTGGTCAAAATGACTCGCCCCTGTTTTCCCAAAACTCAGAGTGAAATTCTCTTATCAGCACTGGATTCTCTAATAGACAGCTCAACAGAGAGCTATATTATATATGAATTCTATTATTTGATTCTGTATGCCTATTACCATTCTTATGATGGATATTCTTGTTGTAAATTGATAATACTGCTTTATTTTAACTCTTAGGGTATAGCTAAGCATTCTTTCTTCCTGATTGAAGTGGAAAATTATGCCTAATGTAGAGTAAGGCACTTTAAAACAAATTTTCTATTGAGGATTTTGTTTTTGTTATTTTTAATCTACCTTAAGAGTGTTAAGGGAGAGTTCCTCCTCTCTTGGACCGTTCACACTTGAAAAATCTATTTTATCCATCTTCTGCCTCTGAACATGTGATGTGAGGAAAGGTCTGGTTTGAAGTATATTCAGGCAGTAAAACACACAAACACTGCAAATGTTAGTCTGAAAGCATGAAAAACAAAAATCAGAAAAGGCAGTCAGTATGTTGTTACTGAATCTTACTCTAAAATGCTTCTTTGCTTCAAAATTTTGAATAGATTAAAACTGAATCCCTTCTCTAGTATGACGAATTTGGTTAATACAGCCATAGTAAGAAAAGATTCTAAAACCAACATTTTAGAGCATGAAAGCAGTGAATGCCTTCACAATAATTCAGATTTTCAATAATACTTATCTTTCTCATCTTTACAACCCAAGGTTAATTGTACTTCAAGTGTTTTTTGAGCAGTTCCAGGAAATTTTCTCTCATGTAATACAATTTGCTCAAAAGATAAAAAATTAAATATTATTTTGTCCTTAAAGCATCTCAAGGATTTTGAATGGTAGGTTTCAAATGTTGCAGTGTTTTACAATTTTTATAAACTTTCTTGGTATAACTCTGTGTGATTTAGCACTGAAATTGTCAGAATGAGTAATGCTAAGTGCTATACCTAAGAAAAATTTCCATTACCCAACAAAATAAAGGTTTTTTTCTCGTCCATATGTCCAATGCAGATTTCTATTGCATGCAGATCAATCAGGGATATTGACTTTTCAACTCTGGCTCTTCTTTCTTCAATACGTGACTCCCAAGGTCATCTTGGGGTTGTCATTAAGTTAACAGATAGGAGTCAAGAGGATTCACAGACAATTGAATGAGCCATTTTTGAAATTAGACCTGGAATTTTCGTATATGCCTTCTACCAACGTTTCATTGACCAGAACTCAGTGTAATGGCCCCACTTATAACAGTAGACTAAGGAATATATGTTTTCTCTGGGTCAGTGAAAGAGAAAGAACATAGGCAGAGGATGGTGAGCATTATTCTTTGCCACTGACCAGGCTCCTTTCTTATATTCATCTGTTCTCCTTCTCAAATACAGTATCTTCTTCCTTCATCACAGGAGGCAACCAAAGACCCATCCAGTTCCTCCATTTTGCTCAAAGGCCAAGAGCTCTGGCCACTGTGTTTTCATCTACATTAGGGGTAAATCTTGTGTTGATGAGCTTATAGCAAGTTATCTTTACCACACCCCAACCCTCTACACATGTACACACACAGTAAACAAGAGTGTAACACTTCAAAAATGGAAGAATGGAAGATGCAGAAGAGTTGTTTATCCAAAACTCTTGTGAAATCTCATTGGGCAGATCACGTGAAGGTCCTCACTTTGAAGGAGCAGAGGTTCTTTGAGTAGGCCCAGATTCTGGTCTCCAGGAATTGCTGTCCTTTTTTTTCCCCTCTTGGTACCTGGTTATATTCCCTGGGAGATTCTCTTCTTAGAAACTTGCCTTGGCTTCAGGGGTAGTAAATTATTACAGCATGCTTCCAGCTTAAGTTTGGAGGATGGTTTAATGTCCAAAATATGCAATGCTTTATAAAAAATGTTATGAATACAATTTAAAGATAAAATGTATTAATTTTAAAGTAGTTTGATGAATTTTATCAGATGTTGACCTGTATGATAAACATCATACTCCAGATATAGAATAGTCTCTTCACTCCCACAAATTTCCTTATAATTTTTTTATTTTGCAGCTAAAACCCCCTTGACTCCATGGATAATTAAGACTTTTTTTTTTTTGCATAGTGGGATTAATTATTTTAATTTTTATTCTTTAAAAAAATACTGAAGTATAATTTATTTACCATATTATGTTAATTTCTACTGTACAGTAAAGTGATTCAGTTATTTATAGTCCCTGGTAGACTTTCTGTTTTGAAATACTAATAATTCAGAAATTCACTATAAATGGAAGCATACATTTTGAAGTTTTTGATCAAGTCTCCTGTCCATTAGGGTGTAGAATTTTCTTTTTGCTGAGTTGTGAGATTTTTATATTATGGTTATTATTCCCTCATTGGATATATGAATTGCAAGTATTTTCTCCCAGTTGTGGCTTGTCTTTTCATTTCTTAATAGTGTTTTTAAAAGAGATGGAGCTTTTAATTTTGAACTCCAAGTCAGTAGCTCATTATTTATATCCAGGTTTGTGACATATTTGGAAATATAATTTTCTTAGTATTAGTTGACTATCTATTGAGTTTTGGTCACTTCCATGTGCTAGCTTACCAAATCCAAAGTTTTTCTGGACAAATTTCTAACCTATTATTTTCACATGCCATGCCTCTCTCTTTCCTCTTCCCATCTTACCCCTCTTATTCTTCCCTCATTTCCTCCTCTCAACAATATTTAAGACATCTATAAGCATTACATGAAAAAAACAGGTAATTTAAATTTTATCAGGGATTTTTGTTTGATTAAAGCTCTTGCTGGATATTTTTCATTCAATCTTTTTCAGGCCCCTCAATTAGTCTTGAGGAGCAAGTATTTCCAACTGCCAAGCACCCAGATTTCCAGAATCTTTCTATTCTCTTCCATTTCTGTTTGCTGATCACCATTTTGTTCTTATAAATATCTTACCAATACAGGAAATAATAGAGAAAATATCCCAATAATGTTCTGTTTCCCACCTCTGCACCTGGACATAAATTTCCAGAAGGGATTTAGTTTGCCTTCCAAGTTATCTCAGGTAACAGTTTAAAAAAAGAGTGTGCCACTTCAGCCACACAGCCTGTTAGGGCTCCTTTCTTGTCTCCCTCCTGCCACAAGACCAAAAATACCCTAGGTTTTAGTTTTAGTGAAAATTCAAACTGAAAAGTGAACTGCTCTGAGTCATAGCATTGTCTGTAACAAGTTAAAAAGAGCTTTTTGTCCTGTTTTTAAAAGAGAATAGCTTTTTGTTCTTTTCAGACATATTTACACACCAGCTTTTATGTAAAACACTTTATACCGTTTAATTGCTTGATAGATTGCAAAGGTTATCAAGCAAAATTCTAAGAGCAGTTAGAAACAGCAGTTCTGTAGAGAACTCTATTATGAGATACGTTTATTTTGAGCTTTCACTGAACTTTGACTTATTGTCAGGAATCAGTTCTGAAATGAATTGTACAACCTCATTATAAATCAAGCCTCTCTGTTAAGATGGTAGTTCATTCAGAGTTGGCATCATGAGGACCAATGTCTTAAAGTAGGATAGAGTGGCTAATGGCATAAAATAGAAATAGATTCTGGTCCTTTTCTGTTGAACTTTTTAATAATCTGATAGTATCTGGGTTAGCTGAAACAGAAAATAAAGTGGTTTAGCTGTCTTCAACTGAGTTGCCAATGCTCAGATAAACAGTTACAAACACATATCAGTTTTTGCCAAAGACAAACAATGAGGATGCACTGTTGTTGCTGTTGTTCCTCCACAAGCCTTTAAACAACAGCTGTTTAGTTGTAGGGATTTTTTCATCATGTGAATCTCCATGTATGCTAAAATAGAATCCAGAAGCTCTGTCCCAATCCTACTGTCTCTCAGCCAGGATAGATAGCCTAGGTTCCACCAACCAGGTAAACTACCCCAAAGGTGCCATACAGAAGCAGGCCATACAGGATAAAGAAGGCAGGGTGCCGAGCCCCTCCTGGAGGGACCCCGCTGTCAGGAGAATCTGGTTTTCAGAGGCAGGCAGGGGAAGACAGTGCCTAGTAGGGGTGTCAGTGATGTCTCATCGAGGACCACTCCTGAAATGGACTTGATTCTGGTACAGTAGCCCAACTCTTCAGCCCTGCTGGGATTCCTGGGAGCTTCCTAATAACCCTTAGGGCATCTTTCTCAGTAAGACAGTGGGGTTGTTTGCAATCAAGTACTAGTTCATCAATAGCCCTAAATATCACCTGTGTATACCACTAACACTTAACAGTTTCTAACAATTCAGTACATGTAGCTGTGTAAAACTATTTTTTAAAAGCAATTCTTTGATGTTATTTTTTGCCTTTTGTTCTGGCATGAGCTAAATGAGTCCTAAGATCATGCAGATACTTTTGAAATAGTTTATGGCTCTTACAGTTTGCCTTTCTTGTACACTCTCTGGTAGGAGACAACTTTATAAATGTACATCTGCATTATTAAGCACATTCATCAGGGGAGAGGGGCCTCAGGCACTTAAAGTTTACCTGTCATGCAAACATATCCAGCAAGTGCAAGGGGAAGTTAAAATAAACTGGTGATAAACTACAGCCACATATGGAAAATTCATCATTTTCTAGCAGTCTCTTTGCCTTCGCTGATAAATGGCATTGTTTTTTGCATTGCAGGCCCTTTTCAACATGATAAACTTTTTGAAATGAACCCAATTTCATGATAAAGAGATTTGGGCAGAAACGGGGAGCAGTTGCCTAGTTAGAGTGCTGTGCTGCAGCGTTTGATGAATGAAAAGCAACTCAGTTGTGGCAGGGTGCCAGGAAGGAGATGCTGAATGCCTTGGCTGAGGCAAAGTGCAGCTGATCTGACATCCCGAGAACACTGGATGTTCTAATAAGGCACGCAGACCTCAGAAACCTTACCAAAGCGGTAATTTGTTTGTTTTATGCTGGTGAGGGCATTTGCCCTATACGGATGTCACCAGAACAGCTTGCTTAGAAAAGTAATCAGTAGGTGCCAAGGTAAAATAAGAAGAGAGGAAAATTAACACTGTCTCTACCTCCCTTCAAGGGAGACATTAAGAGTTCTCGGAATTAAACTGATAAACTGGAAAGTGAGCTAAAGGGTATTGTGCTACTGAAGCCAACAGTATTGCCTGGAAAGAGAGTTGGGGGTGTAGGAGGCAGGTAGTCATTCAGAGTGAGTCTAGCTTCATTTCACACACACACACACACACAACACATACATGCACATCTCTGGAAAAAAATTTAAAATATTTTAATTACCTTTACAAAATCCTATAATCAACTCCTTAATATACATCCCTAATTTATTTAATGCTTTATCTATTGTCTCATAATCATGGCTGTCTTTTTTTTCTGCTAAGACAGCTCCAGAAATGGATATTTATTTGATTTTTGATGTGAAAAGTGTGTTACTCTGGCTATCCCTAAGGATGGCTGTGAGTCCCATAACTCACTGGGCACGACCTTGCTTAAAGTTGGGAGTAAAAAGGAAGTGTTGGTTCTATAGCTTATTTGTCATCATTTTATTTCTACCTGGTGGTCCCACCCTAAGATATATGACACGGATCTGGGAAATGCAGGTGTTTTTGTTTTATTTTTTTCGGAATAGAAAGCTAAGGCTTAACCACGTGCTTTGCCACACATTGTGCCCTGAGATTATTGTTAATGCATTTAAGGCAGAAGCCCATCTAAAAAGTAATGATTTTTGAAGGCGATGTACTATGGTTCATTTTTTCAAACAGGAAACTCAGCCAATTTTGTTACCATATAATTTGTCTACAATATTGAAATTGTGTGCTGCAGCATAAAGTATATGCTAATGAAAGCTATTACTTCTAGGCATGAAATGATGTTTTAAAAATAAACAATCTAGCAACAAATCAATATTTTACACGTAACTGTGATTTTCCCAAAATGGATGAATAGAAATGTGTTTCTTATTTACAAAAAAAATACTTTTCTATTTCATTTTAATATGTTGTTACCAAAGACCTAAAATAAATGAGATGATAAATCACCATTGGTAACAGAAAGTAAAAATAATAATAAAAAGCAAGTACACAAGGAACAGGTGTTGCATGGAAACAAATGGGTGTCTAAGAATTATTTGTATGATGAATGTTCATACCCTTATTCCTAAAATACTATTGACATCCATCTCCGAATTCTTCATTTTTCAAAATTATCTTTTAGAGAAAACATATTTTTCTAAAATTAAATTTCAGATATGGAAGCAAGCAAATTATAGTAACACTTTGATTGTGTCTTCTATATTACCACTTTATCCAACTTATTGAATAGATGAGTTAGATCATATCTAGTTTATTGTTCAACTTTATTTACTTATTTATATGAATTTATTTAGGTAGTAGTTTTCATAGTGCAGTTAAATCACTTAATAATAACTTTTTAAAAACTCTTAAAACAAAGTAATGGAGGACTTCCTTGGTGTCCCAGCGGTTAAGATTTTGCCTTCCAATGCACAGGGTACAGGTCCCATCCCTGGTTGGACAGCTAAGGTTTCACATGCTTTGGGGCCAAAAAAAAAACACAAAACCATAAGACAGAAATAATATTGTAACAAATTCAATAAAAGAATTTTAAAATGGTACAAAAAAAAACCTTAAAAAATAATAGTATAACGTTGATATTTTTCTACTATGGAGAGGTATTTGTACCTCTGCCCGCGCTATTGCCTTATATATCAGCATCTTCCTAGTATTTTGATAGGTCTCCTTCAAAGCTTATCTTAAAATATCCTTTTTTATGAAACTATTCCAAATCTTTTAACTAAATATGATCTCTCTGTATCTCTCGTATCTCTTTCTCTTAATATGCAGACATACAATTTTGTGTTGCTCGAGTCTATTGTATTCTTCAACCCTAAGAAAATAAGCATGTATTATAGATATTTACGTTTACCCACACATATATCTATACACATGTATACCTATACACATGTATCTCTTTTATCTCTTGCCTGGGAAATCCCATGAACAAGAGGAACCTGGTGAGGTATATAGTCCATGGGGTCACAAAAGTGTCTAACATTAATTAGTGACTTGGTGAGTAAACAACAACAGCAATTTTATCTATTGATGATGGACACTTGGCTCTGTTTTGAGTACTTTACATTGCTCATTTTTCTTTGCATTTTCCTATTAATAAGTTATTGTCCTCATTTTATAAATGAAAATAAAACTTCCTCCACTACATAAGTATAATATATATTTGCATATGTGTGTGTATATATATATATATATACATATATATATACACATATACAAACACACGCATATATAGATGCACATTTAGCTTTAGAAAGTATATAATTTAATCAATACAACTGCCTTTAAAACTCAGTTTAAGTTATTCATCTCTTGGGTGAACAGTTACTCACATTTGTAATTAAAATAGCCTATATCCATTTATGATTTCTATTCTTACTTAAAATATCCATTTAATTATTCTAGAGACTCACACAAACCCCTGTGGCTTGAATTTTTGAATTAGTGAAACTCTAGCTTGTTACATTTTATAAATTATAAATCTAATATTTCATAATTAAATTGTTGCTATTAAGGACCACTACAGTAGAATGGAACTACAGACTGGTTCCAAATAGGAAAAGGAGTACATCAAGGCTGTATATTGTCACCCTGTTTATTTAACTTCTATGCGGAGTACATCATGAGAAATGCTGGACAAGAAACACAAGCTGGAATCAAGATTGCTGGGAGAAATATCAATAACCTCAGATATGTAGATGACACCACCCTTATGGCAGAAAGTGAAGAGGAACTCAAAAGCCTCTTGATGAAAGTGAAAGAGGAGAGTGAAAAAGTTGGCTTAAAGCTCAACATTCAGAAAACGAAGATCATGGCATCCAGTCCCATCACTTCATGGGAAATAGATGGGGAAACAGTGGAAACAGTGTCAGACTTTATTTTTCTGGGCTCCAAAATCACTGCAGATGGTGACTGCAGCCATGAAATTAAAAGACGCTTACTCCTTGGAAGCAAAGTTATGACCAACCTAGACAGCATATTCAAAAGCAGAGACATTACTTTGCCAACAAAGATTCGTCTAGTCAAGGCTATGGTTTTTCCTGTGGTCATGTATGGATGTGAGAGTTGGACTGTGAAGAAGGCTGAGCACTGAAGAATTGATGCTTTTGAACGGTGGTGTTGGAGAAGACTCTTGAGAGTCCCTTGGACTGCAAGGAGATCCAAGCAGTCCATTCTGAAGGAGATCAGCCCTGGGATTTCTTTGGAAGGAATAATGCTAAAGCTGAAACTCCAGTACTTTGGCCACCTCATGGGAAGAGTTGACTCATTGGAAAAGACTCTGATGCTGGGAGGGATTGGGGGCAGGAGGAGAAGGGGACGACAGAGGATGAGATGGCTGAATGGCATCACTGACTCGATGCACGTGAGTCTGAGTGAACTCCAGGAGTTGGTGATGGACAGGGAGGCCTGGCGTGCTGCGATTCATGGGGGTCACAAAGAGTCAGACACAACTGAGTGACTGATCTGATCTGACAGTAGAATTTGCCTTGAATAGTTAAAATATTAAAGGAAAGACAGAATATTATAGAATAACCTAAATGATGCTATTTGTGTCTATTAATCTCAAAAAGGCCATTCATTTGACAGTCTTCGTCTCACCCTAGGAATTATACTCAGTCTTCTCTGTCTATAAGGATAATGACTGGAAAGTGCTTTGTAAGAAATAGGCCCTCCATGTATTTAGTCATTAGCATTGACATTAATTAATTGAGGTTTTCTAATGACCACAGAGTTACTTTGCCAGCAGATTTATAGTCATCAAACAAGATGGCATTTTCCACTGCCTATTCTTCTGTTCCAAGATATTTAATGTGCTCATGGACTCTATTCTTGCTTTCCTTTTAACTCTATGTATCCAGAATGCATAGATTTTAACTTGTGCATCCACCCTAAGACAGTTGATATTGCCAGACTAAGAAGCTGCTGGGAAGGGTTTTTGAGACTTTTGCCAGAACCCACTTATAGGAGTGAAGTGATGACTCATAAATCCATGCTCTGTGTCAAGAGCTGGGCTGACCTCCTAGAGAGAGAGGTGCTGTCAGAAGTTGCAGTTGTTCACTGAGACAACAAGACAAAATAAGAGTAAATCTGGAGAGTTCAGTCACTTCCTGAGATAATATAAGGCAAAGAAGAAAGCACCAGGTCCTTCAGTGGTTCATCCCCGCCCCACCCACGGAATGCACCTAGTGAGGTTCAGATGTGTTAGAACAAATAGGAGGGTTGTCTCATTGTTGAGGGAGCACGGGACAAAGGTCTTATCATTGACTGGGTGGGTGGCTTTGGGGGGGGGTGCGGGATGTGGGTCCTGCAGGAGAAAAGGGAGGCGAGGAGAGGAGCGGCTTGAGAGAGGAGACAAGTGACTCTAGATGCCTGTCCTTCCTGCCTCCAGTAAGGAGGTCTCAGCAGAAGTTGGGGCAGGCATGGCTAGGCCAAGGGCCCATGATAAAGAGACTTCTGGTTGGAGGCGCTTTGACTGGGAATACAGATATCCATCAGAGCAGGGAACGCTGAGGGGGCCTGAGTCCCCAGCTACAGGCTCCTCAGGGTGGAGCACCCAGCCTGGGGTGTTGGCCCCTGTCCCATTGATGGGGTATAGTTGTTTTTTTTGTGACCAGAGCCTGCACTGATGGTACTGAATAGGGCCTCCTCTTGCTCTAAGGGCATCAAAGCCCAGTCAGGGGTAGGGTCTGCTCCCTAGTTGTTGGAGTGTGTGAATGTGTGAGTGTGTGTGTGTGTGAGTTGATCAGTTGTGTCCATCTGAGACACGTGGACTGTAGCCTACCAAGCCCCTCTGTCCATGGGATTCTCCAGGCAAGAATACTGGAGTGGGTAACCATTCCCTTCTCCAGGGGATCTTCCTGACCCAAGGATTGAACCTGGGTCTCCTACATTGTAGGCAGATTCTTTACCATCTAAGCCACCAGGGAAGGCCAGTTGTTGCAGGATATGACCCAGTTCTGCTTTTGAACTGAGCTGTGAGTTGGGGGGACTGGAGCACCCCTGCTGGAAGATGAGCCCCTAAGTGCTCCCGCTTGGGAGCTGTCCACTTGGGAGTGCTCTCCATGGAGTCACCTGTCACCATCATGTGGGCTCACAAAGCACACTGTTGTTGGCACTGCCCCAGCCCTGCTTCAGTTGTGTCGATGCAGGCAGTTGGCCCTGATGTCCCTTAGGCACTCTACTCATGGAGCCAGTAGCCTAGGTCTGTTGGCACAGAACCTCTGAGGTCAGGCACCAGGTCTGCCACAGTCATGCATCTGGACCACTCTAGGGCTACTGAGTCAGCCCAGATCCACCCTTATGTCTGTGCGCATGTGTGTGCCAAGACCACAGTCACTGTCACCACCCTGCCCCAGCCAGGGGAGCACCAGTCACCCTCTTGGTGTCCCAAAGCTCCAAGTTTACGAAGTCTATGATGTTCAAATCCACGGATCACATAGCTGCTGGGAAACTCAGGTTTCAGTCCTGCATGAGAAGCTGCTCAGCCCCTGGGGACTGGCTTGGATTTCAGCCCCGCTTCCCGATGTGGGCAGTCTCTGGGTGGAGTTGGGGAGGAGTGTGTGGGTGCCCCCTGGGAGCACAGGGAGAATGTGGCTGCCCAGGTGGGCCCTGCCCCTCCCTTCGAGTGTGGATGTTAACCTTGGGGCCTCAGTGGATGATGTGGGCTCCTTCCTGTGCCCATCCCTTGTGTTGACTTGACCCACCCTCCAGCCTTTCACAGCTGTCTCTATGCAGCCAGTCTCAGTCCTCTCCCCAGTTCTGTCCCCTGAAGCCTGAGTTACCTTGCACACAGCACCTTGCCCCTGTGGGCACCAGCAGGTACATGTCTCAGACTGAGGACCGCTGCGGGATGGTCAGGACCTTCTGAGCAGGTCTCTCTCTGTTCTGCCTGCAGCAGCAGCATTCTCCTCTGAGCCTATGAAGCTCCTTTTCGGTGCTGGCTGACCCTCTAGCCAGGGAAAGGGCTTCTCAGGGTGAGGGAACCTTTCCTGTTGCACAGCTCCCTCCCAGGGTTGCAGGTCTCCTCAGGATTCCTCCCCCGCCCCTTTCATCCTGCCTGGTTATATGGCAGTATTTCTTGCAGTTTTGGTTTTATGAGACATTTTGTCAGCATTCAGCAGGTATTCTGTGAGAGTTTTCCCTTGTGTAGATGTATTTTGATGTACTTGTGGCAGGAGGTGAGCTCCACATCCTTCTATTCCTTCATCTCAATCCAGTCTTCAATCTAATATTTTTAAAGGACAATATAAACTTTATATGGAAATATTTTCATCTGCAGTTTATTTGATTTTGTTTTGTTTTGAAAAATATGAACTTAAGATGTTCTGTATCAACTAATACAATGGAAATCTAATGAAAACCATGTCCTGAAAGAGTAGAACATATTTAAATTTAGTGTCACATTACATGATCCATTGAAGGGTGCTATCAAAAGCACAAACATCTTATTTCACCACTTATTTCTGAGCTGTTAAGGCATTAGACAATTATATAAGTCTTGGACCACTTCCAGACTTAGGTTGAATGGCTGGAGGCAGAGGGGTGCACAATTCAGATAGAATACTTTTACCTTGATCTTCATAATGATTTTATTATATAACTAAACATTTACACTCAGCCATTTTTAAGTTCCATGCTGATGCACAAAACACATTTGGAGTTTTAATAGCCTTTTCATTCATCTTTCTAGTGTCTTTATATAACTTTAGCAAAACCAATACGAGTGGGACAATTTCCTTTGATTTAACATCCATGAAGATTGCTAGTAACAGTTTGTCTTCTTTTTCTCAAAGGCATGACTACTGGTCTGAGATACAAGATTAATCACTGAGTTGATCACTACCATCTGATTATATACTCAGCTCCAATGTAACTGACAAAGTGAAAATGCCCTAGACTGAATAACTAAAATTCTTTGTTGTGTCTTTTTTCAAAAGATACATGAAAGTGAAAGGTTAATTCTTGTTCTTGCAGACAATATACATGGTTTTCTTTCTTAAGGTCATCATGTTGTTTTACATTTTCTGCTCCAAAATTTGCTTAATAAGCCTTTTCAGTTAGTAGTACTTTTGTGGTCATTGGTCTTTATAGCAGTTGTAGAGAACCACAGCTCTGTCATGACATGGTGCTCTTGCATGAAAATCAGCAGCTGACTGGCAGGGGTAGTTTGCTCTCTGATTGGTCAGGAAAGAGCAGGGACGAATACATTGCACACATCGCTTCTATTGTTTTAAGAGTCTTTACCTAATATACTCTTTGCATACTAAGTCATTTCAGTTGTGTCCAACTCTTTGTGACCCGCCAGACTCCTCTGTCCATTGGATTCTCCAGGCAAGAATACTGGACAGGTTGTTATGCCCTTCTCCAGGGGGTCTTCCCAACCCAGGGATTGAACTTGCATCTCCTGTGTTGGAAGGTGGGTTCTTTACCACTAGTGCCACCTGGGAAGCCCAATATAGTAGGGATTCCCTTCTGAAGGAACATTTTCAAGGAATTTGAAAACATTTTGAAGGAATATTTTCAAATGAATGTATCATTTTTATTTTTATTAAAATTTAGTTGACTTAATTATTACATATCATAATGACATAACTGATAGAACCACCAAGAGAGCACATTTGTTTTAAGTTTTTAAGTATTCTCAGTGTGTAATTTGCACTCATTTTGCAAGCACTATGTCATAGTCCATCAACATCACTTAATATTTGAAATGTCGTACTGTAGTGACACATGGCACACATGCACACCTGTTGGAGGGAAGCACCGATTGTGACTCCATTATGTATCTGTTTCTTTGACTTACACTTGTTTTCTATTGCCTTTGTTATTATGCATGTGTGCTAAATCAGTTCAGTCCTCTCTGATTCTTTGTGACCCTGTGGATTGTAACTTGCCAAGGCTCCTCTGTCTGTGGCATTCTCCAGGCAAGAATACTGGAGTGGGTTGTCATGCTCTCCTGCAGGCCATCTTCCCAGCCCAGGGATTGAACCTACATCTCTCATGTCTCCTGCATTGACAGGCAGGTTCTTCATCACTAGCACCAGTCATGCATAATGCCGTGCCTTGGAGAGACCTGCCCCTCTGCCTAAAGAGATTAGCACATCCTCTCCATGAGGTTGGCCATTCCAGGAGCTATTTGCAAGGTAATGGTCTTACTTCCTCAACTCCTCCCCTTCTCTGGTCTGTTAAAGAATCTGGCATCCAGACGCTAACAAAGTGGTTATTTTGAGGCATTAGTCTGCCATCCTCTCTATCAGTCATCTTTCAGAATAAAATTATATTGCTTGTCTCAACAGTTTGTCTCTGTGTCTCAAATTTATTGGCCTGTCATGCAGTGAGCAGGGCGAACTTGGACTTGGTAACACACCTACTTTAAGATAAGATCAAGTCACTGACATTTTAGCCAAGAATTTGAAAACCGGGCTTCCTTGATAGCTCAGTTGGTAAAGAATCCACCTGCAATGCAGGAGGCCTGGGTTCAATCCCTGGGTTGGGAAGATACCCTGGAGAAGGGAAAGGCTACTCACTCCAGTATTCTGGCCTGGAGAATTCCATGGACTGTATAGTCCATGGGGTTGCAAAGAGTCAGACATGACTGAGCGACTTTCACTCACTTGAAAACTTAGTGGAATCAAGGTGGCCACACTGAGTGAAATGAGACTTGGCATGTTGTGGGTTCCCACACCTCCAGAGTTCCAGTTGCTGGCACACTGCTCCTGTGATGCTGACCAAGGAAGTGACTTGCTAGCTATGGGAAGCTTGGTTTTCACTGTGCTATCATCATGATCCAAAATCTATATACTTCTATTAAGGAAATTCCTCAGTCACTTAGTTCTCCTGTTTCCTAAAACAATCCAACTTTGGCAAAGATTTCTTCACTTTGAATTAGAAACTCAAGGTCAAATCAGTGGCCAAGAATCTTTCAAAAATATCTTTGACCCTCAGCTTTTGGGTGTTCCAGAAAATTCATTTTCTTGTAATTTTTTTTTTCATAAATGGTTTTCATGTTATTTCCCAAACTTCTTAATTTTTCTTTTTAGTATTAGTAATGGTTGAAGAGTTTGTTTGAATAATTAAGAATTTACAGTATTTCAAGAAATATGAACTTTGTTTTACCATTTTTTATCATCTCAGGAATCCAAAAGATGGGTTTTATACATACCAAACAAAAGGAAAACTTAGAAAAATTAAGAAAATCTCACGTTTTAGACCTTCAGAAAATTTATGTTCTGTACTTACAATGTGGCATCAAAGTGTATTTTATTATGTCTACAAAGTATATTTTATTATGTCTATAATATTGGATATTTGTGTTTGATCTTTTTCCCCTAGTATCTCACAATCAAGCTTTATAATCATACACACAGAAGAATTCATTAAACATTTCTTATCAGATTTATTCCTAGTCACTTGCCTTTTTCTGCTATTACCAATTGTATCTTTTTATTAATTACATTTTCTAATGATTTGCTATTTTATTAAAATTCAATTGATGTTTGCAGATTAATATTGCAGATTTTTTTCTGCTTTTCAATTAGAAATTATTTAATTTTTCATTCTTATTTTATCAGACTTGCTTCAAACAGTGGTAAATGCTTGCTGCAGTATCCCAGTCTTTTTGGATATTGTTTTGTTTGTTTTGTTTTAGATTTTAAGGAATGCTTTTTACACAACTGGGATGGTACATAGACTGTTTTATAATATAATTTTTTAAGTTAAGATAGCTATCTTTTATTCCCAATTTACTTAGTTTTTATTATAAATCCATAATGAGTTCTATACAGTTTTTCTACATCTATTGAGGGGCTCAAATTAATTTGCATTTTAACATTTTATTGTTATAAATAGGCATTAGGTGTTATTTCATTCTCAATAAGTTGTCTAATTTATCTTTAATTATATTTTGTAAAGTTGCATTTTATTTACTATTGTTGAGTATTTTAAAATACTTGTAAATGGATTCATAAATTTTCTTCCTCTGGTGTTACCCTTATCAAAGCAATGCTGACATCATATAAGGTGTTCTGGGAAGTAGGAATTTTTTTTTTCTTATTGTCCAGAAGAGTTTAATTAAAGACTGAAATGATTTGTTGCTTGAAGCTAGTAACTATCTTTGTGGGAATATTTAAAATTCTTTGGTATATTTGTTGTTTTGTGTGTGTGTGCGCTCAATCGCTCGGTTGTATCTGACACTTCATGGGCCCGTGAACTGTAGTCTGCAAGACTCCTCCGCCCATGGATTTTTCTAGGTGAGAATACTGGAGTAGATTGCCATTCCCTACTCCAGGGGATCTTCTGGACCCATGCGTTGAACACCTGTCTCTTGTGTTGCCTGCATTCTTTACCATTGTGCCACTGGGAAGCAGATGTGTTGTTTCATTTCTTGTAGGATTATTTAGGCATTTCCAGTTCCCCCAAGCCAGAAAGATTGTTTTTTCCACTGACACCACTGCTGCCATCCGGCATTTGACGGTCTGCAGCCTCAGACTAAAAGCTGCAAAATAAACAAACAGGAAGTCCTTATTTTCTCTTCTGAACATACATCCCCCACTAGACTCTCTGCTTCTGTTCACTCTGTAGTGCCTTCATCTGCTGACTTCTTTGGGCATAATGCTGCTGCTGCTGCTAAGTGCTTCAGTCGTGTCCGACTCTGTGCGACCCCATAGACAGCAGCCCGCTAGGCTGCCCCGTCCCTGGGATTCTCCAGGCAAGAACACTGGAGTGGGTTACCATTTCCTTCTCCAATGCATGAAAGTCAAAAGTGAAAGTGAAAGTGAAGTCGCTCAGTCGTGTCTGACTCTTAGCGACCCCATGGACTGCAGCCCACCAGGCTCCTCCATCCATGGGATTTTCCAGGCAAGAGTACTGGAGTAGGGTGCCATTATACACAGGTTTTATACCTGTTTTCTGCAGAGGATCAATCCAGCAAAGCCTTCATTGTTAGAATCTCTCATTGCTTGAAAAACTGACTCCTAACTCTGTTTTCTGTTTCATTGACTTGAATCTTCTATTTATTATATCCTTCATTCTCCCTTTGTTTTCTATTTTTTTTTCTCTCTCACACTAATTTATTTTTAACCTTTCATATTTTCAGGTGTAAGTATACAGGTCTAAAATTTAATGGGAAGAATCCTAGTAGCTTCACTGTACAAGGTTATCTACATAGTTTTCATTTGCCTTTAAAATTTTTCAGTACTAAGTATTAAAAAAAATATCATCTATGATTTTTCTTTGAGCAATATATTCCTTAGAAACATATCTTAAAATTTCCAATAATATGACTATTCTTATAGCTATAATTTTCCTATCAACTTCTAAGTTGGCACATTTTTATGATATTTAATCTTTAACATTCTATTCTTTAAAATTAAATCTATCTTCAGGTCAGTCAGTCAGTTCAGTCTCTCAGTCATGTCCGACTCTTTGTGACCCCATGGACCGCAGCATGCCAGGTCTCCCTGTCCATCACCAACTCCTGGAGTTTACCCAAACTCATGTCCATTGAGTTGGTGATGCCATCCAACCATCTCATCCTCTGTTGTCTCCTTCTCCTCCTGCCCTCAATCTTTCCCAGAATCAGGGTCTTTTCCAGTAAGTCAGTTTTTCACATCAGTTGGCCAAAGTATTGGAGTTTCAGCTTTAGCATCCGACCTTCCAATGAACACTCAGGACTTATCTCCTTTAGGATGGACTGGTTGGATCTCCTTGCAGTCCATGGGGTTCTCAAGAGTCTTCTCCAACACTACAGTTCAAAAGCATCAATTATTCAACCCTTAGCTTTCTTTATAGTCCAACTCTCACATTCATACATGACTACTGGAAAAACCATAGTGTTGACTAGATGGACCTTTGCTGGCAAAGTAATGTCTCTGCTTTTTAATATGCTGTCTAGGTTGGTCTTAACTTTGCTTCCGAGGAGTAAGTGTCTTTTAATTTCATGGCTGCAGCCACCATCTGCATTTCTTATTAATTCCTAACTCTGTATGCTCTATGAGATCTATTCCACAAAACTGGGATGATTTGCTTACAGACATTATATGAGAGTTTTTATAAATGTTCCATTTTAAATCTCCTTTCCAAAGTTTAAGGTGTACAACGTGTTGTACATTTATAATTGCATAATGATTCCCAGTGCAATATTTTCATTTTTAATTGATTCCCTAAGTGTTAGAGGCATACAAAATTCCCTATATGTCCATTCATTTGGTTAAACTTTTTGGTTTTGACATTCAAACCTTCTCTACCTTTGTAACATTTTTGTCTGATACTGTTCTCAATGTTTGAAAGAACTGTTAAGGTATCATACTGATAGTGATTTGTTATTTTCTCATAGTAAGCCACCTATGAGTACTTTGCTTCACATCTTCTTGATGCATACATGGTCACAATAGCTAATTCCTTTTGGTAAAAGAAATTTGTTAACACTTTGTTATGATTTGATTCATTCATAAAAATGTTCACTGTAATACAGTCTATTTATCTGCTATTAATTTAGCCAAGCTATCTTTCTTTCACTTAGAATTGGTGAGATAGACTTCTTATTTTTGTCTAATGTGTGCATCTTAGAATATTCCTCAATTATTTTAAGTCAACTTGAAAATCTCTTTTAAATTGGAATATGCAGTTCATTCATATTTGTTAGATTACTGAAATATTTAGTGTTTTTTAACAGCTTACTTCCTGGGGAAGGGCATGGCAATCCACTTCAGTATTCTTGCCTGGAGAATCCCCATGGACAGGGGAGCCTGGTGAGCTATAGTCCATGGGGTCAGAAAGTGTCAGACACAACTGAGTGACTAAGCACAGCACAAACAACTTACCTTTGTATTTTGCGCATGCGCTCTCTCTTTCTCTCTCTCTCTCTCTCTCTCTCTCTCTCTCTATATCTTCATAAAGTTTTGCTTTGAGAAAAGTTCTATATTTATAAAAAATTCCAAAACCAGTAGAGTCATACCTTATTTCCCAAATCCATTTTCCTCTAATATTAATATCTTAAATGAATAGGATACATGTGCACAGTATTAATGAACCAGCATTAATACATCATTATTATCTGATCCTTTCACATTATTTATATCTCTGATTTACCTTATCCCACCCACC
>NW_011495085.1:668133-673590 GCF_000754665.1 Bison bison bison | reverse complement strand
CCCCCCCCCTTTTTTTTTTTCTGTTCTGGGATTCTATCCAGGATTATATGTGACATTCTGTCTTCTTAGACTCCTTCTGACTGGGACAGTTTCTTAGACTTTCTTTGTATCTGATGAACTTGACAATTTTGAGGAAATTTGCCATTCATTTTGGAGAATGTTCTTCCACTAGGATTTATCTGGCTTTTTTCTTGTAATTAGGCTGGGTTTATGGGAAGAAGAGCACAGGGGTAACGTGCCATTTTTATCACCACCACATATGCAGGGTATATGCCATCAGCAGAACTTATAGCTGCTGACATTGGACTTGGTCTCCTGGCTGAGGTGCTGGTGTTCAGATTTCTCTACCGCAAACATACACCTTTTTACACAGTTCCATACTATATGCTATGAAAGGAAGTTATTATGTGTAGCCTACACTTAAAGAGTAGGAAGTTATGTTCTCTCTCCGTTTCTCTCTAACATAATTTTACCTTTACAACAACAACCACCACCACAAAGTGGGATATCAGTATTTCCCTCCCGAAGAAATTTGGGTCATCCTAAGGTCCTTCATTCTCATTCATGCTACCACACATAATGCCAATAGTTTCTAGAATTTCTTTTGGTCTTAGTCATTCATTTGCTATCCTGTTTAAATATATTCAACATTTCTGAGACAAAATAGTAGCCAGAATATTTACTGACAAATTTTAAAGTATATAATATTACCTAATCTTGAAATACTAGTCAGCTAGTTATCCTCCTTCAGGATAAATTAAGTGAAAACATGGACCTTGTCTAGGAACTGAGTTGCTATCTGATGCTTCTAAGCTGTATATCAATATTTTAGGGCCAAGAGGTCAGACTCTTAATCAATTATTTGTTCATAATCTATTGAGTTATTTTATGATTTTCATTTCTAAAGATGTAACACTGGTCTGCTTCCAGAAATAAAGGGATATATTATTGTTCTTTTAGCACATATACAGTGCATACATCATGCAGGTAAAAGTATATACTGAGTTTTCATTTCTTCTCATTTTTTTTCTTTTGCTTTTCTTGTTAACAAGTATAAGCAATAGCTGAGCATGGTTTTGTTTTTCTTTTTTACAGTTTTTTTTTTCCTGTGTTCAAATTAAATATATTAATTGTGGCTAAATAGCTTTTTATTTTGCTTAGTTGTCTAAAATACAGGTGTCTTAGAAACTGAGATTTATTTAAAGGTACAGATTATCTATTTTTGAAAGAAATCGGTTTTTATTCTATGTTATATATTTATACTTTAACTTTATTTAAATAGGTTTTTTAAGACCTTATTTTTAAAGGAAAAATTTTTTTTCTACTTCTACATTAGGGCAAGACTATAGGTATTAAACTACCAGTCAAGAATGTGAGCTTTCTGCCCTAATATTATATTATTTCAGAGTATGTTAAAAACATAAATCTCTAACAAAAATATTTTAATTAGTACCTTGCCATTGTGAACTCACCATAAACATATGCAATATGTAAATTTAGGCACTAAGAATAAAATATTTTCAATAATTATATAAAATTAGATCATCTTTTATTTTCCTTATTGACTATCCGATGCTAGAATTATCACTGAGTATAAAACAGTTTTCTAGAGAGTTGTTAAATGGGGTTATCTGAAGACTTAAAGAGTTTCTAGCTTTTCTCTTCTCTCTCTCTTTTTCTCTCTCTCTACTGTTTGTCTCTGCCCACTAGTGAAACCAGTACTTTTTATGCATTTACCACTTAATACTGATAACAAATAACTAAGGCAGATAGTGTTTGTCCCCATTATACAGGTAATAATTTGAAGCATTGAAAAGATGGGTAACTTGCCCAAGTTCATAGAGATAGTAATAGAGCTGGACGTAAGCCCAGGTAACCCAGATCCTGGGTTGTGATCAGAACCACCAGGACTTGTATTGCCTCTATAATGCACACAAACATTTTGGGCAATAAAGTCAATACATGTTTATTCAGTGTCACCTGTGTGACCAGTACTATGCTTAAGTGATAGACCAAACTGATAGATGATATAAAAATATTTGTACTGATTCACAGGTATTAATGAGTATATTACATAGATTTGCTACAGTTGTTGGCAAAGGTTTTACTATTGTTTCTGATTGTTGTTGTTCAGTCACTAAGTTGTGACCCCATGGACTGCAGCCTGCGAGGCTCCATGGTAGACCATGGAATTTCGCAGGCAAGAATACTGGAGTTGGTTGCCATTTCCTTCTCCAGAGAATCTTCCTGAGCCATGGATCAAACCCATGGATCAAACCCATGTCTCTTGCACTGGCAGGTAGATTCTTTACCACTGCATCACCTGGGAAGTCCATAGCAGAGTGGGGAGGTGGCCAACTGGGGGACCAAGCTGTCTGGGTTGAAATCTTAAGCATGGCACTTACTAGTCAGGTAATTTTGAAAGAGTTTCTTAATTGCTCTGTGGTTCAGGATCTTCATTAACAAAATGGAAAAAGTCATCTCCCACTGAGTTTATGAATTGAGTGAGCTGCAGCATTTAAAGTGTCTAGAACTGTGTTTGATGCACAGGAGCAGTTATCAGGCACTGTTTATTGTTATTGTGTCATTTCGTTTTTTATTGAATAGATTTGACATGTAACATTGTGAACGTTTAAGGTATATAGAGTGTTACTTTGGTACATTTATGTATTATAATATGATTGCTGGTGTAGCAAAGTTTACTGATATTATAAATTACAGTACTCCTCCCAACCTTTTAAGTTAAGTCTTGTAACCTTATCTACATGTTACAAGAACCCAGTGGATATACCCAAAACTGTGAAGAATACTGAGCCGTATCTATACTGTATTTTTTCCTATGCATAAGTGAAGTGAAAGTGAAGTCACTCAGTCGTGTCCGACTCTTTGTGACCCCATGCACTGTAGCCTACCAGGCTCCCTCCATGGGATTCTCCGGGGAAGAGTACTAGAGTGGTTGCCATTTTCTTCTCCAGGGGATCTTCCCGACCCAGGGATCGAACCCGGCTCTCCTGCATTCCAGGCAGATGCTTTAACCTCTGAGCCACCAGGGTAGCCCTTTTCCTACGCATGCTGCTGCTGCTAAGTCACTTCAGTCGTGTCCGACTCTGTGCGACCCCATAGACGGAAGCCCACCAGGCTCCCCTGTCCCTGGGATTCTCCAGGCAAGAACACTGGAGTGGGTTGCCATTTCCTTCTCCAATGCATAAAAGTGAAAAGTGAAAGTGAAGTCGCTCAGTCGTGTCCGACCCTCAGCGACCCATGGACTGCAGCCTACCAGGCTCCTCCATCCATGGGATTTTCCAGGCAGGAGTACTGTAGTGGGGTGCCATTGTCGAATTCATAAATTAGGCACAATAAAATATTAACAATAATTAAGAATAGAACAATTATAAAAACATACTGCAGTAAAAGTTATGTAAAACTGGTCTCTCTCTCAAAGTATCTTCTTGTACTATACTCGCCCTTCTTGCTGTGATTGAATTGATAAAATGCCTGTGTCATGAGGTGAGAGATGGAGACTTTGTAACATTGGGTTAGGCTACTGCAGACCTGATGATGATGTGTAGAAGGAGGATCACCTGCATTGGGTGATTCTGGATCACTGAGCAATGATAATGTTGATGATGGGGATCCTAGGCAGACAGCAGGATGGAGTGAGATTTCATCATGCTACTCAGAATGGTGCACAGTTTAAAGCTTACAAATTGTTTATATCTGAAATTTTCCATGATAATTTTTGGATTGCCATTAACTATGGGTAAGTGAAACTGGGGAAAGTGAAGCTTCTGATAAGAGGGAGACTACTGAATAGCACAGTATTCTTGTCTATACTCATTATGCTGTGCGTTAGGTCTCTGTAGTTCATTTGTTACTTGTTAAATGGGCTTCCCCAGTGGTGCTAATGACAAAGAACCCACCTGCCAACGCAGGAGACTCTGGAGATGCAGGTTCAATCCCTGGGTCAGGAAGATCCCCTGGAGGAAGGCATCCAGTATTCCTGCTGGAGAATTCCATGAGAAGAGGAGCCTTGTGGGCTGCTGTCCATAGGGTCGCACAGAGCCAGACACAACTGAAGTGACTTATTATGCATGCATAAGTTTGTACCTTAAATTTCATCAGTCTTATCCCCACATCTCACCAATGCCCTGAAAAATGCCATTTTGCTGTTTTTTTTTAAAAAACTGATTTGCCTGTAAAAAAAAATTCCTCATATGAATTATATCGTACAGTACTTGTCTTTGTAAGATAGATTGAAGACAAAAGGAGAAGTGGATGACAGAGGATGAGATGGTTAGATAGCATCACCGATTCAATGATCATGAATGGGAGCAAACTCTGGGACACAGTGGAGGACAGAGGAGCCTAGCAAGCTGCAGTCTATGAGGTTGCAAAGTTGGGCATGACTTAGCAACTGAACAACAACAAAGATAATAGAAAAATGCATAGCTGAGATGAAATAGCTAAGTAAATGGTATATTCAAGTATAACCTCAGCTCTTTTTTTTTTTACATTTTTTTTATTCCTATTGTGTATATTTTCTTAGCCATTTAAAAATACTGAAGTATTTTTAATTCACAATGTTGTAGTAGCTTCAGGTGCACAGCAAAGTGACTCAGATATATATATATATATATATATATATATATATATATGGGCTTTTCAGATTCTTTTCCATTATAGGTTATTACAAGACATAGAATATAGTTCCCTGTGCTATACAGTAAGTCTTTGTTTTTATTGTTTGTTTTTATTGAAGTATATTTGATTTATAGTGCTGTTAATTTCTGCTGTACAGCACAGTGATTCAGTTATACATAAATATATATGCATTCTTCATTATATTCTTCTCCATTATGTTTCAGCACAGGTTATTGAATATAGTTCTCTGTTCTGTACAGTAAGACTTGTTGTTTATCCATTCTATATATAATGTCTTGCATCTATTAAGGCCAACTTGCCACTCCATCCCTCCCCAACCTCTTCTCCCTTTGCACCGCCAGTCTGTTCTCTGTTTTTAAGTCTGTTTCTGTTCTGCAGATAGGCTGATTTGTGTCATAACTTGTTTAAAATATACTTTCTTTACAAAAGCACATGGGACACACTGACCGACAGACTATATTGTGGGTCAAAAAATAATGTCTAATTGAATTGATAAAGCAATGTTACAACTTCAGTCAAAATTCCAGCAGGAATTTTTATGAATATAGACAAGCTGAATCTAAAATTCAAATGGAAAGCAGCAGAACCAGAGTAGCCAAAGAAGAGTAAAGGTATAGGAATAATACTACCTGACTTCATGAATTATCATGAAGTTATGATAATCAAGATATATAAGACCAGTGGGACATAATAGAAAATCTAATAATAGATCAAACAAATGTGAACAACTGATTTTTTTTTTAAAAGACTCTATTTTAAAATATTTTAAAAAAATAAATAAATAAAAATAAAATA
>NW_011495085.1:644637-668033 GCF_000754665.1 Bison bison bison | reverse complement strand
AAAATATTTTAAGAATCACAAAAAGTTGGACACAGCAGTAGAGAGATTTAATTTATACCTTTTACCCAGTTTCCCTCAAGATCTCCCATTGATAGTGTTTTGCATAACCATAGTACCTTGTGAAAACCAGGAAACTGACAAAATCAGTTGATTCTTGACAGAAGTTCAAAGACAATTTAAAGGAGAAAAACTAGTTTCCTCAACAAATGATTCAAGAATTACTAGATATCATATGTAAAATAACAAAATTTGACTCTAACCTCACACCGTATACAAAAATCAACTGACATAGATTATAGATCTAAATGTAAAACCAAATGGTATCAAACTTTTAGAATAAATAGTAGGAAAAAAATCTTTATTACCTGTGATTAGGTAATGTCTTTTTTTTTTTTAATCGAAGTACAGTTGCTTTACAATGTTGTGCTATTTTCTGCTGTACAACAAAGTGAACCAGCTATAATGTATAGTTATCCCCACCCTCTTGGACCTCCGTCTCATCACCTCACCTCTTCCCACTCTTAGGTCATCACAGAGCACAGAGCCAAATTCCCTGCAGGTTCCCACTAGCTATTTTACACATAATAGTGAATATGTCAATCCTATTCTCCTAATTCATCCCACCCCCTCTTCTCCCTTTTGTTTACAGGGCCATTCTCTATGTCTCTATTCTTGCCCTGCAATTAGGTTCATATGTACCAATTTTGTAGATTCCATATATATGTGTTAATATATGATACTTGTTTTCTCTTTCTGACTTCACTCTGTATGATAGTTTATAGGCCCATTCATGTTTCTACAAATGATCCAGCTTTGTTCCTTTTTATGGCTAATATATGTGTGTGTGTATATATATATATATATTATATATATACAAACACATTATTCTATTGTATATGTGTACCACATGTTTATACATTCATCTGTCAATGATTGGAGAACTAAGATACTGAAAGTCACGTAGCATAGAACACTTTTTTTTTTTTAAGTCAAAATCATAAAGAATCTTAAAATTTGGGAAATGAGAAGCAGTTATGCTGTTAGAGTTCCAGTAAGTCTAAAGGCCAGGGTGAGGAATGATTACTGATAGTCATTCTCAGCTCTCGGTCTTTGTAAACTTCCAAGCAACAGACACACTTTGCTTAATGAATGTATGAAGGTTGACACAGAAATTTTTGATTAAAAGATATACAAAGTTACCATCAAATACATCAGTTCAGTTCAATTCAGTCGCTCAGTTGTGTTTGATTCTTTGCGACCCCATGAATAGCAGCACACCAGGCCTCCCTGTCCATCACCAGCTCCCAGAGTTCACTCAGACTCACATCCATTGAGTCATTGATACCATCCAGCCATCTCATCCTCTGTTTTCCCCTTCTCCTCCTGCCCCCAATCCCTCCCAGCATCAGAGTCTTTTCCAATGAGTCAACTCTTCACATGAGGTGGCCAAAGTACTGGAGTTTCAGCTTTAGCATCATTCCTTCCAAAGAAATCCCAGGGCTGATCTCCTTTAGAATGGACTGGTTGGATCTCCTTGCAGTCCAAGGGACTCTCAAGAGTCTTCTCCAACACCACAGTTCAAAAGCATCAATTCTTCAGTGCTCAGCCTTCTTCACAGTCCAACTCTCACATCCATACATGACCACTGGAAAAACAATAGCCTTGCATACACAGACCTTTGTTGGCAAAGTAATGTCTCTGCTTTTCAATATGCTGTCTAGGTTGGACATAACTTTCCTTCCAAGGAGTAAGCGTCTTTTAATTTCATGGCTGCAGTCACCATCTGCAGTGATTTTGGAGCCCAGAAAAATAAAGTCTGACACTATTTCCACTGTTTCCCCATCTATTTCCCATGAAGTGATGGGACCGGATGCTATGATCTTCGTTCTCTGAATGTTGAGCTTTAAGCCAACTTTTTCACTCTCCACTTTCACTTTCATCAAGAGGCTTTTTAGTTCCTCTTCACTTTCTGCCATAAGAGTGGGGTCATCTGCATATCTGAGGTTATTGATATTTCTCCCAGCAATCTTGATTCCAGCTTGTGTTTCTTCCAGTCCAACATTTCTCATGATGTACTCTGCATACAAGTTAAATAAGCAGGGTGACAATATACAGCCTTGATGTACTCCTTTTCCTATTTGGAACCAGTCTGTTCCATGTCTAGTTCTAACTGTTGCTTCCTGACCTGCATACAGGTTTCTCAAGAGGCAGGTCAGGTGGTCTGGTATTGCCATCTCTTTCAGAATTTCCCACAGTTTATTGTGATCCACACAGTCAAAGGTTTTGGCATAGTCAATGAAGCAGAAATAGATGTTTTTCTGGAACTCTCTTGCTTTTTCCACGATCCAGCGGATGTTGGCAATTTGATCTCTGGTTCCCCTGCCTTTTCAAACCAGCTTGAACATCAGTAAGTTCACGGTTCACATATTGCTGAAGCCTAGATTGGAGAATTTTGAGCATTACTTTACTAGCATGTGAGATGAGTGCAATTGTGCGGTAGTTTGAGCATTCTTTGGCATTGCCTTTCTTTGGGATCGGAATGAAAACTGACCTTACGTACATAGGACTTAAAGGCATTTTTTTCTGTGATTGTTGTTTTCTTTGTGAACTTTCTGTCTCAGACAGTTTTGTAAATACAAACCATTATGATCTCTAGCTCTACAGATAGAGCTGACCTCAGAATAATGGTTTGTGACAATTTTAGCATGGTGATAAAGTTTAAGCCTCAAATTAACTGGTGAAAATGTGTCCCAGTTTTCTAAATGTTAGAAGGTCCGTGTATACGAGCATGTTAGGTAGGTAGAATAGGGAAAAGGAGTCCAAAATGGCGGTGGCTAAATGACAAGGAAGGGGAAAAGCCCGCAAAAATAGAACAAAGGAAGGTTTGAGGACCGGAGTGAGAACCTCAGGTAAAACAAACAACACTCCTGGCTGGCCCAATTTACATAGGACAGGCCCAGGGAGAGATAAACATATAAAAAGAGGCACCAAAGCTAGCTCTCTCTCTCTGTCTCTCTCTCTCCCCCGTGGTCTGGGGCGCTCTTCTCCTTGTATCTTTGGATCGACGTGCCCTCATGCCTCGAAGATGGATTTTCTTGCTATCTTCTAAATAAAATACAGCTGTAACACTGAGCTGTAACACTGATTTGTCTAAGAGCTATAACATGGTCCATTCGAGACCTGAGAGCTATAACATGGTCTATCCAAGACCTGAGAGCTGTGACACGCCAAGGGGGCTTTAATGTCCGTCATTCCAAATCTTTGTTGTGATGAGACAAAGAACTGAGGAACCTACACTCGCGTGACAAGTAGAAATACACATACATGCCTAAAAGCAAAATTATCACTTGATTTTCAACTTGAATTATGCTGCCCAGGTTTCCCTGGGAAGATAGTGTGGTTTATCATAAATAGAGCAGTAGACTTATTTGTGATTTTTGCATTTATATAAGTAAATTCTCAACTAAGTATATATCTACTTCTTAAAACTGCATTATTTATGTTACTATACTATGTAATGAAATACTTTTGGGAGGGTTCAAGACTGAAATAAAGATATATGTTGTAAACATTTTAAGTACCATTTCACATCTTGAAATACAAAACAAATTAGTAAAACCAAATTAGATTATTGTAAGGTTATAGAGAAGGTGCCATTATTTCCTTCAAATGTATTGAGAATCTTGAAAGTATGCAGTAAACAGCCTCACTAGATTCACCTCCCCCCACACCCAGCTATCCACTCATGATGCACACTGCTAAAAAGTGATTTATTGACTTGATTTTAGATTTGATTTTGTTACAAATTGAATAATCATATTTCCCTATTGGAAAAACACTACCATCAACAATAATGCAACAAAAAACCTGAACAAAATGTTAATTTTTTCTTATTGTTTGAAAGATATTTTTTTAAATTTTATTTTATTTTTAAACTTTACAATATTGTATTAGTTTTGCCAAATATCGAAATGAATCCGCCATAGGTATACCCGCGTTCCCCATCCTGAACCCTCCTCCCTTCTCCCTCCCCTACCCTCCCTCTGGGTCGTCCCAGCGCACCAGCCCCAAGCTTCCAGTACCGTGCATCGAACCTGGACTGGCGACTCGTTTCATACATGATATTATACATGTATCAAATTTGGCTTATCTAAATTTCTAATTTCATATTTCACCATCAAAATATTTCTAAGTAATTCTCCACCAAATGTGTCTGTGTACTGAAAACACACTATACTTCACTGTAGGCATATTTAAATTTGGAGTTGGTGATCGACAGGGAGGCCTGGCGTGCTGCGATTCATGGGGTTGCAAGGAGTCGGATACGACTGAGCGACTGAACTGAACTGAAACTTGAAATGTCCTTTCTTTGTCTCTACTTTTTAAAACTGTATTCAGTGTGTTAAAACCTACTCCAGTGTTATATCTGTGTCCATGAAGGAAATTTTAAATGCAAAGCTTCCTGAAAATTTGTTTTTTATTAATATGAAATATTCCCACTACAGAGAAATGTTATATAAATTGGAACAAAATTGTTTTAAAAGCTTAAGGAACACAGAAGAAAACGGATAACCAGTTTCCTTGAGAGACAACATCCGTAGAGTCTCCCCTCATGGCAGCACCTGACTGTATTGGCGTAACTGCCAGCGGCTTGGGTTTCATCCCAGAGCAGATAAGACACCTCAGGCCAAAACAAGGTGGGAAGTGAAGAGTAATAAATCTTTATAAATGCAGGACACTTTAAAAACGCAATTCCAGGGTAAGGTGGACCGATAAATCCAGTCGTTGGCCAATGAGACAGGATAAAGCTCCTATAATTTTGGATGGAAAAGCAAAATTAAAAAAAAATCACATTCTTGTCATAGTGTGTAAAATAGAAACTACCTTGTCAATAAATTATCATAAAATTGGTCTTAGGTTTTCTGCTTGGAATTGCCTTAGGCAAATCATTGTAAAACAAATCCTTGAGTTAATACTTGAGAGTGGGTAGGCACAAGGTTCACCAACACACAAAACTCTCCTTGAGGCAATGTCAAAATGAAAAAACAAAATATAGCAAAATTCACTAGAAAAATATATTTTATGAGTGAAACTTAGTAAATAACAAAAACATTGGGAATACACTCTTATGTATTTGGATACTGGATAAAAAGTAAATATTTTTAAATGGATGAAATGTTCAAATACAGGTTAAATCTCTAAAAAGAACACAACAGTAATGAGCAGCTCTGAAAATAGCATATTATTTATTAGAAGGGATAAAATATATAATTATTGGAAGTTAAAAGCTCCATATGTTAAACATCACATTGAATGCAGCAAAAACCTGAATTATGAATTAAAAGGACTGAAGAATGAAAAATACAGTGAAAAAGTGACAGAGGAGTTTGAAGATGAAGGACAAATTTTTTAAATAGGAAAAATGGTTTAAAGATTAAAACAATATTTAATAGGGGAGCCAGAAATAAAGGAGTTGATAAAAGCCATGGATTTTTATATTTAACATATAGGAGATCTGCTAAAGATAAATGGCTTTACATGAAGTAAATGTGATATAACTGAAAAGAGATGTGGCTAAATCTAAAATTACAGTTGCAATTTTAGATACTCTTTCTTAAAAAAGATAGATATTTGAACAACACTATTAAAAACATCATCTAATTATCAATTATAGGATATTGTCAATAACACAAGATTACTCATTCTTTTCAAGTGCTCATAAAACATTCATCAGGATGGACCATATATAAATTCTCAGTAAATTGAAAAATAGTTTTATATGTAAAAATATTTCATCTCTATGGGAGGACAGTATGGAGGTTCCTTAAATAAAAGTACAGTTAGCATATGATCCAGCAATCCCACTCCTGGGCATATATCCAGAGAAGACACTAATTCAAAAAGATGAATGTACCCCAGTATTCATAGCAGCACTATTTACAATAGCCAAAACGAAGCAGCCTAATTGGCCATCAACAAATGAATAAGAAGATGTGGCATATAAATGCATGAAATACACACACATATATACACAGTGGAATACTACTCAGCCATAAAAAGAATGAAATAATGCCATTTGCAGCAACATGGATGGATCTAGAAATTATCATACCTATATAAGTTGTCAGATAGAGAAAGACAAATATATATCATTTTTATGTATAAAATATGACATGATTTTATTTACCACACAGAAGCAGACTCACAGGCATAGAAGATAAACTTATGATTACCAAAGGGGATAAGGGTAGGGGGAGGTATAAATTAGGAGTTTGAGATTAAAAGATACAAATTACTATGTATAAAATAGATAAACAACAGCCACTTCTATATAACACAGGGAACTGTATTCAATATCTTATAATAACCTGTAATACAAAAGAATCTGAAAAGGAATGTAGAGCGCTAAAGAATTGATGCTTTTGAACTGTAGTGTTGGAGAAGATTCTTGAGAGTCCCTTGGACTGCAAGGAGATACAACCAGTCCGTCCTAAAGGAAATCAGTCGTGAATGTTCATTGGAAGGACTGATGCTGAAGCTGAAATTCCAATGTTTGGCCACCTGATGTGAAGAACTGACTCATTTGAAAAGACCCTGATGCTGGGAAAGATTGAAGGCAGGAAGAGAAGGGGGCAACAGAGGATGAGGTGGTTGGATGACATCACCGACTCGATGGACATGAGTTTGAGTAAACTCTGGGAGTTGGTGATGGATAGGGAGGTCTGGTGTCCTGTAGTCCATGGGGTCACAAAGAGTCAGACATGACTGAGCGACTAAACTGAACTGGCCAAACAAGAAATTGCCCCTCCACCACCATCAAACATATTCACTTGTAGGACCAGCCACATGACTTACACAGGTCAGTGCTAAATGAAATAAGGGGCCCCTTGTCCCAAAATAAAGACTTACAAGGCAGAAATATCAAAGCATTAAACAAAGTTCAAGGGCTTTCAAGGCGTGGGGCCTGTGGAACTGAAGCTGGCCCTGCTCCTTTATCATCCAGGGAAGCCTGGTGTGCTGCAGTCCATGGAGTTGCAGAGTTGGACATGACTGAGCAACTGAACTAAACTGCTGTATGACAATCACTTTGCCGTATCTTTATGACATTTTGTCAGGCAAAGATTCTTAGATGGGACACAAAAGCGTGAATCATAAAATAACAATTTAGAATTCATTAAAATTAGGACTTCTCTTCTAGAGTCACCAATAAAAATAGAATAAGGCAAAACACACATACCTGAAACATGTTTAACAAAGGACTTGTGTCCATAGTAATAGGCCAGCATCACAATAATAAATCAGTGTAATGTTTGAACACATATTTCAATAAATGAACTATATAGAAATCTAGTAGACATATAAAAGGATGTGCATAATTTTATTCAGTAGAGAAATACAAATTTAATTCACAATAAGATAGTACTACTAACACCAACTAGAGTGACTAAAATTAAGATGATCAGCAATCATTAAGTGTTAGCTAGTATATGGATAATATTTGACAATGTTTTTCTTGCAACTTTTGGCATCTATTGCAAATAATAGTGATCATTTTCGCCACATTTTGGTAATTATATCTTGAATAATCTCTACAGATTGGGGGTATATCTTTTGCAGTTATATTTTGTGTGTGTGTGCTCAAAATGCAAATTCAAATGTAATGTTTACCTTATTGTTTGGGCTTCTCAGGTGGTGCTAGTGGTAGAGAACCCACCTAACAGTGTAGGAGACATAAGAGAGGTGGGTTCAGTCCCTGGATGGTGAAGAACCCCTGGAGGAGGGCATGGCAACCTACTCCAGTGTTCTTGCCTGGAGAATCCCATGGCCAGAGGAGCTTGGTGGGCTACAGTCCATAAGGTCACAAAGAGTGTAGGACATGACTAAAACAGGATGTAATGGTTATATAGCATCAGAGACTCAATGGACATGAATTTGAACAAACTCCAGGAGACACTGAAGGACAGGGAAGCCTGGCGAGCTGCAGTCCATGGAGTCTCAAAAGAGTTGGACACGATTTAGTGACTGAACAACCTTATTGTTTAGATAGTTTCTCAATGTCATGCATTAGGCAGAAATTGCTCTACTTTTTCATTGAATATAAAAAAGAGAAGGGAAAGAGTTCTATACACTTTTTGGACTTGCAAGAATATTCTAGGCAAAGGAAACTATTGTTTCATTGTTAATAGAGACTGCCAATTACACTGGGTAATTTGCTTTTGACTTTCCTATTTGACATCCTACTTTGGAAAGCATTCAAGTATTATTCTGTGTAGGTCATAAGCTGCAGAGATTTTTGTATAGATAAATATCTTTATAATGTAACTTGAATATTATAAACAATATTAAAGGTCAAATATGCTGTGGGGGATGTTCTTTGTGGTTATTGCAGCTTGCCTCTGTTTAGCAAAATCTATTGCCTCCTGAACACTACTTCTTTCCTTGTTTCTAGGTTTTTGCTTTTTAAAAAAAATCTATATATGTCTTAGTATGTCATTTCAAATATAAGTGCTTTGTTTCTAAGTAGTTGTCTACTCAGGTTTCCCTGGTGGCTCAGATGGTTAAGAGTCTGCCTTCAATGCAGGGGACCTGAGTTCGATCTCTGGGTCAGGAAGATCCCCTGGAGAAGGAAATGGAAACCCATTCCAGTGTTCTTACCTGGAAAATCCCATGGGTGGAGGAGGCAGCAGGTTACAGTGCATGGGGTTGCAAAGAGTTAGACATGACTGAGCAACTGACACATGTGGCTACTGGGTAATAATTTCACTTTTTTTATATTCAACTTTTTATATAAATATGAAATCATCAATTATTTTATTTCAAATGATTATTTCATTCAAACAAATAGATAAACTGATATTTAGGATCTGAAGTATTTTGCATTCAGTCAGGAGTTTGGTCATTTGTGTGAACATGACATAGTTCTCTATGTATCTTCTGAGTAATTCATGTGATGTTAGAATTATATGTATATATTTTGGATAATCCATGTGATATTAGAATTTTTAAGTGTAATTGAGCTATTATAAACCAATTTTAAGTATCATGAGAAATCTTCAAAAGCAGTAAATAATTTTGTTCTCATTTAATAAACAATTAAAATAGTACTCTCAGAAGTTAAATCCCTGTCTGCTGCCTATTTACCTGATATTTCAGGAGCTGTGCAATCTCATTAAGTAAAATCCAATTATCTGTGTAGAGGAGGAACAAATATTTCTTATCTCTCTGCCAAAAATGTTATTGATCAGAAGATTACCTGTGGCAAATAACATGCCCAAGGTCAGAGAGATAGTTACTGATACTCAGAAAGATAACCCAAGATTCTCTGGATCATAGACATCTAATTTCCTATCTGGCTGATGCTACTTCCGTTATTTTAACTCAAATATTAAATTTAACTAACTCAATACCTGAGTCACTTTCTCCTACTTTAGAGTCTATCATTAGTTTTCTATAAACAAAAGATGATTAAGTAAATGAAAGTTTTCTGTCTATATAATTGATTATATTATAGATTTTCAGTTTTAATACAATGTGATTTTTTTCTCCTACTTTTAAAAAAATTGCATTTTTCAAAGTATGCATTCTTTTGTGTTCCACAGTGACAATGGTATAGATCATGGGTCCCCAACCTCCAGGATCTAATGCTTGATGCTCTGAGGTGGAGATGATGTAATATGAATAGAAATAAAGTATGCAATAAATGTAATGCACTTGAATCATCCCCAAAACATGCCCCCCAACCCTGCTCCATGGAAAAGTTGCCTTGCACAAAACTGGTCCCTGGTGCCACAGTGGTTGAGATCTGCTGGCTATAGACCATATTGGTTTAAATACATTCATTGAATGAAAAAATTGCCCATAGTTGATCCATCGCCTTCTTTTATCAAGTGTTTTCTAAAACTCAAGCAGGGTATTTCAGAAGATTTGGGCATAAAGGAAAACTTTACCTTGCTTTAGCTTATCCTATGAAAAAAACAACTACTTTTCAGTTTAATGAATGTAAAACTTTATTTATTTTAAAATATTACTGATTGTGGATGCCTAAATATCTGGCAAATCTGCTTGGTCAGTCAGAGAACAGTAGGAATTAGGTAGAAAAGGCTTTGGCCTCATTAATTTCATTGCTGGAAGACACCTCTCACTGTGGTCGAGAAAGTCAAAACTTGATTATGTAGACATCTTTTCCTAGAAGGATAAATCAGAATCTGAAGCATCTTTTGAGGAGTTAACAACACTAAATCACCAAATAAATAGCTTACCTATATTAGATCTTTTGACCACATTTATGAGATTTGTGCAAATGGTTCTGAAATCTAAAGATGTAAATTACTCATTACTGTAAAATAATAGAGAGGGAGAAAGTAATGCATTTAAATACTTAACACCAGCATCTGTTTTACTTTTATCTTTTGACTTTAAAGTAATGAATCTGTATCCTGATAACTGCTTTATTGTCTACAAAAGAAGATCTATTATATGTTTTCCATATAGAATAAATATACAGAAGTATATAATATTTAGAATCAGTGCATTAAATTTTAAATGAATATAAAATGCAGATTAAGGTTTATAAAACATTTTTAATATATATTCTCAATAAAAAACATGATTTATATGTATATAAATATATAAATTTTATATTGTTGTTGTTCAGTCACCCAGTCATGTCCCACTCTGTGACTCCACGGACTGCAGCTCGCCAGGCCTCCCTGTTCCTCACCATCTCCTGGAGTTTGCCCAAGTTCATATTCATTGTTTCCGTGATGCTGTCCAATCATCTCATCCTCTGACACCCTCTTATCCTTCTGCTCTCAGTCTTTCCCAGCATCAGGGACTTTTCCAATAAGTTGTCTAGTTCACATTAGAAGATCAAAATCCTGGAGCTTCAGCTTCAGCATCAGTCGTTCCACAGAATGAATATTCCATGTTGATTTCCCTTGACTGGTTTGATTTCCTTGCTATCCAGGTGACTTTGAGGAGTCTTCTCCTACATCATAGTTTGAAGGCATCAACTCTTTGGTGTTCTGCCTTCTTTACAGCCCAGCTCTCACAACCATATATGACCCCTGGGAAGACCATAGCCTTGACTCTATGAACCTTTGTCAACAGAGTAATGTCTCTGTTTTTCAACACACTTTCTAGGTTTTTCATTGCTATCCTGGACAAGAAACAATTGTCTTCTGATTTTGTGGCTGCAGTCACTGTCCACACTGATTTTGGAGCCCAAGAAGAGGAAATCTGTCATTATTTCTGCCTTTTCCCCTTCTATTTTCCATGCGGTAATGGGGCCAGATCTTAGATTTTTAATATTCAGTTTTAAACCAGCTCTTTCACTCTCCTTCTTCACCCTCATCAAGAGGCTGTTTAGTTCCTCTTCGCTTTCTGCCATTAGTGTAGTATCATCCACATATCTGAGGTTGTGATGTTTCTTCCACCTATCTTGATTCCAGCTTGTAACTCATTCAGCCCAGCATTTCTCACGATGTGCTCAGCATGTAGGTTAAACAAACAGCGTGACAGCAGACAGCCCTGTCATACCCCTTTCTCCATTTTGAACCAAACAGTTGTTCCATATAAGGTTCTAACTCTTCCTTCTTGACCCACCTACAGGTTTCTCAGGAGACAGGTAAGATGGTCTGGTATTCGCATCTCTCTAAGAGCTTTCCACAGTATGTCATGATCCACCCAGTCAAAGGCTTTAGCATAGTCAGTGAAACAGAGAGAGATGTTTTTCTGAAATTCCCTGCTTTCTCTATAATCTAGTGAATGTTGGCAATTTGCTCTCTAGTTTCTCTTGCTTTTCTAAACCCAGCTTGGACATTTAGAAGTTCTTTGTTGACATAATGCTGAAGCCTAGCATGCAAGATTTTAAGCCTGAACTTACTAGCACGGGCAATGAGTGAAATTGTCTGATGGTTAGCATATTCTTAGGTACTACCCTTCTTGGGGATTGGGATGAGGATTGATCTTTTCCAGTCCTGTGGCCGCTGCTGAGTCTTCCAGATTTGCTGACATAATAAATGCAGAACCTTGATGGCATCATCCTTTAGGGATTTGAATAGTTCTTCTGGAATTTCTGGAGAAGGAAGTGGCACCCCACTCCAGTACTCTTGCCTGGAAAATCCCATGGGTGGAGGAGCCTGGTAGGCTACAGTCCATGGGGTCACTAAGAATCAGACATGACTGAGCAACTTCGCTTTCACTTTTCACTTTCATGCATTGGAGAAGAACATGGCAACCCACTCCAGTGTTCTTGCCTGGAGAATCCCAGGGATGGGGGAGCCCAGTGGGCTGCCTTCTATGGGGTCTCACAGAGTTGGACACGACTGAAGTGACTTAGCAGCAGCAGCAGCTGGAATTTCATCACATCCACTAGGTTTATTTACAGCAGTACTTCTCAAGGTTCACTTGACTTTGCACTCCAGAATGTCTGATTAACCACACCATTGTAGTTATCTGGTTCATTAAGATCTTTTTTATATAGTTCTTCCATGTATTCTTTCCACCTTTTCTTGATCTTTCCAGCATCTACTAGGTCTCTACCATTTTTATCCTTTATTGTGTGGGCTCAATGCTCCCTTGGTGTTTCCAATTTTCCTGAAGAGATTTCTAGTGTTTCCCCTTTTGTTGTTTTCTTCTATTATTAAGCATGGTTCATTGAAGAAGTCCTCCTTCGTCTCTTCTACCTATTTTTTGGAACTCTGCATTTAATTGTGTGTATTAAATTTATATATAATTTATAATAAATATATAATTGGTAGCAAATATTTGTTTTATCATTTATTATTATGATTATTTAGTGACAGTATATAAAGATCTAGCAAATCTTTAGGCCAGTGATTCTCCACATGTTATCCAGCGATGTTTGCAGGTTCCCAAACTATTTAGGAAATTTGCAACATCAAAATAACTTTGATCATCTTTATCATCTCATTGCTGCTGTCACGTCAGTTGTGTCCGACTCTGTGGGACCCCACAGACGGCAGCCCACCAGGCTCCCCTGTCCCTGGGATTCTCCAGGCAAGAACACTGGAGTGGGTTGCCATTTCCTTCTCCAATGCATGAAAATGAAAAGTGAAAGTGAAGTCGCTCAGTCGTGTCCGACCCCTAGCGACCCCATGGACTGCAGCCTACCAGGCTCTTCTGTCCATAGGATTTTCCAGGCAAGAGTACTGGAGTGGGGTGCCATTGCCTTCTCCAATCATCTCATTATATTCCAGTAAATTACTGTGACATTTCTAAGTTGTCTTTCCGCCTACATACAAAAACATGAAGTAAATTTTATTGGTTTAATTTTTCAAAATTATTTATTAAAAAACAGACAAGTTTTTAAATTTTGTTTACACATATTATCTTTGGAGTTTAATGTCTTATTACTTTAAAATTTTATTTGTAATTATTTTATGTACTTCACAATTGATTGGTGGCTAAACATACAGATTAGAAGACTTGACTTCTTCAATGCACAGCAACACTATTACTAAAGATGCTGAGAAAAGAAGGAACTGACTTGTTGGAATATTCTTTAATATAAAGACAATCCATTCTTTGTAATCAATTCTGAAGACATGATGCAATTTTAGATAAGGAAATAAACTGTGAGGAAAGTTACTTCTCAGCTTTAATTAGTTAATAACTTAGTGTGTATTATGGAAAACAACATGGTTGAATAATATATTGACACTTTAATTTCTGGATTATTTTGCGATAAATCTATTCAGTGCTTACATAAAAATAAATTTAATACTTTAAATGTAAACATGATCAACCTACTTAACAATAAATTTGTTTGAAAACAGTTTTTCAAACAAAATAAAAAAGCCGCTGCAGCTTCTTACATGACAAATTACCTTGTGTTGTCTGGAGAAGCACATAGAATTAAATGTTGCCTTGCACAGACGACACTGCCGAATGCCTGCTGGATGAAAAGTCAATAAACAAAGTCATGACTCTTCTAGTTTCTAATGACATTGTAACTCACAGAATTTAACTCTACTGCAAATGCAAAGAGTGAGGTTAGAGCCAATCTGCAGATTTATACCTTTGTCTTATGAAGGGAGAAATCTGCAAACAAGGAAGGACTTGCTGCTTTGTGTCCACTCATTTAATATTAACACCAATTAATACATGAAAAAAATATACATCGAAAAAGAATTCTTTGAAATAAAGGCAAATGAAACTTTTGAGTTTATCGCATCATATAGGTTATCCTGGAACAACTGTGTTGAATTTGTATTGTTGATGCAAAATTAATGGTGAGTAAAACTGCTGGAAGTTGGGCATGAGTCATGGTTTTGGTCCAAACTCTACTAGATGCCAGTGCATTTCTTATATGAACGTATAGAAAACAAAACAAAAAAGAAAATAGAAAGTAAAATAAGAGAAAAATGGAGAAAGCTGTTTTTTTTACCAAAATGTTTGATGAATCATAAATATTATTACTAAATCTTGACCCATGAATACGTATCTTTATATTTGGGGTGATAAAATAGGATATAAACATAATGAACTTTTGCAGCACACCAAAGCAGGTTGGCTATCTTAAGGAAGGGTTTTTGTGTGATTATTTTATTTACTGCTACTGCTAAGTCACTTCAGTCGTGTCCGACTCTGTGCGACCCCATAGATGGAAACCCACCAGGCTCCGCCATCCCTGGGATTCTCCAGACAAGAACACTGGAGTGGGTTGCCATTTCCTTCTCCAATGCGTGAAAGTGAAAAGTGAAAGGGAAGTTGCTCAGTCGTGTCTGACTCTTAGTGACCCCATGGACTGCAGCCTACCAGGCTCCTCCGTCCATGGGATTTTCCAGGCAAGAGTACTGGAGGGGGGTGCCATTATTTTGTTTGGAGAAGTGCTAATGACTTGATCCATGAAAAGCATTCCTCATTTAAAGAACAGTGTCAAAAACTTAAGGTTGTTGAAAGTTGCCTCTTTGGAAGACATTTTCTCAAAATGAACACTATGATCCTATGACTTCAAGGTGGGGGCGGGGAAAGTACATGTTGCCAATGATCAAATTTGCATTTTAGGACAAAACTGAAAATTGGGAAAATCTTGATCTGTTTAGTGACCTTGACAGCTTCCTAATATTTAAAGATTTTTCTGATAAAATTGAGGTTGGAATTAGCAAAGGCAATTTTTTTTCATATTGTATAATGATAAACTATTTCAGCCAAGTGGGTACTTTCATAATTCTGTCTATCAATAATTTCTGAAAGATCAATGCACAGAGTTATACATTGCAACTAACTTTTAAGAACTACTATTACTACTTACTGAGTTTAGCTGTGATTCAAAGAATACTGATAATTATCTGTAAAGTCTGTTAGAGACTCTTACCTTTTCTCATATATCCATATGAGTTCAGATTCTCTGTACGTACTCCAAACAAAGTAATGAGAAACAGCAGATTGAACTGAAGCAGATATGTGAAAACAGCTATTGTTTATTTAGCCTCACATTAAGATATTTGCAAAATGTAAAAAATGCTACCCCTCTTGACTTTGCAAGATAAAGTATCTTTCATAAAAATTTATTTGTATTTAGCAAGAGGTAGATTTATTGTTATTTTGAATGAAATAATAAATAGATTTCTTATTTATCTATTTGGCCATGCCCCATGGCAGGTGGGATCTTACTTCCCCCACCAGGGGTCAAACCCAAGCAAGAACCACACGCCCCTCACCTCCACCCCTCCCCATCACAGTGGGAGCATGGAGCCTTAACCACCAGACCACGAGGGAATTCCCTAAATAGGTCTTTTAAAAATGTCTATTTTAATTACCGTAAATACCTCTGTGTGTGCGTGTGTGTAATCTGCCAAAACAGAAGCATTGTGAGCTCCTCAATATAATTTGAGAGTTATAATCAGTAGGCCTGAGATTAAAACAAAATGTAAGAACCATAGTTCCAGCCCATGGGATACATCAGTGAACACAACAGATGCCCTTGTCCTCGTGGAACTAATTATGTTCTGCTGGGCTTATTATTTATCCTCTGTTTCAGACCTCTGATTCTTTCTAAAGCATTTTGAAACTAAAATAGTAAATGGGAAAAAGTAATTACAAATGCCATTTGTCATACATCTTAACTTTTAAAAAAACATTTAATTCCTATTTTTTGACCATTTTGAAGTTATCTACAGTTATATTTCCTGAATTACTATGTAAAATTCCTCCAACTACTATCACCATTCTTGCTAATATGGTAATATTTTTAATTTGCCAGTTTATAAATTTTGTAGCATATCATTACTTCCCTATTTTTAAAAATATGTTTAAAAGCAAATTTTGTTTTTCCTATTCAAATGATTTATGGCATTTTATTTCAAAAACTTTTTGTGTAAATATTAGTGATGATTGTTCATTTTAAATGATTATCATTTTATGATAGTATTGCCAAATTAATTTGTGACAGTAGGTTTTTGGCAAAAAATTGTATCAAAAATTAATTCTACTAAGCATAATTATATTTGTAATAATTATTTATCTGAAACACTGGAACATTTCCTTTTTCAAATTTTATGCTATTAATAAGCATTCATTTTGCCTCATATCACTATAAAGTATGGAATATTAGAAAGAATCTCAAAACCAAAGAAAATCAGAAAAATTGTGTATGTTCATTTCTTGAATTTATCTATATTATTAACATTGTACTCAGTGAATTTCTCATTTCTTAATCCTGTATAATTTTTTCTTGCATTCATGTATTTAAAATCAAGTTAACTAATTCACTACTTGTCTACTAAGATAATAGTTCTGGATTCATCATTTTTTCATTTCTCCTGAAAACAGATAGCACTTTTATTTGTTAATTGAGAATCCTGTGTCCTTTCATGCTTTCAAAATGCTATACTCTGAAACTGTGTGGAGACAATCATTCTGAAAAGCTGTGAATCATTCTAAAAAATGTGAGAATTTCTAAATTATGTCAGAAGCAAGATTTTTTACAAGGTGAGTTTTTGGGAGAGGTGTCAGTAATTTCTTTTAAAGGTAGAAGAAAGAACAGATCTCTGTCCTTTATTTTAAACAGTCAGTTAAGATTTGGTTATCTGAGTAAATGTGTACCATCAAGACTGTTGATCATTTTTGCAAGGATGTTACCTTTTTTGAGAATTAGGCTTGAAATAGACTGTGTCTGACATTATGATTTCATACATTTATCTTTCGTAAACTAATTTGAATGCCCAGTTGTCTTGCACAGTGTTTGTTTTTTTTGTTTTGTTTGTTTTTGTTTTTTGAGTATGTTAGAATTCTAAGAAAATCATCCATGACCCACACTATTTTATAATCCTCGTCCAAGAAGTGTGGGTAGAACCAGTACCTATCTTCTAACTAGTATATCACACAGATGAGTTCTTTGCAGATGTAAGTAAACTCCCTAATCAGTTGATTTTGTTAATAAACAAAAAATTATCCCAATGGGCATGCTGATGAAGTGAGCTCTTCAACAAAATTCTGGAGGTGAGAAAAATCTCTTTTAGTTTATCCTTGAAGAAATGAGTCATTGTATATTCTACAACTTCAAGGGAATAAATCTACCCAAACCACAGAAGTTTGCATGAGAACTTTAAATTTCAGATAAGATCCAGTCTTAGCTAACATCTTGGTTGCAATCCTGTGAGACACTTAGCAGAGGACTCAGCTAGGCTTGCGCAGATCCCCTGATCTATCAAAATGTGGGGAAAGAAATGTAAGTTATTTTAAGCCACTGACTTTAAGATCTGCTGGAGAAGATATAGGCTACCCACTCCAGTATCCTTGGGCTTCCCTGGTGGCTCAGCTGGTAAAGAATTTGCCTGCAACGTGGGAGACCTGGGTTCAATCCCTGGGTTGGGAAGATCCTCTGGAGAAGGGAACTGCTACCCACTCCAGTAATCTGGCCTGGAGAATCCCATGGACAGAGGAGCCTGGAAGGCTATAGTCCATGAGGTCGCAAGGAAATGGACACGACTTAGCAACTGAACAACAAAAAACAGTGTCTAGGTTCATGAGGATATTAGTGTCTAGTTTCTTTTCTTTATCTAGTTTTGGTATAAGATAATGTTGGCCTCATAGAATAAGTGAGAAAATAATTCGTTCTATTTTTATTTTCCGAACGACTGTCATAGATAGTTATCATTTACTCCTTAAATGTTTGGTCGAATTTGTAGGTAACCATATGGGCCTATTACTTTTTTTTCTGGAAGCTTATTAATTACTGATTCAATTTCTTTAATACAAAAATCCTACTTAGATTATTTTTCCTTAAGCACATGTGTTTAGTTTGGTTCTTTCAAGGAATTGGACCATTTCATTTGTTATCATTTGTGGGCATAGAGTAATCTTTTTTTTTTTTTTTTCACTTGAATGCTCATTTGTGTCCAACAGATGGATTCTTTACCACTGAGCCACCACATATGACAGAGTTATCGAAATATTGTTCATTTATCCTTTAGATGTTTGTGGCACCAGACATGATGACTTCTTTTTTGTTTCTGACATGAATCATTTGTATCTCCTCTCTCTCTCTTTTTTTTTGACTTGCCTGGATATCCTATCCTCCTATCCTAAGTCGCTTTAGTCGTGTCCAATTCTCTGTGACCCTTTGGACAGCAGTCCACCAGACTCCTCTGTCCACAGGAGTCTCTGGGCAAGAATACTGGAGTGTGTTGCCATTTCCTTCCCCAGTTGCCTGGGCGGAGTGCTATCAATTTTATTAATCCTTTTTATGGAACTAACTGTCATTTCTCTTTATTTTTTCTGTAGTGTTATCTTTAATATGTTGGTTTCTGCTTTAATATTTTTCATTTGCTTTGGGCCCAAATTCTTTTTCTAGTTTCCTAAAGTTTTATTAATAACTTAGTAATTTAAATATTTTTTCAATGGCATGCATTCCATGTTATACATTGCCTCTAGGCAGTGTTTTCACTGGGCCCCACACATTTTCATGAGCTGAATTTTCATTTTCACCAATTTAATATCTTTTAATATGTTTTGAATTCTTTTTAGTCCATATGTTATCTAAGGAGTATGCTATTTAAACTCCAAGTATTGGGGGAATTTCCAGCTATCTTTCTGTTATTTATAACTAGTTTAATTCTGTTGTGGTTTGGAAACTTTGTGTAATTTCCAATCTTACATTTTGTTTGGGTGTGTTTGATGGCCTTGTCTGACCTTGAGAAGAATGTGTTGTAATGTGCTGTTGTTGGATTAAAGTATTCTATAAATGTCAATTATATTTTTTGATTAATAGTGCTATTCAGTCGGTTGTATCCTTATTGGTTTTCTGACTGCTTGATCTGTCAACTGTTGTAAGAGGAGTACTGAAATTTCCAACAGTAACAGTGGATTTATCTGTCTCTCCTTGCAGTCCTGTTGTTTTTGCCTCGCACATTTTCTAAAATGTGCTTTCTCTAAATTTAATATAGCTACTCCAGTTTCTTTTGATTAGTGTCAACATAGTATCAGTTCAGTTCAGTTGCTCAGTCATGTCTGATTCTTTGTGACCCCATGAACCGCAGCACGACAGGCCTGCCTGTCCATCACCAACTCCTGGAGCTTATGCAAACTCATGTCCATTGAGTTGGTGATGCCATCTAACCATCTTATCTGCTGTTGTGCCCTTCTCCTCCTGCCCTCAATCTTTCCCAGCATCAGGGTCTTTTCAAATGAGTCAACTCTTTGCATCAGGTGGCCAAAATATTGGAGTTTCAGCTTCAACATCAGTCCTTCCAATGAACACCCAGGACTGATCTCCTTTAGGATGGACTGGTTAGATCTCTTTGCAGTCCAAGGGACTCTAAGAGTCTTCTCCAGTACCACAGTTCAAAAGCATCAATTCTTCAGTGCTCAGCTTTCTTTACAGTCCAACTCTCACATCCAGACATGACCACTGGAAAAACAACAGCCTTGACTAGATGGACCTTTGTTGACAAAGTAACGTCTCTGCTTTTTAATATTCTGTCTAGGTCAGTTTGGTAGAAGTTGTCCTAGAGTTTGCAAATATATATATATATATATATATATATATATCTAATAATAATGCACCTTCAAATAAGCTGTTTTTCTTCAACTGTAGTATGGGTAACTAATAAGTTTCCCAGGACCTTGCTCCCTCCCCTTTTGACATGACATTCATTTTACTCGTCTATATTCTCTAATCAACTAATACATTGTTATTACAAGCAGTTGTCTTTTTGTTTCATAACAATTCAGAAGAAAATTTTTTTAACATTTCTTTAATGAATGATGTGCTGACCACAAATTCCTTCTGTCTTACTTTTTCATTAAGATTAATCATAGGGAATTGAACTGAGGTCTTTCCTCTGAGAGATGTCTTCCTACCAATTCTCACTCTTCTTTCATAAACTGTCATTTATATGATTTATTTAATTGTATAATTGCATTAAGAAGTAATGATGGATTTTGGAGTCCAAAAATTAATTTATCATGGGAAAAAAAATCCCAGAATTTCAAGCTAAAAATATCCCTGGAGAATACTTGTAAAGAAATAGTGCCCTTTTAATTTATTATATTATCTCAAATAAAGATTTTGGTGCCATGGGATTGTAGCAATGAAAATCCTATACAGAGTGAAATAAATGGAGAACAAGCTTTCTTCCTAGGCTTGGAAATGAACTGCTATTGTACCTGTTCTTAAATGTCTATATATTAGTGTAATCATAAGGAAAAATAAAATTAAAAAAAAAAAATTTTTTGCAGTGAATCAAATGTATATTTAAAACACAAGATAAATGAAATTGGTTCAGAAGAGAAAGATGCTGAATAAATTAATATATTTCAGGAAAACAGAGTTACTGTAAACCAAGTCCTTTAAAAAAGGAAAAGAATGCTAAATACACTCAAAATCTGGAAGGGAAGAGTGAATTCTATTCAGCAGTACATGTAGAAGGTGTAAATAACGTTAAATAAGTCACCAGACATTTTGTTCCTAATTTAAGATCAACTAAGATCAAAAGTCAATAAAAAAAAAAACACAAAAATGAAGATAATTATGGAAGAATTCAAATTTTAAAAGTTTAATAATTATAAGACAAAAACACAAAATCAAAAATACTTTTAAGAAATAAGGAAGGCTAAAAAAAGCATGGTTTAAGAAAAAATAATACTGTAGAATAATTAAAATGTTATCAACTCAGCAGAAATACAAACCACAGACAGCAGTTCAAAATGTAAAAGTGGGTAAACTAAGATAGAGACAAAAACCAGAAGTTAATAACCCACAGGACTTCCCAGGTGGCTTAGTGGTAAAGAATCTACCTGCTAGTACCGGAATGTGGATTCAATCCCTGGGTCAGAAAAATCCCCTGGAGAAGGAAACGGCAATACCCACTCTAGTATTCTTGCCTGGGACACGACTTAGTAACTTAACAACAGCGGATAACTCACAAATCATGCTCATTGTCCTCAGTGAGTTAAAAGTTCATACGACAAAATCCTCAGGATAGGATTCTTCAATGGAAAGCGAAGAAAGGTAAAAAAGAAACACTGATACTGGAAAGCCTGCTGTATCTACTTACCCAGAATTCTCTCACACCCTAAGGCTTCCAAGTAAAGTGTGGAATTGTGTAAATCTATGGCGCATTTGGTTATCACGTATTCCAGACAACCTGTTCATTAATCAGTGCAGAGTCTGTGTGGTTTGACATTTTAGGTATAAATTTGTGTTCAAATTTAGTGCAGCTTTATTTGAATAAAGCAAAGAAAAATGTTATTTTAAAATTGTGCTTAAAATGATTTGTAAGAATGAGGAACATATGTTCATATAAAGGTGACAATTAATATGCCATTCCTAACTGAATTTGTTTTCTTTAGAGACACTTCACAAAATGACAAGCATATTTTTTTTTTAAATAAAGGAAGTTATTTATAACTAACTCTTTCCTTCCAGTGCATTCCATGTTGGTCCTTTTAGTACAATCAGGTCCTATGTAGTGAACTGTCAATATTCCTGCATTAAATAGCTGTAATGCCAAAGAGTTAATGCCCCTCCAGAAGTGCTGACTTCTCCCAGTGTTCAGTGACTGCTCTGAAGATGTTTAGCTGAATGCGGTTGCAATTATAGACTAAATGATTCTTAAAGGAATAACTCTTCCAAATGTGGGACAAATAACTATTCCCATATCCTTTCCCCAGCACTTTATGAACCTCCCAACTTCAGTTTGATTTCTCTACTAGTTCACCCATGAGAGAATAAAGAGCCTGACTGGACCATTTAATAGCCTTTCTTTACTGACTTTATTGCTAATGGGAGATGTGGGATGAGATATTTCAGAAAAAATTGAGGACTTGTGATCCTATCATGACTGTTTTCTAACTTCTTACTTGAATGATTCGTGAGGTTATTCTCTCTGCTGAAATCTATGTTGTAGTTGTTCATGAGATTAGAGTTTACATACTTTCAGTGAGTAGGCGAGTCGAGTATGGGCCCATGGCAAGTCAAGTGTGGGTCCACAACAAGGCCTTTGGAATAAAAAGCATCTTTATCTCCAAAAGTTTTTCCCATTAGAGCAAATCGCTGTTGTTCAGCCACTGAGTCATGTCTGATTCTTCATGACCCCATGGACTACAGCATGCCAGGCTTCTTTATCCTCCTCTATCTCCTGGAGATTACTCAAATTCAAGTGAGTTAAGTCAGAGATGCTATATAACCATCTTATCTCTGCTGCTCTCTTCTACTCCTGCCTCTATATTTCCCAGCATCAGTCTTTTCCAATGAGTCTGCTCTTTGCATCAGATGGCCAAAGATTGGACCTTCAGCTTCAGCATCCATCCTTCTGATGAATAGTCAGGGTTGATTTCTTTTTGGATTGACTGGTTTGTTTTCCTTGCTATCCAAGGGACTCTCAAGATTTATCTCCAGCACCACACTTCAAAGGCATTAATGCTTTGGTGTTCAGCCTTCTTTATGGTCAAACTATCACACCTGTACATGCCTACTGGAAAAACTATAGCATTATAGAGACCTCTGTTGGCAAAGTGATGTTTCTGCTTTTTAATATGCTGTCTAGGTTTGTCAAAGTTTTTCTTCCAAGGAGCAAGCATCTTTTAATTTCATGACTGCAGTCACCAACCACAGTAATTGTGGAACCCAAGAAAATAAAATTGGTCACTGTTTTCAGATTTTCCACATCTATTTGCTATGAAGTGATCACTCACTTAGAGCCAGACTTCCTGGAATGCAATGCAAAGTCAAGTGGGCCCAAGGAAGCATCACTATGAACAAAGCTAGGGAAGGTGATGAAATTCCAGTTGAGCTATTTCAAATCCTAAAATATGATGCTGTGAAAGTGCTGCACTCAGTATGCCAGCAAATTTGGAAAACTCAGCAGTGGCCACAGGACTGGAAAAGGTCAGTTTTCATTCCAATCCCAAAGAAAGGGAATGCCAAA
>NW_011495085.1:640602-644537 GCF_000754665.1 Bison bison bison | reverse complement strand
ACTGCATGATTGCACTCATCTCACACACTAGCAAAGTAATGCTCAAAATTCTCCAAGCCAGGATTCAATAGTACATGAACTGTGAAGTTCCAGGTGTTCAAGCTAGATTCAGAAAAGGCAGAAGAACCAGAGATCAAATTGCCAAGATCTGTTGGATCATCGAAAAAACAAGAGAGTTCCATAAAAACATCTACTTCTGCTTTATTGACTATGCCAAAGCCTTTGACTGTGTGGATCACAACAACTGTGGAAAATTCTGAAAGAGATGGGAATACCAGACCACCTTACCTGCCTCCTGAGAAATCTGTATGCAGTTCAAGAAGCAACAGTTAGAATTGGACATGGAACAACAAAATGGTTCCAAGTAGAAAAAGGAGTACATCAAGGCTGTATATTGCCACCCTGCTTATTTAACTTATATGCAGAGTACATCATGCAAAATACCGGGCTGAATGAAGCCCAAGCTGGAATCAAGATTACCAGGAGAAATATCAATAACCTCAGCTATGCAGATGACACCACCCTTACGGCAGAAAGTGAAGAAGAACTAAAGAGCCTCTTGATGAAAGTGAAAGAGGAGAGTGAAAAATCTGGTTTAAAACTCAACATTCAAAAACTGAAGATCATGGTATCCAGTCCCATCACTTCATGGCAAATAGATGAGGAAACAATGGAAACAGTGAAAGACTTGATTTATTTTCCAAAATCACTGCAGATGGTGACTGCAGCCATGAAATTAAAAGACACTTGCCCCTTGGAAGAGAAGCTATGACCAACCTAAATAGTATATTAAAAAGTAGAGACATTACTTTGTCAACAAAGTCTATCTAATCAAAGCTATGTTTTTTTCCAGTAAATGTATGCATATGAGAGCTGGACTATAAAGAAAGCTGAATGCTGAAGAATTGATGCTTTTGAACTATGATGTTGTAGAAGACTCTTGAGAGTCCCTTGGACTGCAAGGAGATACAGCCAGTCAATCCTAAAGGAAATCAGTCCTGAATATTCATTGGAAGGACTGAGGCTGAAGTTAAACTCCAATGCTTTGACCACCTGATGCAAAGAACTGACTCATTAGAAAAGACCCTGATGGTGGGAAAGATTGAAGATGGGAGAAGAAGGGGATGACAGAGGATGAGATGGTTTGATGGCATCACTGACTCAGTTTACATGAATTTTAGTAAGCTCAGGGAGTTGATAATGGACAGGGAAACCTGGTGTGCTACAGTCCATGGGGTCACAAAGAGTCAGACACAACTGAGTAACTGAACTGAACTGATGGGACCAGATGTCATGATCTTGGTTATTTGAATGTTGAGTTTTAAGCCAGCATTTCCACTCTCCTCTATCATCTTCATCAAGGGACTTTTTAGTTCCTCTTCACTTTCTGCCATTAGAGTGGTATCATCTGCATATCTGAGGTTGTTGATATTAGTTCTGGCAACCTTGATTCCAACTTGAAATATTGCATGATACTCTGCATAGAAGTTAAATAAGCAGAATGACAATATATAGGCTTGTTGTGCTTCTTTCCCAATTTTGAACCAGTCCATTGTTTCATGTCCAGTTCTGTTGCTTCTTGACCTACATACGGGTTTCTCAGGAGGCAGGTAAGGTGGTCTGGTATTCCCATTTCTTTAAGAATTTTTCACAGTGAAAAGTTTTAGTGTAGTTATTGAAATATAAGTAGATGTTTTTCTGGAATTCCCTTGCTTTCTCAATGATCCAATGAATGTTGGCAATTTGATTTCTGGTTCCTCTGCCTTTTCTAAACCCAGCTTGTACACGTGACATTAGGTTATTCATTCATTTAGCAGTTTTCTGTTTCTTATTTTCTCAAATTCACAGTCACTCTGGGCTGTAGTAAAACACAGTTTCAAAGTAAAAGATAAAAAGTGAGTTTAGTTTTCTCACTAAAAGTTGTCCTCCAACTGCTAGGATTTTGTGAGAAGTATCTGTTAGAAATTATGTCAAAGAATGTAAGAATGTGTTCCTGGCCCGCTTTTATTCCATTTCCTATACCTACATCAATTTGACCAATAGTAGGCTAAGCATAAGGTAATATTTCATCAACATTACCATTACAGTATTGTATTAAAATACATCTACTCAACCAAAATGTTATGATTTTTAAATGCTGTTTAGTAAATATTCATCTAGATTATTTAAACTTGTTTATTTTTCTCAGATCAACGTGCCTAAATTGTACCAATTTTGGTCTTTTTTTAAAAAAAATAAGTGTTACTATAACTTAAAATGCTATTTTTATTGGATTTTTGTGTTCCTTATATAATTATGCAAAATAAACTATAAAATCTCCATGTGAAATATTTGGGTAGATGTAAACAGTCACTTGACTTTGATTCTTCCTCTGTTTCTTTCCACTCTAAATCACTATGTCCCCATTTCCAGCATAGATAATTGTTTCTGAAATTGTCACTTCTTACCTCACTCTGGATGTTCCTCTTTTGTAGCCACTGCGAATCTCTTCTTCTTTATTTATTATGTATTTCTAACTGTTTCTTTTCACAAAATATAACTTTCACCACTTACTATTTCACTTTCTCCGTATATTTGCCTTTTGCCTGAATAGCGTGGTCTTTTTTTCCCTTTTTTTCTGTATTACTGGAGATATTAAACACTCAGAATCATAATGAAACATTGTATACTTTAAAACTTCAAATATATATAAGATACACAAAAGAAGTAGCTTGAATGTAAATACACTGCTCAAATGATAGTCACATAGTGAAGACATCTGTGTGAGCACCACTCAGCAGGTAGATGCATGGGAAGCTATTTTGATGCCCTCCTCATCGGGACTATTATTTCAGTTTTGAAACATCCATTCCTCATTAATCATTCAATAAATATTTATAGAACACCATGTTCAAGGTAGTACTCTATCTAGGTGCTGAGGAATAGAAGGAAAATAGGACAAAAGATATTTTCTCGTGGAGTTTACATGCTTATGGAGCAGGTAATATGCTTGCTTACAGTCCATTTCATTGGCTTCCTTCAAATAAACCATATTTGAATCAATCACTTAGCTTAAATGGATTATATCATTTCACTAATAAATATAGATATTAGGTCATCATTTATATAAGAAATATTATCCTTAATTCATACATAAAAATGAATAGTTAAATTTTATTTTATTGACAGTATTGTAACTCATATAGTGTTAATTGAATTGAAGGAATAATTTCAAACTAGCAGTTAAACAGGAGAAGGCAATGGCACCCCACTCCAGTGCTCTTGCCTGGAAAATCCTGTGGACTGAGGAGCCTGGTGGGCTGCAGTCCATGGGGTCGCTGGGAGACGGACACAACTGAGTGACTTCACTTTCACTTTTCACTTTCATGCATTGGAGAAGGAAATGGCAACCCACTCCAGTGTTCTTGCCTGGAGAATCGCAGGGACGGGGGAGCCTGGTGGGCTTCCGTCTGTGGGGTTGCACAGAGTCGGACACGACTGAAGCGACTTAGCAGCAGCAGCAGCAGCAACCTCTCTTCTAAGCCAAGAATTTCCTTAAAAAATCTAAATAGGGTGTTTTTCTGCATTTTTTTCCTACAAGATAAAAGGATCTTCAGAATCACTTACAAGAATAACTTCTCCAATGTGAAATCATACTGTATCTCATAATATACCAAGTAAGCGTGCTGACAGGTATGAAATTCAAAAGTTACTTGGAGTATTATGCTCACAAGGTAACTGCATGCTGTGTGCATAGAACTCTAGATTGAGTTTGGGCCATTTGTATAGATTCACAGAACAGAATGAAAATCTTGAAAGTAAACTCATCATCCTTTATCAATAACCAAATATATACCTTATTTGAATCTGATATTCCCTGACATTCTCTTTAATGAATGTATTGAAATCAGATAAATCTTTAGGTTATTTATTTTGAACTACTGGATTTAGGGTAG
>NW_011495085.1:636270-640362 GCF_000754665.1 Bison bison bison | reverse complement strand
ACTCAAGCAAGATTATCATGATAAAGACTTTTATCTGGTAGAGAGGAGTATGAAGTGCATGATTCGATTTTTGTATGTCTGACTACTGGTAGATTTTAAGCCCCTATTCATCCTTTTCCCCTGCCCCTCATCTGGGAGAGCTGGGAAAAAAAAAAAAACTTAGGGCATTCTCTCACATTTGGTCCTGGTAGGAAGATAAGCCATGCAATTTTGCTTGACAGTAATACTTCTCAGCAGATTTGTTGTCTTATTTCATCCTGTCTCATTTACTTACTCTTTGGTTGCAATACCTTCTGGTGCATTTTAAGCAAGTGAATTTCTCAGGTGGACTTTATGATAGTTTAGTTCTATAAAAGTAGGAAAGACATTTGAAAATTTTAAATTTTAAAATGATGTCGACTGTTCTGAGAACTTGAAAGCAAAAGCAAAATGCTCTAAAATACTCTCTATGGTGGATCATGTATGTATGAAAAAATGCCACCTGCTACTTATATATATATATTGCAATTAAATGTTACATTTTTTCTGAAGTCTTTCATAAGCAGCCTGCAGAGCCAGATAAAAAGCAACAACCTAGGCACAAATGGTTAATAGGCATTTACTGGTACTCAAGAGGGCTTCCCTGGTGGCTCAGACGGTGAAGCGTCTGCCTGCAATGCAGGAGACCGGGGTTCGATCCCTGGGTTGGGAAGATCCCCTGGAGAAGGAAATGGCAGTCCACTCCAGTATTCTTGCCTGGAAAATCCCGTGAGATTTACTAGGCAGAACCTAGTAGGCTACTGTCCATGCGGTTGCAAAGAGTCGGACGTGACTGAGCAGCTTCACTTTAGTACTCAAGAGGTAATAATAACTCTGCACTAGGAGAGTTTTTTCAGGTAGCAGGAAATCTGGTATTTAAGCTTTTATTTTCCAAATACTGGACTGCCTGTCCATTTGAAGTATCTCACTGAAATAGACCTTTTACTCTCAAGTTTGTAATACTTGGTATTTGTAATAAGTAATATCAAAACTTTAAAGGAGTTTCTACATGGTTTTCTTCTTTAATGTCTGGAAGAAAGCAATATTGTTTAACACTTTTTAGTTTTTCAGTTGCTATTTGGGATATTTATTTTAATCAATTCCATGTTAATTTAATCAAAATCTCATGGTAAGGTATAATTTACAGAGGCCTGACAACTATCCTAGGCTGATTTCCTGTAAAGCAGAGTCTGAGGCAGGATGGAGTGTACAGGACTGATGTTGTGGATACACACTTGTGTAGAAAGAAATGATCGAAATTAGATCGGCGAAAATAGGAGGTTGTGGTGCAGTAGGACAAAGACCCCAGCCAATCTAATGGAAAATTTTGGAGCGAAATAGACCAACAGTGTTGACCCAGATTTGATCAACTTGTTTGGACTGGAAACTTCTCATTGACAGTCAGTGGATGGCAGCTGCTCCTGAGAATGGGATTTGACACTATGTGAGGTGGTTCTGTGCATGCTCTGGGGCCCAGTCTCAGCTATGGATGCCAGTCCTGCACCCAGGAGCTGGAGAGTCAGGGAGAGGTATGGGTTTTGCTAAGCACCATAGCGTTCACACAACTCACCCTTGGGTTATTTTTGCTCAAACCATCTCATAACAGTTTTGACTGCATAGTTTCTTGAGGTTTTATCTCTGGATATTGCATCTCTATCAGGCACCCATAGCACACCAGGAGGTATTCTTTAAAAATGTATAATTGTGTACTGGAAATAGCATGGTCAAGGATCCTAAACACCCACATTGTGCTTCTCCCACTTGGCACTGCCGTAACTGTGCATAGCAACTTCTTTTCCACAGACACCCTTTATGACCAGGTGTCTTATGCTTTGTGGTCCAAGTGCCGAAGCCAGTGTGTGTTGTGGAATCCTGCACCACTTCAGGTCTCACTGAGTGCCATCAGCCTTTTAAGTCAGTCAATATATGACTGATATATGGCTGGTATCTCCAGGTGTGAAATAGTCTGCCTTCAGAGCCTATTCTTCCCACTGTACTACAGTGCTTTTCCATTCAGAGATTATATCCTGAATATCAAGTTCTTAATACTGTTTGTTTTAATTTTCCAAGTATTTTCTTTCATATATATCACACACCGTTGCCAAAGACAATTCATTAAAAATGCATACCGTGAACTGTAGCATACCAATAAGAGTACAGTTGACCCTTGAACAGTGCTGGATTAGGAATGCACTCTCTGCACAGTTGAAAATCCACACAGTCAGCCTTTTGTATAATATATACAGTGTTCCTCTATATCTGTGGTTCCACATCTGTGCATTCAACCAACCATGGATCGAATGGCACTGTAGTATATACTGTTGAAAAAACCCACATATAAGTAAACTGCACAGCTCAAACCCGTGTTGTTCAAAGGTCAACTGTACCTATGAAGTATGTGCACGCGTGCTAAGTCGCTTCAGTTGTGTCTGACTCTTTGCAATCCTATGTACTGTAGCCTGCAAGGCTCCTCTGTCCTTGGGAGTCTCCAGGCAAGATTCTCCAAGTGGGTTGCCATGCTCACCTCCAGGGAATCTGGACAATCTACCCAGGGATCGGACCCACATCTCTTATATCTCCTGCATTGACTGGCAGGATCTTTACCACTAGTGCCACCTGGGAAGCCCAGCTATAAAGTATATGAAGTTTAAGTACAAATGAAATGAACTGTCTGTGTGTATTTATTTAATCACATCCCTCTTCCTCTGTAGCATAGGTAACAACACTCCTGATATTTGTCTCAGTCAGGCCTTGGATTTCTTCGTAGTTTATCTCCTTTATATTTATTGCAAAAGCAGTATATTAGATTTGCTTTTTTTTTATACTTTCTAGAAATGGAATTTAGCCGTACATTTTAAAAACAATGGTATCTTCTATAACCAGCAAACTCTGAAATATTGAGTAGATCAAAACTATAGGGATTAGTTTCTTATGGGTTCCAACTATTTCTGGTTGATGCTGAATCTCCTCTCAGCAATTACTCATGAACTCCAGATCTTTCTATTTTATGACTCTACTCTCTTCAAAGATTTATTTTCAATGTAAGCATGTTAATTTGCATCAAAGCAAGGAAATGGAAAGATCATGGAAAATCAAATATGGGATTTTTTAAGGGCCACTAGTGGAAAGTGGTGCACTTTAATTGACTCTAGTTCTGTTGGCTGCAACTCCACTGCACAATCACACTTCCAAGGGAATCTGGGAAACAAAGGGGAAAGAAGAGTGAGGCTAAAGGATATCAGTGTCAGATACCGAGAGATGGAGTCGAATTCTTTATGAAAATTCTCTCCTGACGTTTAATCGATGGCTGAAATATGCCATGTTTTATTTAATTGACCTCAAACATATTTAAATATGCCAATATGTTGCTTTCTGAGGCTTTAGCCTGAGGCTAGAGAGGAAGATAAACATTACATTGTATGCCTCATTCCAGCACTGTGTATTCTGGGATGTAAAATGAGTGATTTGATCACTATCAATAATGTTGGGAACCATACAGGGAATGTTCTGATGAGGCATTGATTTATGTTATTAGTGTGTAGAGATGCATTACTTGAATATCTCTTAAGTAGGAGTGATGCAAGGGATTCCCAGAATTCTCTATTCCAAAGATGTGATGTGAAAGTTGTTCAGTTGTGTCTGACTCGCTGAGACCCCATGGACTCCTCCATGGAGTTCTCCAGGCCAGAATACTGGAGTGGGTAGCCTTTCCCTTCTCCATGGGATCTTCCCAACCCAGGAATTGAATCAGGGTCTCTTGCATTGCAGGCAGATTCTTTACCAGCTGAGCCATGGGGAAGCCCAAGAACACTGGAGCAGGTAGTCTATCCCTTCTCCAGGGGATCTTCCCGATCCAGGAATCAAACCAGGGTTTCCCACATTGCAGGTGGATTCTTTACCAACTGAGCTATCAAGGAAGCCCGACTTGATAGACATGAGTGTGAGCAAGCTCTGGGAGTTGGTGGTGGACAGGGAGGCCTGGTGTGCTGCATTCCATGAGGTTGCAAACAGTCAGACAAGACTGAGTGACCGAACTGATCTGAACTGAGGGAACTGAGAATAGGGGAGGCCACC
>NW_011495085.1:633006-634376 GCF_000754665.1 Bison bison bison | reverse complement strand
AATCTTAATTTCACTGGACCACCAGAGAAGTCTCACAGATGCATTTTTAGACACAGAGATTGGCCTGGGCTAAGACACATGACCCAAAGTCACTTTAGGGAGGGCTCTAATCTTATTCTCCTGTCCCTAAATGCCAAACATAGAAATTTCTGACTTAGGTCAGTTCACTCTATACCAGAGACTCAGAGGAACTCTCCAATGCAACACAAGGGGCACAGCTGGAAGATTGAGCTAGTCAGCAATCCACAGTCACAAGTACATGCTTGCCTTCAGGCAACAGAGCCAGCTAGCAAAGCAAGAAATTGCGTGGGAGTGACCATCGTGTAGTCATCCTGCTTATCCACCAACTGTTGGGACTACCCTGCAGAGTCTGGAAGAGTCCCACTCTGAATTCCCTTTAGATGTTGAGGTTGATGATGCCACATAGAAGGCATGAAACATTTATTGCTTTCAGTATTGAGGTTTGTCTGGAGATCATGGTGTGTCTCTCAAGCAAGTCTGAAATGCCTTGAGAAAGTAAGGAAAGGAGACTGACTGGCTTGGAGATTTTATTGTGGTTAGAGGATGGGGCTGACTCACATGGATTGTTTCTTCCAGCATAAAAGGAGGGAACATGCTTCTTACCAGCTTTTCTAGAAGTGGAACTCAAGGAAAAGGTGAAATGAGGCTTAAAAGCTGTCAGCAGTCAGATATCAAAAATGGAGTCAGATGGCATATTCTAGTTCTTATCAATCAGGGAACTGTATATGGACAAAAGGTAGAGTCAGATTGGATTTGCAAAGAGATTAATTAAAAGCCTCGTTACAGAGGTGCTAACAGAGTTAAATAAACAAATAAGGAATGATTAGGCATGCAAGTTTTAGCCTTTGGTATATTCGTTGTCACCCCATGTTTGAAGGAGTCTGGCTTTGACGGGAGTAAATAGAAATGGGCCACCCAGAACGGGCTGTGGTTTTATGGAGATCCAGCCAGAACTGAGGCAGTAAGGCCACAGAGGAAGAAAAAGATGTCTCTCTCTCTCTCTCTCTCCTATTACCTTTCGCTCCCATTGATTAAATTCAGCCAGAAGCCAGAGGGAAAGGAAGCTTATGCAGAAACTGTGTAATGGGACTTGAACCCAGCCAAAAGCCAGGTTGGGACTTGAACCCATGGACTTTTAATTAGAATCATGCATCTGGTATCTGGACTTACTGAGGCCCGTTCCTTGTGTCTCAGCACAGAAACAATTCAGTGACAGACAAACTGATAGGCAAGAAGTGGATTTATTTAAAGAGAAACACAGAGTGTAGGCCACCTCAGAAGGCAAAGGCTCTGAAATATGGCGTGGTTAGCTTTTATGGGCTGGGGAATTTCATAGGCTAATGAGTGGG
>NW_011495085.1:632701-632906 GCF_000754665.1 Bison bison bison | reverse complement strand
AGTCATGACATAGTCCTTTTTCTATTTGGAACCAGTCTGTTGTTCCATGTCCAATTCTAACTGTTGCTTCCTGACTTGCATACAGGTTTCTCAAGAGGTAAGTCAGGTGGTCTAGTATTCCAATCTATTTCAGAATTTTCCACAGTTTATTGTGATCCACACTCAAAGTCTTTGGTATAGTCAATAAAGCAGAAGTAGATTGGAA
>NW_011495085.1:632280-632601 GCF_000754665.1 Bison bison bison | reverse complement strand
CAGGAAGTCTGTTGATTTGGACTACACGTGCTCCATAGGGCAGAAGAGACTGTGCTTGGGGGATAGGCCAGTAGCGTCATGCGCAAGGAAAGTGATGTTAACCCCATGACACCAGCTGGGTTGCTATTTTGTTGCTGTTAAGCGTGGCCGCGTGCCTCTCTCTCCCAAGTTCTCAATTCAGAGAGTGTAACTTAGTTCCTTGGAAGCCTCAGAAGATTACCTGGCAGAAGCAGTAGCACAGGAAGCTGCTTGGCAACGGTGAGCGTGCCGCTACAGCTATGCCCAAAAATAAAGGTAATGGCTCGATTTCCCAGACCAATT
>NW_011495085.1:631352-632180 GCF_000754665.1 Bison bison bison | reverse complement strand
CAGTCCTTCCAAAGAACACCCAGGACTGATCTCCTTTAGAATGGACTGGTTGGATCACCTTGCAGTCCAGGGGACCCTCAAGAGTCTTCTTCAACACCACAGTTCAAAAGCATTAATTCTTCAGTGCTCAGCTTTCTTCACAGTCCAACTCTAACATCCATACATATCTACTGGAAAAACCATAGCCTCGCAAGACTAGACGGACCTTTGTTGGCAAAGTAATGTCTCTGGTTTTGAATATGCTATCTAAGTTGGTAATAACTTTCCTTCCAAGGAGTAAGTGTCTTTTAATTTTATGGCTACAATCACCATCTGCAGTGATTTTGGAGCCCAAAAAAATAAAGTCTGACCCTGTTTCCACTGTTTCCCCATATATTTATTTCCCATGAAGTGATGGGCCCAGATGCCATGATCTTGGTTCTCTTAATGTTGAACTTTAAGCCAACTTTTCCACTCTCCTCTTTCACTGTGGTGGATTCATTTCTATATTTGGCAAAACTAATACAATATTGTAAAGTTTAAAAATAAAATAAAATTTTAAAAAAAGCAAAAAAAAAAAAAAATAGGCTTTTTCATTCCTCTTCCCTTTCTGCCATAAGGGTGGTGTCATCTGTACCTCTGAGGTTATTGATATTTCTCCTGGCAATCTTGATTCCAGCTTGTGCTTCTTCCAGCCCAGCATTTCTCATGCATATAAATTAAATAAGGAGGGTGACAATATAAAGTCATGACATAGTCCTTTTTCTATTTGGAACCAGTCTGTTGTTCCATGTCCAATTCTAACTGTTGCTTCCTGACTTGCATACAGGTTTCTCAAGAGGTAAGTCG
>NW_011495085.1:630437-631252 GCF_000754665.1 Bison bison bison | reverse complement strand
ATTAGTAAACTGGTAGAAGCCTACTTTTGGTCAGTGGAGGCTTCTCCCCCCAGCCTTCATCCCTTCCCAAGACGTTGCCTTAGCTGTTATTTATGACATACTGATTTCTTTCTTTTGGGACTGTTAAATATTTGTCCATACTTTACTTTTCAGACAGTTCACTACTGGTGAAAATACTGCTTCTTTGCAAAGTGAAAGTCAAGTCGCTCAATCATGTCCAACTCTTTGCTACCCCATGAATTGTAGCCTAACAGGCTCCTGTTGTCCATGGCATTTTCCAGGCAAGGGTACTGGAGTGGGTTGCTATTTCCTTCTCCAGGGGATCTTCCCAACCCAGGGATCGAACCTGGGTCTCCCATATTGCATGCAGACTCTTTACCATCTGAGCCACCAGGAAGCTTCTTTTCAAAGACAACGGTAAATCCATGTTGCATGTTTAGGGTCATGTCTGCGGTTTACTTTCCTCTACCTGTCACAAACCTTAACCTTTCTTAGGAGGCACACATATCCCAACGTGTTCAGCCTTCTTTTCTCATAAAATAGATGCTGGCACTATGTATTTCTACCTATCTTTATTCTGAGGCAGACAGTTCACAAATAATCAATAACTTTGATTTGATTTGACAATAACTTTACACGTAACTTCTGAAACAGAACTTCTAAGCTAACTGTAGCAGGGCACTGGGATACTCATTCCTTGAATTCGCCTTTTTACAGACCTGAGTTCTGCTTATGTCATGTTTATTGTCCTTGTAATGCCTCCTGGAAAACTAACTGCAAGAAATGGGAATATCTCCTTCAGAATAGCACCACAT
>NW_011495085.1:626502-627187 GCF_000754665.1 Bison bison bison | reverse complement strand
AACAAAATAGAAAGCCTAGAAGTAAGTCCACGCACCTATGGACATCTTAATTTTGGCAAAGGAGGCCAGAATATACAATGGAGAAAAGACAATCTCTTTAACAAGTGGTACTGGGAAAAAACGATCAGCCAAATGTAAAAGAATGAAACCACAACCCTTCCTAATACCAAATGCAAAACTAAACTCAAGATGGATTAAACGTTCCCCAAACAGTAATTTTGCATTTTTGCATTTCTTTTCCTTAGGGGTGGTCTTGCTTCCTGTTTGCTGTACAATGTCACGAACCTCCATCCATAGTTCATCAGGCACTATGTCTATCAGATGGAGTCCCTTAAATCTTGGCTTGGGTATCAGGACTCTGCAAAGGATGGCTTTGGTTGATCTTCTCACTGCTCTTGCTCCCACAATGTAGGCTGGAAGGAAACAGAACTACTTTGAAAGGGTCTCTGTACAGTCAATGGCAGACTTCAATTATTGTGGAACCCATGAGTTATGGCCTTTACTACAATGCTGTCCCTTTTTATCTCCACATTTAGTGACTTTTCATCTGTAAATTTCTCTCCATAGAGAGAATTCCATTTCTAAATATAGAATTCTCTGAATGTCACATACTGATATGTGGGCAAAATTTTGCTATATAAAGCATTGAACTCAATAGTTCACATATGAATACATGCATGTAATT
>NW_011495085.1:625371-626402 GCF_000754665.1 Bison bison bison | reverse complement strand
AGCTTAATTTTCTGAATGTTGAGCTTTAAGCCAACTTTTTCACTTTCCACTTTCACTTTCATCAAGAGGCTTTTTAGTTCCTCTTCACTTTCTGCCATAAGGGTGGTGTCATCTGCATCTCTGAGGTTATTTATGTTTCTCCCAGCAATCTTGATTCCAGATTGTGCTTCTTCCAGCCCAGCATTTCTCATGACGTACTCTGCATATAAATTAAATAAGCAGGTTGACAACATACAGCCTTGATGTATTCCTTTTCCTATTTGGAACCAGTGTGTTTCCCATGTCCAGTTCTAATTGTTGTTTCCTGACCTGCATATAGATTTCTCAAGAGGCAGGTCAGGTGGTCTGGTATTCCCATCTTTTTCAGAATTTTCCACAGTTTATTGTGATCCACACAGTCAAAGGCTTTGGCATAGTCAATAAAGCAGAAATAGATGTTTTTTTTCTGGAATTCTCTTGATGACCCAGCGGATGTTGGCAATTTGATCTCCGATTCCTCTGCCTTTTCTAAAACCAGCTTGAACATCTGGAAGTTCACAGTTCATATATTGCTGAAGCCTGGCTTGGAGAAATTTGAGCATTACTTTACTAGCATGTGAGATGCGTGCAATTGTTTGGTAGTTTGAGAATTCTTTGGCATTGCCTTTCTTTAGGATTGGAATGAAAACTGACTTTTTCTAGTCCTGTGACCACTGCTGAAGGGTAAATTTACATAAAGAAAACAAAAGACATATGTATATATAGAAAACTATAAAACAATAATGACAGAAACAAAAGACGAGACAAACAGATGGAGAATTATACCCGGTTGATGGACTTGAAGAAACAATATAGTGAAAACAAGTATACAAACCAAAGCAATCTACAGGTTGCTTTGGTTTGTATACCAGCTGTAACAGAATGAAATCTCAACCATTATCGTTACCAATTGTATTCTTCACAGAACTAGAAGAAATAAGTTCACAGTATGTATACTTTCACAGTAAGTATAGAAACACAAGGAAACCTCTAATAGCAAAAGCAATCTTGAG
>NW_011495085.1:620615-622188 GCF_000754665.1 Bison bison bison | reverse complement strand
CATACAATGGACAAAAGACAATCTCTTTAACAAGTGGTGCTGGGAAAACTGGCCAACCACATGTAAAAGAATGAAACTAGAAATTAGGTACCATCTCATGCCTGTCAGAATGGATAATATCCAAAACTCTACGAAAAATAAATTCTGGAGAGGGTATGGAGAAAAGGGAACCCTCTTACACTGTTGATGGGACTGCAAAGTATGACAGGCACTATGGAGAACAGTGTGAAGATACCTGTGGCAGATTCATTTTGATATATGCAAAACCAATACAATATTGTAAAGTTATTAAAAAAAAACAAAAAAAAACTGGAAACAGAACTGCCGTATGACTTAGAAATCCCACTGCTGGGAATACACACCAAGGAAACCAGAATTGAAAGAATTACGTGTACCCCAATGTTCATCACAGCACTATTTATAAGGGCTAGGGCATGGAAGCAACCTAGACGTCCACTGGCAGACGAATGGATAAGAAATCTTTGATACATATACACAATGGAATATTACTCAGCCATTAAAAAATTCATATGAATCAGTTTTAATGAGGTGGATTAAACTGTAGCCTATTATACAGACTAAAGTAAGTCAGAACGAAAAACACCAATAGAGTATACTAATGCAGATATACGGAATTTAGAAAGATGGTAACAATGACCCTATATGCGAGACAGCAATATAGACACAAATGTAAAGAAGAGTCTTTTGGACTCTGTGGGAAAAGGCAAGGGTTGGATGATTTGGGAGTATAGCATTGAAACATGTGTATTATCATATGTGAAACAGATAGTCAGTTCGGGATTGATTCATGAGACAAGGTGCTCAGGGCTGGTCCTCTGGGATGACCCTGAGGGAAAGGATGGGGAGGGAGGTGGAAGGAAAGTTCAGCATCAGGAACACATGTAAACCCATGGATGATTCATGTCAATGTATGGAAAACCCACTACAATATTGTAAAGTAATTTGCCTGTCAATACAGGGGACATGGGTTTGACTCTTGGTCTGAGGAGATCACACCTGCTACCAAAGTAGATAACCCTGTTTGCTCCAACTACCTAACCTGGGCACCCTAGAGCTTCTGCTTTGCAAGAGAAGGAACTGCCATGAGAAGCTAGCTCACTGTAAGGAAGAGAAGTCCTCACTGCAAGTTGAGAAACTTTGTGCAAAACAATGAAGACTCAGAGCAACCATAAATAAATAAATAAATTCTAAAAATTAAAAAAAATACTCTAGATACATAAATTTCTTGCATGTAATATGAAATTCTTATATTTCATTGAATATCTGAATGTTGAATTTACTACTTGAAATATGGAATTCCTATATTTCAAATATAAAACTCAAGGGCACTATTCCTAAATTAAATATAAATTCTCTATAGTTCACATACAACTAACTTGGTGTAGATTTTCCTATATGATTCTCTAAATTTCACACAGGAAAATATAGGTGTTAATTATATTTGAAAGTTGGAATTCTCTATAATTCACATTTGAAATTCATCATGGTTATGCTCCCTACTGCAAATGCGAAATCCCTAATTTTGTATGAAAATCTGGGTGTAAGTTTTCGT
>NW_011495085.1:615356-617439 GCF_000754665.1 Bison bison bison | reverse complement strand
AGGTGCCAATATTTCTACATGAAATGGGTAAGTCACTACAGTAATATTTTGATTTCCAGGTTGTGACATTCCCACATGAAATATAAGATCTACACATTTCACATATGGAAAGATGTCATTTTTACCTGTGTGAAATATGGAGTTCACTTATGAATTTCTGCATGCAGCTTTTACTACATGATGCTCTGAAATTCTGTAATTATATCATTAGAAAATATGAGTGTCCATTTTCCTACATTAAATAAGAAATTCTCAGTATTTCCAAGACCTAAAACTGAGCATAATTTTTGTTACTTGAAATATATAATTGTTTTTATTTATCTTTTGAAAATCTGAGTTGAAAATTTCCAGCATGATAGATGGAATCTGTGGAATTCATGCATAAAAAGGTGGGCCCTAAGAAATCTTACATTAGTTATGGAATGCACATTATTTCATGTATAAAAATTAAGTCACATATTTTCTTGCATGAAATATGGTATTCTCAAATGTATGTTAAGTTTAATACAAAAAAATGTGCAAAATAATTATCCCTCAGTTAAAAATAAATCAACTAAAAAAGTTGCTCAAAACATGGTATTCTGTATATTTTATATTCATCATCTAAATGTAGATGTTTCTAACTGAAATAGGGAATTCTCTGTATCTCATATATGTAAATCTGCAAGCAGAGTCCCTCATATGCAGTACTGAATTCACTATATTTGACATACAAAAAACTGCAGAGGAATTTTGGACACAGATATTGATATTTTTGTTCCTTTTACATGTGAAAACCAGGGTACACATTGTCTTATAAGATATGAACTGTACTTATTTCAGGTATTAAAATTTGAGTGAAGCAATTTTACATTAAATATGCATCTAGTCAAGCTGTTGTTTATCCAGAAGTCATGTATGGATGTGAGAGTTGGACTATACAGGAAGCTGAACAGGAAAATTAATGCTTTTCAACTGTGTTGTTGGAGAAGATTCTTGGATGGCTAGGAGAAATCCAACCAGTCCATCCTAAAGGATATCAGACCTCAATATTCATTGTGAAGATGGGCTAAAGGTGAAACTCCAATACTTTGGCCACCTGATGTGAAGAACTGACACATTGGAAAGGACCCTGATGCTGGGAAAGGTTCAAGGCAGGAGGAGGATGGACAACAGAGGATGAGAGGATTCGATGGCATCACTGAATCAACAGACATGAGTTTGAGTAAACTCAGTGAGTTGGTGATGGACAGGGAGGCCTGGCATGCTGCGGTTTATGGGGATGCAAAGATTTGAACATGACTGAGCCACAAAACTAAACTGAACATGGCCTTGTCCATCAGAACAAGAAGCAGTTTCCCCTTCAGTTAGTCTGTCCTATCAGGAAGCTTCCATAAGCCTCTTATCCTTATCCAATAGAAGGAAGACAGAATGAAAATCATAATCTCAGAAAACAAACCAAACTGATCACATGGCCCATAATCTTATCTAACTCAGTGTAACTATAAGCCATGCTTGTAGGGCCACCCAAGATGAAAGGGTCATGGTGAAGGGTTTTGACAAAACGTAGTCCTTGGAGAAGGGAATGGGAATCTCTTCAGTATTTCTGCTTTGAGAAACCCATGAGCATCATCCAATGGCAAAAGACAGCGTAGAGAAAGAGGAACTCCCACGGTTGGAATGTACCCAATATGCTACGGGAGATCAGTGGAGAAGGAATTACAGAAATAATGAAGGCATGGAGCCAGAGCAAAAACAGCACCCAGTTTCTTACATGACTGGTGATGAAGTCCGATCTTGTAAAGAGTAATGTTGCATAGTAACCAGGAAGGTTAGTAGTGAAGTAGTGAAGTCCCTCAGTCGTGTCTCTTTGCAACCCCATGGACTGTAACCTACCACACTCCCCCGTCCATGGGATTTTCCAGTCAAGAGTACTGGAGTTGGGTTGCCATTTCCTTCTCCAGAGCATCTTCCCCACCCAGGGGTCAAATCCGGGTCTCCCGCATTGTAGGCAGATGCATTACCATCTGAGCCACCAGGGAAGTTGCTAGGTCCACGAATTCAGGTGAATTGCAAGGGATCAAACATTGAAGACAAGCATGAG
>NW_011495085.1:605410-612033 GCF_000754665.1 Bison bison bison | reverse complement strand
AGACTCTGCACATGGAATCACTAGATGTTCAATACTGACATCAGATTGATTCTTTTCTTTGCATCCAAAGATGGAGAAGCTATATATCATATCAAAAACAGGACTGTGATCTGACTATGGTTCAGATCATGAACTCCTTATTGCCGAATTCAGACTTAAGTTTAAAAAGTAGGGAAAAGCATTCGACTCTTCAGGTATGACCTAAATCAAATCCCTAAGATAACACAATGAAAGTGACAAATAGATTCCAGATATTAGATTTGACAGAAAGAGTGCCTGCGGAACTATGGACAGAGGTTTGTGACACTGTACATCCTCAAAAAAAAAGAAATTCAAAAATGAAAAATGGTTTTCTAAAGACGCCTTATAAATAGATGAGAAAAGGAAAGATATACCCATTTTAAGGCAGCGTTCCAAAGTATAGGAAGGAGAGATAAGGCTTCCTGAGTGATCAATGAAAAAAAGTAAAGGAAAATAATAGAATGGGAAAGACTAGATCTCTTCAAGAAAATTAGAGATACCAAGGGAATATTTCATGCAAAGCTGGTCAAAATGAAGGACAGAAATTTCATAGACTTAATGGAAGCAGAAGATATTAAGAATTGGTGGCAATAATACAGAGAAGAACTATACAAAAAGGGTTTTCATGAACCAGATTACCACGACGTTGTGATTAGTCACCTAGAGCCACACATCTTAAAATGTCAAGTAGTCCTTATGGAGAATCCGTATAAACAAAGCTTTTGAAATTGATGGAATTCTACTTGAGTTATTTCATAGCTATAGAAGTGCTTCACTCAATATGCTACCAAACTTGGAAAACTTAACATTGGACACAGGACTGGAAAAGTTCATTCCAATCCTATAAAAAGACAATGCCAAAGACTGTTCATACAATCATACACTTGCCCTCATCTCAAAGGGAAGCAAAGTAATGTTCAAAGTTCTCCAAGCTAGGCTTCAACAGTACATGAATCACGAAATTCCAGATGTTCAAGATGGATTTAATAAAGGCAGAGGAACCAAAATTCAGATATCCAACATGTGTGGGCTCATCAAAATAAAAAGAAAGCTCCAGAAAAAAAAAAAAAAGTCTACTTCTTTTTCATTGTTTATATCATTGAGTTGGTGATGCTATCCAACCACTCATCCTCTGTCATCCCTTTCTCTTCCTGCCCTCAATCTTTCTCAGCATTGGGATCTTTTCCATTGAGTCACTTGTCTGCATCAGGTGGCCAAAGTATTTGAGTTTCAGCTTCAATATCAGTTCTTCCAATGAACACCCAGGACTGATCTCTTTTAGGATGAACTGATTGAATCTCCTTGAAGTCCAAAGGACCCTCAAGAGTCTTCTCCAACACCACAGTTCAAAAACATCAATTCTTGGTGCTCAGCTTTCTTTATAGTTCAAATAACACATCCATACATGACTACTGGAAAACCATAGAATCAACTAGACAGACATTTTTGGCAAACTAATATGTCTGCTTCTTAATATGCTGTTTAGGTTGGTCATAACTTTCCTTCCAAGGAGTGCATTTTTAATTGCACTCAACATCTGCAATCAACATCTGCAGTGATTTTGGAGCACCACTCCCAAACAAATAAAAATAATGTCAGCCAGTTTCCACTGTTTTCCAATCTATTTGCATTGAAATGATGGGACTGGAAACCGTGATCTTAATTTTCTGAATGTTGGGCTTTAAACCAAATTTTTCACTCTCTTCATCATTTTAATCAAAAAGCTCTTTAGTTATTCTTCACTTTCTGCCATATGGGTGGTGTAATCTGCATATCTGAGGTTATTGATATTTCTCCCAGCAATCTGGATTCCAGCATGTGTTTCCTTCAGCCCAGCATTTCTCATGATGTACTCTGCAATTAAGTTAAATAAGCAGGGTGACAATTTACAGCCTTGACATACTTCTTTTCCTATTTGGAAACAATCTGTTGCTCCAAGTCCAGTTCTAACTGTTGCTTCCTGACCTGCATACAAGTTTCTCAAGAGTCAGATCAGGTGGTCTGGTGTTGCCATCTCTTTGAGAATTTTCCACAGTTTATTGTGATCCACACAGTCAAAGGCTTTATTGTAGTCAATAAAGCAGAAGTAGATGTTTTTCTCGAACTCTCTTGCTTTTTCAATGGCTTGGAGAATTTTGAGCATTAATTTACTAGCGTGTGAGGTGAGTGCAATAATGCAATAGTTTTAGCATTCATTGGCATTGCCTTTCTTTGGGTTTGGAATTAAAGCTGACCGTTTCCAGCCCTGTGGTCACTGCTGAGTTTTCCAAATTTGTTGACATATTGAATGAAACACTTTCACAGCATCATCATTTAGGATTTGAAATAGCTCAGTTGGAATTCCATCCCCTCCACTGGCTTTGTTCATAGTGGTTCTTCCTAAGGCCCACTTTGACTTCCCATTCCAGGACGTCTGGCTCTAGGTGAGGGTAATTGATCACACCATTGCGATTATGTAGGTCATGAAGATCTTTTTCGTACAGTTCTTCTGTGTATTCTTGCCACGTCTTCTTAATATCTTCTACTTCTATTAGTTCCATACCATTTCTGTTCTTTATTGAGCCCATATTGACATGATATGTTCCCTTGGTATCTCTAATTTTCTTGAAGAGACTCTAGTCTTTCCCATTCTATTATTCTCCTCTATCTCCTTGCATTGATCGTTGAGGAAGGCTTTCTTAAGTCTTTTTGCTATTCTTTGGAACTCTGCATTCAGATGCTTGTATCTTTCCGTTTCTCCTTTGCTTTTGGCTTCTCTTCTTTTCACAGCTCTTTGTACTCCTCTCAGACAACTGTTTTGCTTTTTTGCTTTTCTTCTTCTCGGGGTTTTGATTCCTGTCCCCTGTACAATGTCACAAAACTCCATCCATTGTTCATATGTAGTGTACAACATGCTAAATGCCAGTCTTGAAGGAGCACAAGCATGAATCAAGATTGCTGGGAGAAATATCAACAGCCTCAGACACTTAGATGAAATCAAGCCTATGGCAAAAAATGAAGAAAATGTAAATAACTTCTTCATGAAAATGAAAGAGAATGAGAAATTTAGGTTAAAACTCGACATTCAGAAAACAAAGATCCTGATATCCGGTCCAATCACTGCTTAGCAAATGGATGGAGAAACAATGGAAATACCAACACACTTTATTTTGGGTGGCTCCAAAATTATTGCATATTGTGATTGCTGCCATGAAATTAAAAGACACTTAGTGCTTGGATGAAAAGCTGTGAACTAGCTAGACAGCATATTCTAAAGCAGAGACATTGCTTTGCCAGCAAAATTCCAGCTGGTCAAAGTTATGGTTTTACACCAGTCATGTACAGATGTGAGATTTGGGCTGTAAAGACAGCTAAGCACGGAAGAATTGATGCTTTTAAATTGTGGTGTTGGTGAATACTCTTGAGAGTCTCTTGGACTGCAAGGAGACTAAAGGAAATCAGTCCTGAATATATACTGGAAGCACTGATGCTGAAGCGGAAACTCCAATAACCTGGACCCCTCTTGCGAAGAACTGATTCATTGGAAAAGACCCTGATGCTGGGAAACATTGAAGCCAATAAGAGAAGAGGACGACAGAGGATGAAATGAATAGATGACATCACCGACTCGATGGACAAGAATTTGAGTAGGCTCTGGAAGTTGGAGTTGGACAAGGACACATGACATGCTGCAGTACATGGAGTCACAAAAGTTTAACACGAGTAAGACACTGAACTGAATTGAACTCAAATGTAGAATTACCTACATTTTACATGGAAATATAGTGATGCTTGTTTTCTTCCATGTTATATTGCATTTTTTTATTCCACTTTATGAAAATCTGAAAGCTGTTTTTCTTATGTGAAATGTGGACTTCTCTATAGCTCATATATAAATTTTGGTGGTGGTTCTTTACCATTAAATATGAAGTTCTGGATATTTCACATAGGAAAATCTTGGCACTTCTTTTTTTAAAATATGGAAACCCATAAGAAAATGTATTATGTCTATTTAGGAAATGAAAACGTGGGCACCACTGTTTCTTCATAAAGTAAAGAGTTTTGTATTTCTAATAAGGTATACCAAAACAAAGTATTGATTCCATGAAGTGGGAAATGTTTTGTATTTACTGTATCAAAACATAGGTGCTAAGTCGCCATCATGAAATTTGAACTTCTTGTGTAGATCACAAAAAAGAAAAAGAAAAAAAAAAAACTGGAAAATTCTGAAAGAGATGGGAATACCAGACCACCTGACCTGCCTCTTGAGAAACCTATATGCTCATCAGGAAGCAACAATTAGAACTGGACATGGAACAAAAGACTGGTTCCAAATAAGAAAATGAGTACGTCAAGGCTGTATATTGTCATCTGCTTATTTAACTTATATGCAGAGTGCATGATGAGAAACGCTGGGCTGGAAGAAGCACAAGCTGGAGTCAAGATTGCCAGGAGAATTATCAATAACCTCAGATATGCAAATGACACCACCCTTATGGCAGAATGTGAAGAAGAAAAAAAGAGCCTCTTAATGAAACAGGAGAGTGAATAAGTTGGCTTAAAGATCAACATTCAGAAAACTAAGATCATGGCATCTGGTGCCATCACTGCATGGGAAATTGATGGAAAAACAGTGGAAACAGTGTCTGACTTTATTTTTCTGGGCTCCCAAATCACTGCAGATGATGACTGCAGACATGAAATTAAAAGACACTTACTCCTTGGAAGAAAAGTTATGACCAACCTAGATAGCATATTGAAAAGTAAAGACATTACTTCGCCAACAAAGGTCCTTCTAGTCAAGACTATGGCTTTCCCAGTGGTCCTTCTAGTCAAAGCTATGGATTGCCCAGTATGGATGTGAGAGTTGGACTGTGAAGAAAGCTGAGCACCAAAGAATTGATGCTTTTGAACTGTGGTGTTGGAGAAGACTCTTGAGAGTCCCTTGGGCTGCAAGGAAATCCAACCAGTCCATTCTAAAGGAGATTAACCCTGGGTGTTCTTTAGAAGGAATGATGCTAAAGCTGAAACTCCAGCACTTTGGCCACCTCATGTGAAGAGTTGACGCATTGGAAAAGATTCTGATGCTGGGAGGGATTGGGGGAAAGAGGAAAAGGGGACGACAGAGGATGAGATGGCGGGATGGCATTGCTGACTCGATGGACATGAGTTTGAGTGAACTCCTGAAGATGGTGATGGACAGGGAGTCCTGGCATGCTGCTATTCATGGGGTCACAAAGAGTCGTACACGACTGAGCGACTGAACTGAACTGAACTGAACTGAATTCCTTACATCAAGGAACATTACAGGACAAGCACACACCCCAGAGTTTCCATGTATACCTGGAAAGCAATCTCTACACTCGAGCCAGCAAGTTCAGCACAAGAAAACCAACAGCTATTATCTAGTAAAACAGAAACACAACAGTGAATATTATAAAAGGGGGCTCATGAAGCCATACCAACCCACAAGCTCAATCCACGAATAATTCATTGCACTTCAGAGAGAAGAGTTACAGATCCACCTGCCACTGCACAGACGCAAATTCACCGAAGCATTAAACCTTGACAAGTCACTGGTCCCATCCCACCCAAAAAGGGCAGTTTCTACAACACTGTGGAGCCATAACCCTCCAGCTTGCAGAAAGGAGCCCAAAACACAGCAATTGAGACAAAATGAAAAGGGAGAGAAATATGCAGCTGGTGAAGTTTACCTTCTACCAACAAAAACAAAAGAAGAGGAGATAGGAAGTTTTCCTGGAAAACAATTCAGAATAATGAGAGTAAAGATGACCAAAATCTTGAAAACTTAGTAGAGTTGCCAGTAAATACACCAGAGTTCTTGAATGATAAGAAATTAAAATGTTTACCGTGGATATCGAAGAAATAAAGAAGTAATCATCAATGCAATACGTGAGATTAACAACACCCTGAAAGGAACCAACAGTAGAATAACTGAGACAGGGGAAGAACTAAGTACAAGGTAAACTGGAAGTGGTCAAACAGGAGATAGAAACAGTGAACTTCCATATTCTAAGAATCATCAAGCTACAAAGCACTGGAATGGATGAATTTAACTCAGATGACCATTATATCTACTACTGTGGGCAGGAATCCCTTAGAAGAAATGGAGTAGCCATCATGGTCGACAAAAGAGTGAAATGCAGTACTTGGAGGCAATATCAAAAATGACAGAATGATCTTTGTTTATTTCTAAAGTAAGCCATTCAATATCATTGTAATCCAAGCTTATACCCCAACCATTAATGCTGAAGAAGCTGAAGTTGAATGGTTCTATGAAGACCTACAAGGCCTTTTAGAACTAACACCCAAAAAAGATGTCCTTTTCATTATAGGGGACTGGAATGCAAAAGTAGAAAGTCAAGAAACACCTGGGGTAAAAGGCAAACTTGGCCTTGGAATATGGAATGAATCAGGGAAAAGGCTAATAGAGTTTTGCCAAGAGAATGCACTGGTCATAGCAAACACCCGCTTCCAATATCACAAGACAAGACTCTACACATGGACATCACCAGGTGGTCAACACCAAAATCAGACTGATTCTATTCTTTGCAGCCAAAGGTGGAGAAGCTCTATGCAGTTAGCAAAAACAAGACCGGGAG
>NW_011495085.1:604416-605310 GCF_000754665.1 Bison bison bison | reverse complement strand
GAAACAGATGTCATGTCTTCCAAGAACTGATTACCATGCTAAGATGTTGCATTCACCACAAGGATTTAAGTCTGTCTTTGCAGGAACAGGAAAGCAACATCAAAATATCCGTTAGGAAATATAGGGTGATGTCTTGGTGGGAATAAATAAAGTCATGACATAAGGAGAGCAGAGCAAGAATGACCTTTTATAATACCACTTGTAAAATGCCAATCTTTTGCTGACTGTGGTGCAATTTTTCAACATGTCATGTTATCATTGGTATCCCAGTAATGCTATGATAGTAATCATGATTACTGAGTAGGCTTCATCTACATTTTCAAGTATGAAACATATATAAATAAAGACAAAATGCTGTCTAACCTCTTAGCTTTGTTCCCAGTAATGGACATAATATAATAAAACTGAGAAAACACTAAAGTATATACTGTTCATTTGCTTTTTCTAAATTTGATTTGAATCTGTTCCTTCTCCCATACCATCCTAACTTGGACATCCAGTCAGTTCAGCCTGGATGATTTCAGAAATCAATTTATTTACCTTTCGTCTGTTGACTTTGTTCACATTTTCTATTATTTTCAAATAATTCATTAGGTGTAATTTACCTAGGGTACATATAGAATGTTTCCTTGAACAGAAGTGTTTATATTAAATCAGAGTAAACTATCCAGGAACTGAAATACTCATTTTACACAGAAGTGTTTATATTAAAGCAGAGTAAACTATCCAAGAACTGAAATACTCATTTTACTCTTAATTATTTCAAATAGAAATTCACACTGTGAAGATGAATATGTAACTTTATTCTTCAAATAAGCAAATTGTAGGAATTTGTTGATATCTGCCAATATTAATTTTAATCTTCCATATCCTGCATAATCTGACAATTATTTG
>NW_011495085.1:600990-604316 GCF_000754665.1 Bison bison bison | reverse complement strand
ATGCACACACATACACTCACACACACACACAAAGAAAACTGGAAAAAGTCTGATTCGGGCAATGATAAATGTCCCATGATGAGAAACATAGGTTTCCTGATGGAGAACACCAAATCAAAAAGGAGTGAGGTACATGGAAATTTCTTGAGGAAGTAAAAGTTGAAACCACCCTGAGTCAACACACAAGCATTGGGACCAGAGAGGGAACAATTGAGCACTTCAAAACTGGGAAAGGAGAGTAACAATGCTCTAAATTGTCACTTGCTTATGTGAATCATATGCAGAGTATACTATTAACATACCAGGTGAGTGAATCACAAGCTGGCATCAAGGTTGTCGGGAGAAACGTCAAAAACCTCAGCTATAAAGATGGTAACAGAGAAACAAACAGAAAGTGAAGAGGAAATAAAAGCCTTTTCATGAGGCTGAATGAGGAGAGTGAAAACCTGTGCTGAAAACTTAACATTCATAAAAACAAAGATAAGAGCATCTGGTCCCATCACTACTCAGCAAATAGAAGGGGTAAACATGTGGAAACAGTGACAAGCTTAATCATCTTTGGTTCCAAAATTACTAAGAATGGTGACTGCAATTATCAAATTGTATGTCACTTGCTTTTGGATGTAAAAGCTATGACAAACCTAGACATTGCATTATAAAGAAGACACATCACCTTACTAAATTCTCAGTAAGTAAAAAAGGTCAATTAGGATAAGGGTAGACGTTATGGGATGTTGTTGAGTAATGTACATAGCTTTTGATTGCTAATTTATTTAGCATCTCTTTATTGCTAATTCAGTAAGTAGGTAAAATACATTATTTGGCAGACACTATATCTTAGCTGATGTGCAAGATGCATATGGAAACTTGGGTAGACATGAAACACATCATGAAACACATAGAGGAATTAGATATCTATGGTTAACTTGGTGGGAAGGAAGACAGATTCTTTCCAATCCCAAGCAAGTGCTTAGGAAAAGTTGTGAAATGTAGCTTACTATGACTGAAAATATTTCTCCTGATTGTAGCTCTAGAAGTTCAGTGAAATAGATAGATAATGAAGCTAAGAAGAGAAACAGATGTCATGTCTTCCAAGAACTGATTACCATGCTGAGATGCTGCATTCACCACAAGGATTTAAGTCTGTCTTTGCAGCAACAGGAAAGCAACATCAAAATATCCATTAGGAAATATAGGGTGGTGTCTTGGTGGGAATAAGTCATGACATAAGGAGAGCAGAGCAAGAATGATCTTTTATAATACCACTTGTAAAATGCCAATCTTTTGCTGACTGTGGTGCAATTTTTCAACATGTCATGTTATCATTGGTATCCCAGTAATGCTATGATAGTAATCATGATTACTGAGTAGGCTTCATCTACATTTTCAAGTATGAAACATATATAAATAAAGACAAAATGCTGTCTAACCTCTTAGCTTTGTTCCCAGTAATGGACATAATATAATAAAACTGAGAAAATACTAAAGTATATACTGTTCATTTGCTTTTTCTAAATTTGATTTGAATCTGTTCCTTCTCCCATACCATCCTAACTTGGACATCCAGTCAGTTCAGCCTGGATGATTTCAGAAATCAATTTATTTACCTTTTGTCTGTTGACTTTGTTCACATTTTCTATTATTTTCAAATAATTCATTAGGTGTAATTTACCTAGGGTACATATTGAATGTTTCCTTGAACAGAAGTGTTTATATTAAAGCAGAATAAACTATCCAGGAACTGAAATACTCATTTTACTCTTAATTATTTCAAATAGAAATTCACACTGTGAAGATGAATATGTAACTTTATTCTTCAAATAAGCAAATTGCAGGAATTTGTTGATATCTGCCAATATTAATTTTAATCTTCCATATCCTGCATAATCTGACAATTATTTGGTACACCAGATGTATTAGGATGATTTTCAAATAATTAAGATGTTTGATGTGTTAACCTAGAAAGAGAGGCAGCAATGTATCAGGGATCTTTGGCATTGGGAAACACAAGTTACCTGCCTGTTGTAGTTTAAGAAAAGGATTGTCATGGGCTGATCTATTACTGTACAAACCTGGAAAGGTAGAAGGTTCCACCTTCAGTCCAAAATAACTTTATGCAATGGAGATAAAATGTGGTACTAAGAAATAGAAGTAGACATAGCTGCAAAATTTTTATTGGAGCCATTTGATTTAGTGCTTCTGCTAGGTGAAATCTCATGAAAAATGCTCAACCTAGATTCTGGGATGGTGAGGGATATGGGAGGGTGTTCCAAAAGGGAGGGAATATAGGTATATCTATGGCTGATTTATTTTGAGTTCTGACAGAATACAGCAAAATTTTGTGAAGCAATTACCCTTTGATTAAAACAACAACAACAACAGTAGGTTAATGTATCACAGTATGATCCTGTGGTCTAACTGGTATTGATGATAGAGAAGAGAAATAACTTCATGTTGGGGCACTTGTGTCAACAACAATCTGGATGGTAGAACACTTCGGTATGAATGGCACACTTAAACTTCTGCAGGCTGAAAATACATTCTCTTCGCTAGTTTCAGGATGGAAGTAGGAGTTATGATCATCCACTTTATCCCTTGCTTTAACATTCTTCTTCTTATAATCTTGGACTAATGAAGATATTGTAGTGACATTTTTATTCCCAACTCTTCATTTGATTCTTATTAAATCTGGGGATATCCTCATTCAAAATATGGTTATGATAGAAATGTAACTAAAACCAAAGTAGGGGGGGGATATTTAGTAACTTTTTGAACCAAGATAAATCAGGAAAGCAAAGAAAAACTGATTATTTTAATAAAAAGTTAATAGTATCAAATAATCACAGTCCATTAGTAGTTTTAGAAATTTACATAGTAGTAGAAATTATGCTCCTCAAGTAAAATATGTTATAAATTGACATTAAATGCCATTTAAATGGCTTTATTATTTGTATCCTTATCCAAGTTTTTTGTTTGTTTGTTTTTTGGTCAAAATATAATTTAAGGCATCTTTATTAAGCTGGACAAACAAATGACACACCCAAGAGAGGACATCTCCAGATGGTCAACACTGAAATCAGATTGATTATATTCTTTGCAGCCAAATATATAGAAGCTCTATACAGTCACCAAAAACAAGACTAGGACTGACTGTGGCTCAGATCATGAGCTCCTTATTGCAATATTCAGGCTGAAATTGCAGACAGTGAAGAAAACCACCATAGCATTTAGGTACGACATAAATCAAACCCCTTATGACTATACAGTGGAAGTGATAAATAGATTTAAGGGACTAGATCTGATAGATAGAGTGCCTGATGAACTAT
>NW_011495085.1:594665-600614 GCF_000754665.1 Bison bison bison | reverse complement strand
ATTCCAGTTGAGCTATTTAAAATCCTGGAAGATGATTTTCTTAAAGTACTGCACCCAATAGGTCAGCAAATCTGGAAAACTCAGTAGTGGCCACAGGGCTGGAAAAGATCAGTTTTCATTCCAATACCTAAGAAAGGCAATGCCAAAGAATGCTCCAAATATCACACAATTGCACTCATCTTACACACTAGTAAAGTGATGCTAGAAACGGTTTTTAAAAACTTAGATGTGATTTGGCCAATAGAGACCCATAGAGTCACATCTATGGTCTTTCCAAAGACATGTACAGATATGAGAACAACAAGAAATTACTGACTTTGAACTGCTTTGCTGGGGAGGGCTTGTAAGAGTCCCTTGGACTGCAGGAATATCAGACAAATGAATCATAAAGGAAATCAACATTGAAGAATCACTGGAAGGACTGATGCTGAAAATAAAGCTGCAAAGCATGGTCCATCTGAGGTAAAGAGCTGATTTATTAGAAAAGACCCTGATCTTTAGAAAATGTTGAAAGCAGGAGGAGCAGTAAGTGAGAGAGGATGTGACATTTGGATAGCTTTAGCAATTCAAAGGACATGATGTCTGGGAGATTATAGGAGATAGTGAGGGACAGAGAAGCCTGAGGTGCTACAGTCCAAGGGGGCACAAAGAGTCAAACATGGCTTAATGGCCAAAGAACAACAACATTTTCATTAATAAAATGGGCCTTGGAGGTTGACTATGTATGAATATGAGAGTTGGACTGTGAAGAAAGCTGAGCGCTGAAGAATTGATGCTTTTGAACTGTGGTGTTGGAGAAGACTCTTGAGAGTCCCTTGGATGGCAAGGAAATCCAACCAGTCCATTCTGAAGGAGATCAGCCCTGGGATTTCTTTGGAAGGAATGATGCTGAAGCTGAAACTCCAGTACTTTGGCCACCTCATTCGAAGAGTTGACTCATTGGAAGACTCTGATGCTGGGAGGGATTGGGGGCAGGAGGAGAAGGGGACGACAGAGGATGAGATGGCTGGATGGCATCACTGACTCGATGGACGTGAGTCTCAGGGAACTCCGGGGGTTGGTGATGGACAGAGAGGCCTGGTGTGCTGCGATTCATGGGGTTGCAAACAGTCGGACATGACTGGGTGACTGATCTGATATGATCTGATCAACTTTGGGTTTTACCTTCTGTTCTTAGGATACAGAATTCTTGATGCTGCTGTAACTCAGGGACAAAAACCCAGAGGCCATGAGGTCAATTCCAGATCTTTATATCATTGTTGAACTCCTGACACCAAGGAACATTAAAAAGAGATTCAAATGTTTCCATGCCTACGTGGAAATCAAGCCCCAAGCTGAGGCCAGCAAGTTCAGTGCAAGACAACCCACATCTATTCTCCAGCCAAGCAGGAACACAAAAATGAATATTATAAAAGGTGCTGCCTGAAGCCATACCGAACCCACAGACTCCACAAGGCACATTACAGGACAATTCATTACACTTCATAGAGAAGTGATCCAGCTCCACCTGACAGGCCACACGTACAAAATATCCCAAACATTAAACCCTGGAAACTTACCAGTCCAATTCCACCCACAAAGATCAGGTTCCACAGCAAATTGGATCCAAAACTCTCTAGCCTGAAGAAAGAGGACCCAAACAACAGCAATCTAAACAAAATGAAAAGGGATAGAATCAGGTAGCTGGTGAAGGTACATGATAAAAACCCACCAAAACAAACAAAAGAAGAGGATATAGGACTTTTCTTGAAAAAAAGAATTCAGAATAATGAGAGTAAAGATGACCCAAATCCTGAAAGCTAAGTGGAGTTGCCAGTAACTACACTGGATGCTCAGACTAAGAAGAAATAAGCATATTTACTATGTATCTAGAAGAAATAAAAAAGAATCAAGCAGTAATAATCTATGTAATAAATGAGATTAGCAAACACCCTGGAAGGAGCCAACAGTTAAATAACTGAGACAGAGAAGGAACTAATTAGGTGGAGGTAGAAAGGAGGAAATAAACAAAATACATTGGGGGTGTAAAAAAAAAAAAAAGAAAGAAAGAAAGAAACACATGGAAAGCTCTGAGAATTCTTGGACAATAGCAAATGCCATCCCATGAGAATATCCACATGGAAAAGACCAAAAGAAAATACCAAAAGGAAAAAGGGGGGAGGGGCTTGAGAAAATTCTTAAAGAGATGAAAGTTGAGAACCTCCATTAAATGGGGGAAGGAAATAGCTCCCTGAGTGCCAACACACCAGAATGTTCCAAACAGGATGAACCCAATGAAACACCCTACAACAAATACTTTAATCAAATACTGGAAATATAAACAGAAAAACAAACAAAAACATTAAGTACAGCAATAGGAAAGACATAAGTATTATACAATTGGATAGCCATAAAGACAACAGTGATCTTTCAATAGAAAGTCTTCAGGGAAGTAGAGCATGGTAGAATGTTCTCAAAATGATGAATGAGCCAAACCTAACACCAACCAGGATCTCATTCAGATATAATGGAGAAATCAAATGCTTTAAGCAAAACCTTTGAGCAGTCATTAACATGAAACTGCTAAATTCTTGGTGATGCTGTTAAACTGGGATACTGAATTCATGTCATCAGTTTGGAATACTAATCAGTGGCCATGAGATTGGAAAAGGTAAGTTTTCATTAACTCAAAGGAGGGTAATGCTAAAGAATGTTCAAACAAGCATGCACTGTTGCTCCTTTCACATGCTAGCTGGGTAAAACTCAAAATTCTTCAGCAGTACATAAGCCAAGCACTTCCAGAAGTGAAAGCTAGACTTGGAAACAATAGACGAACCAGAGAACAATATGGAAACATTCACTGGATCCTAAAGGAAATAAGGGAATTTAAGAAAAGCATTTACTTCTGCTTCAGTGACTTCACTAAAGACATTGGCTGTGTGTATCACAGTAAATTATGAACAGTTTGAAAGAACAGGAGCCACAGACCTTCTTACCAGTCACCTGAGAAATGGGTATGCAGGTCAAGATGCAAGAGTTGGAACAAGACATGGAACAACTGATGAGTTTAAACCTGGGAAAGGCAAGTGACAAGACTGCACATTATCACTCTGCTTATGTGAAATATACACAGACTATACTATTTAAAATGCCAGGCTGGATGAATAATAAACTGGAATCAAGGTTTCTGGAATAAACTTCAACAATCTTAGATATGCAGATGGGAACACTGTAAAAAGAGAATGTGAAGAAGAACTAATGAAGACCTTGATGAGGATGAATGAGGAGAGTAGAAATCTTGCTGAGAACTCAACATTCAAAAGATTAACACAGGGTGTCTGGTCCCATCATTACTTGGCAAATAGAAGGGGAAAACGTGGAATCAATGATAGACTTAATATTCTTGGGCTCCAAAATCACTGTGAATGGTGACTGCAGGTATGAAATTAAAAGACATGTGCTTATTGGAGGAAAAGCTATGACAAACCTAGACCTTGTATTAAGAAGAAGAGATATGAGCTTATTAACAAAGATCTACACTGTCACAAACCCCTATTTTTTATCCAGTAGTCATGTATAGATGTGAGAATTGGAATATAGAGAAGGCTAAGAGCTGAGGAACTGATGCCTTCAAACTGTGATGCTGGAGAAAACTCTGAGGGGTGCCTTGGACTGCAAGATCAAACCAATCAATCCTTAAGGAAATCAACCCTGAATATGCTTTTGAAGTACTAATGCTGAAACTGAAATTCAAGGATTTTGCCAACCTGATACAAAGAGACAACTCTGGAAATCATCATGACAGTGGGAAATATTGAGGACAGGAGGTGAAAGGGGTGACAGAGGATGAGATGGTTGGACGACATCACTAATTCAATGGACACGTGTTTGAACAAACTATGGGAAACAGTGAAAGAGAGGAAGGCCTGGTGTGCTGCAGTCCAGGGAATCACAAAAGAGTTGGACATGACTGAATGAATGAACAACAGCAATCAAAATATCTAGAACTATTTCTTAAAATCACTCTAAAATATATTTAGTAAAAGTAATACCAGGAACAACAACAACAACACATTAAGATGGTATACTAGAAGATGGGACAATGCATTTTTTTTAATATGGCAACAATAGACTGTCAAAAAGACAAATCTTACAATTGAATAGATTTCTAACATTACACTGTAAGGAACATTTTATGTTAGCAATAAGTAATAGAGTGCCATAGTTGCTGTACTAATAGAAAACAAACAGACTTTAAATCAAAAATGATATGAAACAAATGGTTAAATACATTCATTTTAGTCACACAGACATATATGATTCTTTGCCACCCCATGGACTGCTGCATTCAAGGCCCCCCTGTCCAAAACCAACTCCTTACATTTTCTCAAACTCCTATCCACTAAGTGGTAATGCCCTCCAACCATACATCCTCTGTTGTCCCCTTCTCCTCTTGCCTTCAATCTTTCACAGAAACTGTGTCTTCCCAAATAAGTCAGTTCTTCACATCATGTGGCCAAATATTGGAGTTGTAGCTTCAGCATCAGTCATTCCATGATTATATTAAATATACATTTTTCATATTATCTGTATATTAGTGATATATGGGTATATCACATGCAGAGACACACACACATGCACATAAGTTCACATCATCAAAGAGTTACAGTTGCCCAATATTTGAATGGTTTCTCTGCCTTTAGGCTAACATGAAGTGTAAAAGCTGCTAAACATGAGCAAGAATTATAGTCCAAGAATAAATATCCAGCAATAAATATTCAAATAATTCAAGAAGACGATAAGACCACTGAGGGAAGAGAAAACTAAAATGACAATACAAACCAGTGGCCCAAACACAGATATGCAGAACATTCAACCCAAAATGAACAGAAGAATACACATCTGTCTCAACTGCACATGGAATAATCTCCAGAATATTCCTGATAAATGGGTTTATATTAAGCCATGGAATAACCATTAATAATGCAAATCATACCAAATATGTTCTCTTGCATCTAAACCATATAAATTGAAATTAAAAATGGGAGGACATTTTGAACAATGTGTAGAAAATTAAACAGCAATTCTAAAGGGCTGGATGAGGCAAAGAATAACTCACAGGGGAAATGAGAATGTATTCTGAGGTGATTCATAATGAAAACACAATGTAGCAGGTCATCAGATACAGCACGAGAAGAACCCATATATATTTAAGCTTATATAAAAAGAAAGCTCTCCAATCCTGGGAAGAAGCTAATGCCTTCTTCAGAGGCTGGAAAAAAACGTCTAAATTCACAGCAAGCAGAAAGAGGAAGTCAACAAATAATAGTATGGCTATAAGATAATATAAGTAGTAAAAGAATAGGGAAAAAAATGAACAAGAAACAGAATTAGTAAAAAGAACATTCAGTTCGGTTCAGTTCAGTTCAGTTGATCAGTTGCATCTGACTCCTTGCTAAGTTGCTTCAGTCGTGTCCGACTCTGTGCGACCCCATAGACGGCAGCCCACCAGGCTACACGGTCCCTGAGATTCTCCAGGCAAGAACACTGGAGTGGGTTGCCATTCACCAGGCCTCCCTGTCCATCACCAACTCCCGGAGTTCACTCAAACTCAGGTCCATCTAGTCGGTGATACCATCCAGCCATCTCATCCTCTGTTGTCCCCTTCTCCTCCTGCCCCCAATCCCTCCCAGCATCAGGGTCTTTTCCAATGAGACAACTCTTCACATGAGGTGGCCCAAATATTGGAATCTCAGCTTCAGCATCAGTCCTTCCAATGAACACCCAGGACTGATCTCCTTTAGGATTGACTGGTTGGATCTGCTTGCAGTCCAAGGGACTCTCAAGAGTCTTCTGCAACACCACATTTCAAAAGCATCAATTCTTTGGCACTCAGCTTTCCTCACAGTCCAACTTTCACATCCACACATGACCACTGGAAAAACCATAGCCTTGACTAGATAGACCTTT
>NW_011495085.1:592641-594299 GCF_000754665.1 Bison bison bison | reverse complement strand
TCCACACCATCAAAGGCTTTAGGTAAATTAAAGAAGTGAAAAGAGAAGATTTAGTTCCTGAAATGAAAATGATGTCATTGCTATTACACATACTAAATAAAGAAGAATTTTAGGTGTTTAGGACTAGTATTTCTGTTAACAAAAGTCTCAAGCTATGCAAAGCAGTCAAATTTATAGAAGAGCAGATTGACTAAAATAATTTTCAAAACTGGAAAAAAAATGAACAGATTCATTAAAAAAATGAGGTTGAATTGGTTATCCCATTGTTTCTAAATAAACCCATAGAACCAGATTTTTTTATGCTGTACTATGCAGGTCTGTAGGTGCCCAATATGCTACTGGAGATCAGTGGAGAAAGAACTCCAGAAAGAACGAAGAGATGGAGCCAAAGCCAAAACAATACCCAGTTGTGGATGTGACTGGTGATAGAAGCAAGATCTGATGCTGTAAAGAGCAATATTGCATAAGAACCTGGGATGCCAGTTCCATGAATCAATGTAAATTGGAAGTGTTCAAACTGGAGATGGCAAAAGTGAACGTCCACCTTCAAGAATCAGTGAACTAAAATGGACTGGAATGGGTGAATTTAACTCAGATGACCATTATATCTACTACTGTCGGCAGGAATGCCTTAAAAGAAATAGAGTAGCCATCATGGTCAACAAAAGAGTCTGAAATGCAGTACTTGGAGGCAATCTCAAAAATGACAGAATGACTTCTGTTCCTTTCCAAGGCAAACCATTCAATATTATGGTAATCCAAGTCTATGACCCAACCAGTAATGCTGAAGAAGCTGAAGTTTAACAGTTCTATGAACACCTACAAGACCTTTTAGAACTAACATCCAAAAAATATGTCCTTTTCATTATAGGGGACTGGAATGCAAAAGTAGGAAGTCAAGAAACGCCTATGGTAAAAGGCAAATTTGGCCTTTAATACGGAATGAAGCAGGGCAAATGTAAATACATTTTTGCCAGGAGAATGCACTAGTTATAGCAAATACCCTCTTCCAACAACACAAGAGATGACTCTGTACATGGACATCACCAGATGGTCAACACCAAAATCAGATTGATTCTATTCTTTGCAGCCAAAGATGGAGAAGCTCTATACAGTCAACAAAAACAAGACCAAGAGCTGATTAAGGATCAGATCATGAACTCCTTATTGCTAAATTCGGACTTAAATTGAAGAAAGTAGGGAAAACCACTAGACCATTCAGGTATGACCTAAATAAAATCCCTTATTATTATACAGTGGAAATTAGAAATATATGTAAGGGTCTAGATCTTATAGACTGCCTGATGAACTATTGCTGGAGGTATGTGACATTGTACAGGAGACAGAGATCAACACCAACCCCATATAAAAGAAATGAAAAATTTTTAAAAAGGCTGTCTGAGGAGGCCTTACAAATATCTGTGAAAAGAAGAGAAAAGCAAAGGAGAAAAGGAAACATATAACCATCTGAATACAGAGTTCTAAAGAATAGCAAGGAGAGATAAGAAAGCCTTCCTCAGTGATTAAAGCAAAGAAATGCAGGAAAACAACAGAATGGGAAAGACTAGAGATCTCTTCAAGAAAATCAGAGATACCAAGGGAACATTTCATGCAAAGATTGGCTTGATAAAGGACAGAAATGATGTGGAACTTAAAGA
>NW_011495085.1:590751-592477 GCF_000754665.1 Bison bison bison | reverse complement strand
AGAAGAACTGTACAAAAAAAGATCTTCACGACCCAGATAATCATGATGGTGTGATCGCTCACCTAGAGCCAGACATCCTAGAATGTGAAGTCAAGTGGACCTTAGAAAGCATCACTATGAACAAAGCTAGTGGAGGTGATGGAATTCCAGTTGAGCAATTTCAAATTCTGAAAGATGACGCTGTGAAAGTGCTGCACTCAATATGCCAGCAAATTTGGAAAATCAGCAGTGGCCACAGAACTGGAAAAGGTCAGTTTTCATTCCAATCCCAAAGAAAGGCAATGCCAAAAATGCTCAAACTATAGCACAATTGCACTCATCTCACATGCTAGTAAACAATGCTCAAAATTCTTCAAACCAGGCTTCAGCCATACATGAATGGTGAACTTCCAGTGTTCAACCTGGTTTTAGAAAAGGCAGAGAAACCAGAGATCCAATTGCCAACATCTACTAGATCATCAAAAAAGCAAGAGAGTTCCAGAAAAAAAAAATCTATTTCTGCTTTATGGACTATGCCAAAGCTTTTGACTTTGTGGATCACAATCAACTGGAAAATTCTGAAAGAGATGGGAATATTAGATCACCTGACCTGCCTCTTGAGAAACCTATATGCAGGTCAGAAAGCAACAGTTAGAACTGGACATGCGACAACAGACTGATTCCAAATAAGAAAAGGAGGACGTCAAGGCTGTATATTGTCACCCTGCTTATTTAGCTTGTATGCAGAGTACATTATGAGTAATCCTAGGCTGAATGAAGCACAAGCTAGAATCAAGATAGCTGGGAGCAATCTCAATAACCTCAGATATGCAGATGGTACCTCCTTTATGACAGAAATTGAAGAGGAACTAAAAAGCCTCTTGATTAAAGTGAAAGAGGAGAGTGAAAAAGTTGGCTTAAAGCTCAACATTCTGAAAATGAAGATTTTGGCATCTGGTCCCATCATTTCATGGGAAATAGATCAGGAAACATTGGAAACTGTGTCAGACTTTATTGGGGGGGAGGAGTGGCCTCCAAAATCACTACATATTGTGATTGCAGCCATAATTTAAAAATGATTACTCCTTGGAGGGAAAGTTATGCAAAACATAGATAGCATATTAAAAAGCAGAGCCATTACTTTACCAACAAAGGTCTATCTAGTCAAGGGTATGGTTTTTCCAGTGGTCACATATGGATGTGAGAGTTGGGTTGTGAAGAAAGCTGAGCACTGAAGAATTGATGCTTTTGAACTGTGTTGTTGGAGAAGAGTATTTAAAGTCCCTTGGACTACAGTGAGGTTCAACCAGTCCATCCTAAATGAGATCAGTACTGGGTGTTCATTGGAAGAACTAATGCTAAAGCTGAAACTCCAATACTTTGTTCACCTCATGCAAGGAGTTGACTCACTGGAAAAGTATCTGATGCTGGGAGGAATTGGGGGTAGGAGGAAAAGGGGATGAAAGAAGATGTGATGGCTGGATGGCTCACTGACTCGATGGAAATATGTTTGAGTTGGTGTTGGACAAGGAGGCCTGGTGTACTGCAATTCATGGGGTCGCAAGGAGTCGGACATGACTGTGCAAGTGAAGTGAAGCGAGTGAATGAACTGATTTTTTACTGAACATGTTATTGGTAATATATGAAAGGAACACATGAACTTATGATATGTATACACTTATGATACACACACACACATATACACACATACATACATACATACATACATACATACATATATATATAT
>NW_011495085.1:589764-590651 GCF_000754665.1 Bison bison bison | reverse complement strand
TATTATATATATATATATATATATATATATACCCATTACCATGATATTTTTTTGTGTTAAGTCACTACACTCCTGTCTGACACTGTGTATCACAAAGATTGTCACCATTGTGTATTTTCAATCCATGGGATTCTCAAGGCAAAGAAATAGGAATGGGTTATCATGCTTAGTTCCAGGAGATTCTCCTAACCCATGGATTGAACATGCATCTCTTATGACTTCTGCATTAGAAGGCAAGTTCCTTAGTATTATTACTACCTGGGCAACCATTATTTTATATATAGCTACACATATATGCGTATGTATATGTAGAAAGTTTAGGTATATAATTTGCTGTCCATGGGTAGCAGTATATATTTTGCAAGAGATATATAACTGCAGGTATGTACTTTTGCAGGATCTGATGATTAGCTAAAACTGCTTTCACTTACATTTACCTCAGATAATTACTTAATTTCCCTTTCGACTTACACTTTGAATTATTGGTTCTTTAGGAATGTCGTGTTTGATTTTCCACACATTGACAAATTTGCAAACATGTATCCCATTTTTAACTTTTAGCTCCACTTCTTGGTTTTCAGAGAATATACTTTGTATGATTTAAAATACTAAGACTTGTGTTATGCCTTAATGTAAAGCCTATTTTTGAGAATATTCCAGAGAAAGTTCAGATACATATGGGAATGTATGTGTGTGTGTGTGTATTTATATATGAGTAGAGATAAATGTATACACAGTATATGTATATATGCCTATTTGAAACTATTAGTTGTAGGTACATAATTTCAAATATACCTATATACATACATTTTACCTTCCTTAATCTACAAGTGTTTCGGGTCATGTTCTTCAAATTTATATGTTGCTTTCAGTCTCCTGTCTCTTTG
>NW_011495085.1:584809-587952 GCF_000754665.1 Bison bison bison | reverse complement strand
CATGACTGGAAAAGGTCAGTTTTCATTCCAATACCCAAGAAAGGCAATGCCAAAGATGTTAAAACTACCACACAATTGCACTCATCTCACATGTTAGTAAAGTAATGCTCAAAATTCTCCAAGCCAGGCTTCAGCAATATATGAACCGTGAACTTCCTGATGTTCAAGCTGGTTTTAGAAAAGTCAGAGGAACCAGAGATCAAATTGCCAACATCTGCTGGATCATGGAAAAAGCACGAGAGTTCCAGAAAAACATCGATTTCTGCTTTATTGATTATGCCAAAGCCTTTGACAGTGTGGATCACAATAAACTGTGGGAAATTCTGAAAGAGATGGGAATACCAAGCCATTTGATCTGCCTCTTGAGAAATTTGTATGCAGGTCAGGAAGCAACAGTTAGAACTGGACACAGAACAACAGACTGGTTCCAAATAGGAAAGGAATATGTCAAGGCTGTATATTGTCACCCTGTTTATTTAACTTATATGCAGAGTACATCATGAGAAACGCTGGTCTAGAAGAAACACAAGCTGGAATCAAGATTGCCAGGAGAAATATCAGTAACCTCAGATATGCAGATGGCACCACCCTTATAGCAGAAAGTGAAGAGGAACGAAAAAGCCTCTTGATGCAAGTGAAAGAGGAGAGTGAAAACGTTGGCTTAAAACTCAACATTCAGAAAACGAAGATCATGGCATCTGATCCCATCACTTCATGGGAAATAGATGGGGAAACAGTGGAAACAGTGTCAGACTTTATTTTTCTGGGCTCCAAAATCACTTCAGATGGTAACTGCAGCCATGAAATTAAAAGACGCTTACTCCTTGGAAGGAAAGTCATGACCAACCTAGATAGCATATTCAAAAGCAGAGACATTACTTTGCCAACAAAGGTCCATCTACTCAAGGCTATGTTTTTTTTTTTTTTTCCCCCCCTGTGGTTATGTATGGATGTGAGAGTTGGATGTAAAGAAGGCTGAGCGCCAAAATATTGATGCTTTTGAACTGTGGTGTTGAGGAAGACTCTTGAGAGTCCCTTAGACTGCAAGGAGATCCAACCAGTCCATTCTGAAGGAGATTAGCCCTGGGATTTCTTTGGAAGGAATGATGCTAAAGATGAAATTCCAGTTTTTTGCCCACCTCATGCGAAGAGTTGTCTCGTTGGAAAAGACTCTTATGCTGGGAGGGATTGGGGGCAAGAGGAGAAGGGGATGGCAGAGGATGAGATGGCTGGATGGTATCACTGACTCAATGGACGTGAGTCTCAGTGATCTCCGGGAATTGGTGATGGATAGTGAGGCCTGGCATGCTGCGATGCATGGGGTTGCAAAGAGTCGGACACGACTGAGAGACTGATCTCATCTGATCTGATCTGATATATGTACCATAGCTTCTTTATACATTCTTCATTCGATGGACATTGAGGTTGCTTCCCTTTATTGGCTCCTCTAAATGGTGTTGCAATGGTTACTGACATACATATCTATTTTTCATTAAGGTTTCCTTTGAGTATAAGCCAAGTAGTGGGATTGTTGGTTTAAATGGTAGTTTTATTCCTGGTTATCTAAAGAACTTCCATACTGTTTGGCATCGTAGCAGTATGTATTAATATTCCTAACACTAGTGCAGGAGGGCAAGAGGATTCTCTTTTCTCCACCCCATTTGCTTCATATATTATTTGCAAATATAATATATATTTATACCCACACACATATGTTTACTTCTTTATTTGGTTGCCACAAACCTCATTCACTATATGTGGAATCTAATTACATAGCCAGGGATCAAGCCTGGGATCCCTGCATTGGGATCATGGTGTCTTTGCCACTGGACCATCAGGGAAGTCACCTGCTGTAGTTTTTGTTTGTTTGTTTGTTTTAATTATGGCCATTTGGAATGGTGCAAGGTGATACATAGTTGTAGTTTTGATTTGTGTACCTTTGTTAATTAGAAGTAGTTTTTGCTATGTTCAGTTTTTGGAGAGTTTCTATCACAAACACTTGTTGAATTATATCAATGTTTTTTCAACATCTATTGAGGTGATCATATGGTTTCAGTCCCTCACTATACATTGATATGCAGCATTTGAAAACTGTTTACATATCTGGGATAACCCCCCCCACTTGATTACGGTGTTCAATCCTTTCAAGGTCTTGGTGGATTTTTTTGTTCATACCTTGCTAAGGATATTTGCCTCTGTTCACCTATGTGATATTGGTCTCTAACTTTCCTTTTCTGTGTTATCTCGGTGTTGGTATCAGGGTGATGATGACCTTGCAGGATAAGCTTGTGGGTTTTCCTCCACTCTAGAATTTTGGAAGAGTTTCAGAAGTGTATGTGTTAGCAGTTCTCTGACTGGTTCATAAAATTTCCATGTAAAGCCATCTGGCTTTAATTTTGTCAACTGGAAAATTTTCACCAGAGTTTCAATATTAGTGCTTGTAATTGTTCTGATCATATTTTCTGTTTCTTCTTAGTTGAATTTCTGAGTATTTGTCCATGGATTTCAGATTCTAAATTTTATTCAGTTATAGTTGTTTGCTGTACTCTGAAGACGTCTCCCCTTCAGGAAGGCCCTCTTCCCCTCAGGACAGCTTTTCCACAGGACAGCTCCCCCCTCAGCATAGCTCCCCCTTAGGACAGCTCCCCTCAGTATGGCTCTCTCCCCCTCAGGATGGTTTGATTAACGTTATGATTCTTTGATATTGCTGTGGTATCAGTTATGTCATCATTCCTCATATAAAATTTGATTGATAATTGTTTGTATTTTTTTTCATCATAAGTCCAGACTATGATTTATCTATTTTGTTTATCCTCTCCAAGAGAACCCTTTTAGTGATACTGATTTTCACCATTTTTTTTTCATCATTTATTTTTTTAAATGTCAGTAGGTGCCCAATATGCTACTGGAGATCAGTGGAGAAATAACTCCCGAAAGAATGAAAGGATGGAGCCAAAGCCAAAAGAATACCCAGCTGTGGATGTGACTGGTGCTAGAAGCAAGATCTGATGCTGTAAAGAGCAATATTACATAGGAACCTGGAATGTCAGGTCCATGAATCAAGGCAAATTGGAAGTGATCAAACAGGAGATGGCAAGAGTGAATGTCGACATTCTAGAAATCAGCAAACTGAAATGGACTGG
>NW_011495085.1:579817-582713 GCF_000754665.1 Bison bison bison | reverse complement strand
TCAGACTTTATTTTTCTGGGCTCCAAAATCACTGCAGATGGTGACTGCAGCCATGAGATTAAAAGACGCTTATCCCTTGGAAGGAAAGTGTGACCAACCTAGATAGAATATTCAAAAGCAGAAACATTACTTTGCCAACAAAGGTTCGTCTAGTCAAGGCTATGGTTTTTCCTGTGGTCATATATGGATGTGAGAGTTGAATGTAAAGAAGGCTGAGCGCCAAAGAATTGATGCTTTTGAACTGTGGTGTTGGAGAAGACTCTTGGGAGTCCCTTGGACTGCAAGAAGATCCAACCTGTCCATTCTTAAGGAGATCAGCCCTGGGATTTCTTTGGAAGTAATGATGCTGAAGCTGAGACTCCAGTACTTTGACCACCTCATGCGAAGGGTTGACTCACTGGAAAAGACTCTGATGCTGTGAGGGATTGGGGGCAAGAGGAGAAGGGGACGACAAGGAGGAGATGGCTGGATGGCATCACTGACTCGATGGACATGAGTCTGGGTGAACTGAGGGAGTTGGTGATGGACAGGGAGGCCTGGCGTGCTGCATTTCATGGGGTCGCAAAGAGTCGACACAATGGAGCGACTGAACTGAACTTAACTGAGACAGTCTATCTGCTGATTATTTGGTTTGTGTTTCTGTCTTGCTTGTTTTGTGGTGTGAGGCATTAGCTCTGGGTTTTGAGGGAGTTGGGTGGATTGCATCTTAGGTTAAGAAGGAGGCCTTCATGGAGACTGTCACCAGTTAATATTTACTGTAGACAGAAATTCTCTGGTGTCCCATGATCCTGGTCTCAGTGCTTTCACCCAAGAAGATCAGGCCCAACTTATGCTGAGAGAACCATTATAACGTAGTAAGAGATTGAGGAGGTTAAAACAGTAACATAGGTAAATGGCAAAATAAATAAATAAAAGGTATCACAAGCAATAAACTCTACACAGAAGACAACTGATTCATAAAGAGAACTAATCAAGTTAATCTCAAAGCAAAAAACAACACCAGAGCAGAGTATCAACTGAAGAATAGAGAAAGCAAGTCTGACAAGATCAGATACAGCCCCCACAGAATAACAGAAAATCACAGTTAATATAGAAATGCATACCTGTTTTTAAACAATGAAGAGATGCAACAGCAACAAAAGACACAGAAAATAGGAAACCAAATTAAAAGTAAAAACAGCTATACAAAAAATAAAAATATAGTTGAAATAAACTTAAAAGACCAAATCAATGTGTAGTAACAAAGAAGCCTACAACTAAGAAAAATAGTGCACCTACAACACAATAATTCAATGCATCAAAAGAATAATACATATTTCCTAGTGTCGCATCTGTCAGTGTCCTAGTCCCCAACATGAGCCAGCGGACCTTTTTGGGAAGCTCTCCAAAGATGGAGAGAACTGGACTCTGGACCTCTCTAAGGACAGCTCAGACTCAAAACTTCTATAATTCCTGTGTTTTCTTACAACTACCTGAGGCTTGGCATTTTCTTTCATTTGACCTCTTCTCATCTTTTGATGTATTCCATAGACACAGGGTCTGTGTCATAAATTGTGTGTATTTAATCTGCAGCATGCACAACTTGGAAGATTTCCAATGCTCTTCCTTAATGGCTCTGTCCCTGGGTCTCAGATGTAATTTCCATTCTTCCTCACATGAGGTCACCAAAGGATTCTGCTTTGAGACACTTGTATAGCACTGGAGTCTGCCTTGATGAACACTAGAGGTGGTACAGCTGCTTGGAGTGCTGGAACCCTGGTGGTGCCAGTTATGAATAGGAGCCAGCAGCCATGGAAAGAAGAGTTTTGGCCTTAATGGGTTCCTTTTCAAGCCTGTTTGCAGGAGTATGAGTGGTACTTCTGGATGGTCTTTCCCTATTGCCTTTGTAGCAGGTGTTAACAGGTGGGACGAGGAGGGCTACAAAGGAATATCTACCTCTCGAGTATGACACAACAGTAAGGTCCTGCCTCTTTGGCAGTTTGGGAATTCTCAAAAGGCATTCCCTGCTACACAACTACTTGTATCTGCTCTGTCAGACCCTCTGCACATAGTCAACAGCAGCCCTCTCTGAGGATGGCTCTCTAAATCCCGTGTTCCAGTTTCCAGACCCCATGCACACTGGTTGAGCTGCATTGCAGTCTGGGCCATATAGGGCCATGACACACATTGTGTGATTCTAGTTCTATACAAATTATATTTCATCAGCTGCTTTACTTTGCTTCCTTTCATTCCAAAGTAATTTACCCTTTAGTGAAGGGGTTTGCCTCATTCTGGAAACCTCTTCCCTGCTTCTCCATCTTCCACCCAAAGGCACAGGGTTTGACTTTTTTCTTCTTATCCTCCTCCTCCAATCTTAAGTCTCCACCCAGGTATTTCTGAAACCCACATGGGACACTTTGGTGACCAGGGTCTCCTGCTAGTACTTATGTGATGCTCTGGAAGAACTATTGTCCGTGTAAAAGTATTATTTGTGATCCATTCATTGAGAGAGTTGCATTTCACATCCTCCTACATTTCTGCCTTCTTGGAACTTCTCAGTTTTCCTGGAAAGCTCTATTATTTTTTTCCTTAACAGTAAAACATGAAACATTAGTTAACATGAATTAATCTGTTTGATGGGAGGTTGCACACATACACACATAACTGGTACTACTTTGACTTCCAGCATCTAATCAAGCACATTTGTTGTTGTTGTTGTTTTTCTTTCCCCCTTGGAAATTTCTCTTAATGAGGAATTGTCATCAGCATGAAGAAATGCAGAATTTTCCACATAAAATATAATAGCATAATTGGGCTCAAAAAGTCAGCACTTGAATATATCTAGCTTTTTCTTTTTAAACATTCCTGACATTTTCCCAGAGTACAGATGTTTGATTTTGAATCTTGAAGTTTAACT
>NW_011495085.1:578292-578773 GCF_000754665.1 Bison bison bison | reverse complement strand
AACTATGCAAGAAAGATCTTCATGACCCAGATAATCACGATGCTGTGATCACTGACCTAGAGCCAGACATCCTGGAATGTGAAGTCAGTGGGCCTTAGAAAGCATCACGACGAACAAAGCTAGTGGACGTGATGGAATTACAGTTGACCTATTCCAAATCCTGAAAGATGATGCTGTGAAACTGCTGCCCTCAATATACCAGCAAATTTGGAAAACTCAGAAGTGGCCACAGGAATGGAAAAGATCAGTTTTCATCTCAATCCCAAAGAAAGGCAATGCCAAAGAATGCTCAAACTACCGCACAATCGCACTCATCTCACATGCTAGTAAAGTAATGCTCAAAATTCTCCAAGACAGGCTTCAGCAATATGTGAACCGTGAACTTCCTGATGTTCAAGCTGGTTTTAGAAAAGGCAGAGGAACCAGAAATCAAATTGCCAGCATCCGCTGGATCATGGAAAAAGTAAGAGAATTCCAGAAA
>NW_011495085.1:572487-578192 GCF_000754665.1 Bison bison bison | reverse complement strand
CTGCTTTTGAATATGTTTTCTAGGTTGGTCATAGCCTTCTTTTCAAGGAGTAAGTATCTTTTAATCTCATGGCTGCAGTCACCATCTGAAGTGATTTTGGAGCCCAAAAATCAAAGTCTGGCATGTTTCCACTGCTTCCCCATCTATTTCCCATGAAATAATGAGACCAGATGCCATGATCTTCGTTTTCTGAATGTTGAACTTTAAGCCAACTTTTTCACCCTCCTCTTTCACTTGCATCAAGAGGCTTTTTAGTTCCTCTTCACTTTCTGCCATAAGGGTGATGTCATCTGCATATCTGAGGTTATTGATATTTCTCCCGGCAATCTTGATTCCAGCTTGTGCTTCTTCCAGCCCAACGTTTCTCATGATGCACTGTGCATAGAACTTAAATAATTAGGGTGACAATATACAGCTTTGACATCCTCCTTTTCCTATTTGGAACCAGTTACTAATGCATATGTATGGAATTTAGAAAGATGGTAACAATGACCCTTTATATGAGACAGCAGTATGGACACAAATGTACAGAACAGTCTTTCGGACTCTGTGGGAGAAGGTGTGGGTGGGATGATTTGAGAGGATAGTATTGAAACATGTATATTATCATATGTGAAACAGATCACTAGTTCGGGTTTGATTCATGAAACAAGGTGCTCAGGGCTTGTCCCCTGGGATGACCCTGAGGAATGGGATGGGGAGGGAGGTGGAAGGAATGTTCAGCATCAGGAACACATGTAAACCCATGGCTGATTCATGTCAATGTATGGGAAACCACTACAATATTGCAAAGTATTTTGCCTATCAAATGCAGGGGACATGGATTGAACCTTGGTCTGAGGAGATTGCACATGATACCAAAGTAGATAACCCTATTTGCCCCATCTACATAACCTGGGTGCCCTAGAGCTTCTGCTTTACAAGAGAAGACACTGCCGTGAGAAATTAGCTCACTGCAATGAAGAGCAGTCCCCACTTACTGCAATTTGAGAAACTTTGTGCACAGCAATGAAGACTCAGTGCAGCCATAAATAAACTATAAAAATTATAAATAAATTAACTATAGGTATGTAAATTTATTTCATGTAATATGAAATTCTTGTATTTCATTGAATATCCAGATGTTGAATTGACTACTTGAATTATGGAATTCCTATATTTTGAATAAAAAACTCAAGGTCACTATTCCTAAATGAAATGTAAATTCTCTATATTTCACATAAAACTAACTTGGTGTAGATTTTCCTATATGATTTTCTAAATTTCATATATGAAAATATAGGTGTCGATTTCTAGGTGTCAATCTAGGTGTCAATCTATTTGAAAGTTATTCTTCTGTCTTAAATTCTTCTTTCTTAATTCTTAAAGGAATTTTCTATAATTCACACGGAAAATTCAGGATGGGTATGGTTCATACTGCAAATGCGGAGTTTCCTAATTTTGTTTGAAAATTTGGATGCAGATATTTGTAGATGAACAATGTAAATTTCTATACTTCAATTCTTTACCATTGAAGCTACCAGGGAACTGTAATAGTGTTTAGAAAACCGCCAAGATTTTCTAAAATTAACACCCAAAAGAGGTATATCCTTTTCATCATAGCTGACTGTGATGTAAAAATACGAAGTCAAGAGATATGTGGAATAACACGCAAGTTTGGACGTGGGATACAAAATGATGCCTAACAAAGGCTAAAGGCCTAGTTTCGCAAATGCAAAGGTTAAAAATGGAAACAGCAACAGACAGTGTTCTTGGGCTCCAAAATCACTGGGGACAGTGATTACAGCCATGAAAATAAAAGACTCTCACTCTCAGGTAGAAAAGCTGTGACAAAACTAGACACAATGTACTGAGAAACAGAGGCATCAGTTTGTTGACAAAGGTCCATGTAGGAAAAGCTAGGACTTCCCCCCGCCCCAGGAGATATGTATGGATGTCCATCTTGTTTGACCCTACACAGCATAGCTTAGTTTCACTGAGTTAGACAAGGCAATGGTCCATGTGATGGACTGGTTAGGTTTCTGTTATTGTGGTTTCAGTGTTTGTGCCCTCTAATACTCTCTATCAGCACCTACCAGCTTACTGGGATTTCTCTTACTTTGGACATGGAGTATCTTTTCACTGCTGCTACAGCAAAGTACAGCCACTGCTGGACATGGGATATCTCCTCTTGACTGCTGGCTGCATCAGTGCCACAGAGCCACATTGCTGCTCCAGCGAATTTGGAAAACTCAGCAATGGCGAAGGGAATGGAAAATGTCAGTTTAAATTCCACTCCCGAAGAGAGGCAATGCCAAAGAATACTCAAACGACTACACAATTGCCTTCATCTCATGTGCTAGTAAAGTAATACTCAAAATTATCCAAGGCAGGTTTCAACAATATGTGAACCGTCAACTTCCAGATGTTCAAGCTGGTTTTTGAAAATGCAGAGGAACCAGAGATCAAATTGCAAACATCTGCTGGATGTCTGAAAAATCAAGAGAATTCCAACATCTATTTCTGCTTTACTGACCATGCCAAAGACTTTGACTCTATGGATCACAATAAACCGTTTGAAATTCTTCAAAACATAGGAATATCAGACCATCTGACTTGTCTCTTGAGAAATCTGGATGCAGATCAGAAAGCAACAGTTAGGGCAAGGCATGGAAGAACAGACATGTTCCAAATAGGAAATGGAGTAGGCCAGAGCTGTATTGTCACCCTACTTGTTTAACTTATATGCAGAATACATTATGAGAAGCACTGGGTTGTATGAAGTACAAGCTGGAATCAAGATTATACTGAGAAATATCAATAACTGCAAATATGCTGATGACACCACCCTTATGGCAGAAAATGAGGAAAATGTAATAGCTTCTTGATGAAAGTGAAAGAATAGAGTGGGAAAAAATGGTTTAAAATTCAATATTCAGAAAACTAAGATCATAGTATCTGGTCCATCACTTCATGGCAAATAGATAGGGAAGCAATGTTAGACTTTATTTATTTATTTGGTGGATGGTGGGTCCAAATCACTGCAGATGGTAACTGTAGCCATGAAATTAAAATACGCTTCCTCTTTGGAAGGAAAGTTATGACCAACCTAAACGGTATATTAAAAAGCAAAGGCATTACTTTGCCAACAAAGGTCTGTCTAGTCAAGTTGATGGTTTTCCCAGTAGTCATAAATGGATGTGAGAGTTGGACTATGTAGAAAGCTAAGCACAGAATAATTGAGGTTTTTGAACTGTGATGCTGGAGAAAACTCTGAGAATCCCTTGGACTTCAGGAGATACAACCAGTCCATCTTAAAGAGATCAGTCCTGGGTGTTCATTTGAAAGACTGATGTTGAAGCTGAAATTCCAATACTTTGTCCACCTGATGAGAAGAGCTGACTCATTGGAAAAGACCCTGATCCTGGGAAATATTGAAGGCAAGAGGACAAGGGGATGACAGAAGATGAGATGGTTGTATGGTATCACACACTCAGTGGGCATGAGTTTGGGTAGACTCTGGGTGTTGGTGATGGACAGGGAGGCCTGCAATCCTGTGTTCTAAGTGGTCACAAAGAGTTGGAAATGACTGAGAGAATGAACTGAACTGAACTGAGCCAATGTATGGATGTGAGGGTTCAATGATAAAGAAGGCTGAGTGCCAAAGAACTGAGGCTTTGAACCTATCTTGCTGAAGGTGACTCTTGAGAGTCCCTTAGACAGCAAGAAGATCAACCCATTCAATCCTAAGAGAAAGTAGCTAAATATTCATTGGAAGGACTTATGCTGAAGGTAAAGCTCCAATACTTTGGCTAAAGGACTCATGAGAAAAGGCTGATACTCTACCTTGTCTTGAAACATTATTGACTCTGATATGGCAAAGACTGAGTGAAAAAGAAGAGGGCAAAAGAAGTTGAGTTGGTTGGACATGCTCGAATCTCTTGACTCAGTAAAGATGAGTCTGAACAAAGTTTTTGAAACAGGGAAGGGCAGGGAAGTCTGGAGTGCTACTGTCCACAGTGTTGCAGAGTTGAAAACGGCCAGTCAACTGAAAAACAGCAACAAATTTGTTTCACATATTTCAACCAGAAGGAGATTTTCTAACATGAAATCTTAAATTCTCTATAACCTCATAGGATAATTAGATACTTCTTTATGAATTATGGACATCACTCTATTTCATTTGAGAATGTCTGGGAGGATATTTTACTTCTGAAACTATGAGAGATTCAATTACTTAGACATCAAACTTTAATAAAAATATGTTTACATGTAATATGGAGTATTGTACATTTCAAATGTGAAAATCAGTGTATACATGTTCTTATGGGAAATATTTTCAAGGCTAGAAAACTATATGCAGGTCAGGAAGCAACATGGACATGGAAGAATAGACTGGTTCCAAATAGGAAAGGAGTACATCAAGGCTGTGTATTGTCACCCTGCTTATTTAACTTCTATGCAGAGTATATCATGAGAAACTCTGGACTGGAAGAAACACAAGCTGGAATCAAGATTGCTGGGAGAAATATCAATAACCTCAGATATGCAGATGACACCACCCTTATGGCAGAAAGTGAAGAGGAACTCAAAAGCCTCTTGATGTAAGTGAAAGAGGAGAGTGAAAAAGTTGGCATAAAGCTCAACTTTCAGAAAACGAAGATATGGCATCTGGTCCCATCACTTAATGGGAAATAGATGGGGAAACAGTAAAACAGTGTCAGAACTTATTTTTCTGGGCTCCAAAATCAGTGCAGATGGTGAAAGCAGCCATGAAATTAAAAGATGCTTACTCCTTGGAAGGAAAGTTATGACCAATCTAGATAGCATATTCAAAAGCAGAGACATTACTTTGCCAACAAAGGTCTTTCTACTCAAGGCTATGGTTTTTCCAGTTATCATGTATGGATGTGAGAGTTGGACTGCGAAGAAAGTTGAGTGCCAAAGAATTGATGCTTTTGAACTGTGGTGTTGGGGAAGACTTTTGAGAATCCCTTAGACTGCAAGGACATCCAACCAGTCCCTTCTAAAGGAGATCAGTCCTGTGTGTTCTTTGGAATGAATGATGCTAAAGCTGAAACTCCAGTACTTTGGCCAGTTCATGTGAAGAGTTCACTTATTGGAAAAGACTCTGTTGCTTGGAGGGAGAGGGGGCAGGAGGAAAAGGGGACGAGAGAGGTTGAGATGGCTGGATGGCATCATGGACTCGATGGAAGTGAGTCTGAGTGAACTTCAGGAGTTGATAATGGACAGGGAGGCCTGGTGTGCTGCGATTCATGGGGTCGCAAAGAGTCAGACATGACTGAGCGACTGAAATTAACTGAACTGAATGGTCATTTTAATTTAAAATCCAGCTTCAGGCTCTCATTCCCCATGCCAGGGAAAACCTTGAATAAAGAGTGTGTTTGTAACAAAAGAAATGAAGATGTCTGAGAATCAATGATGGCAGCAATTGTTACTTCACTTGGTAGTGATAAAGAAACCTGGAGATAGTATCAGGCCTGAAAGCTCAAAGAATGAGATGTTGGAAGCAGATTCAGGCTTAGGAAGTAGAGACAATTGGCCGGGTAGTGCATAGGAAAGATCCTCACCCACAGTTGAAAGTTATGTGATAGGAAGAAGGAAGTAGAGTTGAGAGGACTCCTTGCTGATGTTTATCAAAGAAAAGAAACAATTTAATTCTCAATGCTTAAGATCACAGAGTACTAAAAAAAAAAAAAAAAAAA
>NW_011495085.1:572009-572387 GCF_000754665.1 Bison bison bison | reverse complement strand
ACCCCAAAAGCATCAATTCTTCAGTTGCTCAGCTTTCTTCACAGTCCAACTCTCACATCCATACATGACCACTGGAAAAATCATAGCCTTGAGTAGACACATCTTTGTTGACAAAGTAATGTCTCTGCTTTTGAATATGTTTTCTAGGTTGGTCATAGCCTTCTTTTCAAGGAGTAAGTATCTTTTAATCTCATGGCTGCAGTCACCATCTGAAGTGATTTTGGAGCCCAAAAATCAAAGTCTGACATGTTTCCACTGCTTCCCCATCTATTTCCCATGAAATAATGAGACCAGATGCCATGATCTTCCTTTTCTGAATGTTGAACTTTAAGCCAACTTTTTCACTCTCCTCTTTCACTTGCATCAAGAGGCTTTTTA
>NW_011495085.1:570478-571065 GCF_000754665.1 Bison bison bison | reverse complement strand
TGTTCAGACACCCTGAGTGGAAGATCGTGACTTTTTGTTTTTCCTTTCCTGTCTTACTGAGATATTAATTGAATTGACACATACCCAGTGTAAGATTAAGGGGTTTAGCATCATGAGTCCACTTATATCCATCCTGCATTTCATATGGATACATATGAAATTTAATGTAATGGAAAATTAAATAGAAAAAAGTATTTTCATTTTGATGAGAACTCAGGGTTTACTCTATTAACTTTTATATCTAACATAAAACAGCATTAGTTATACTTGTGTTGTATGTCACCTAATAAAACAGTGTAAGTTATACTTCTGTTGTATATCACCTCCCTCATACATACTTCTAACTAGAAAATGAACATGATAGTTTCATGGGGTATCTCTCCTGTCACTGAGAATGATGACCCCCAGCCACTTTTTAAATATTAGAAACATCCCTTCCCAGGCTGCCTACACCCACTTCTCTCTGAACCTCTCTTATTTGTGTGTCCAGTATCAGTACTCCCTCCATGTGCCCTTGGAAGTAGGAAGGGAACAGCCACTGGCATCTCCCCTAGGCAAAGAATAACAGAGTCGGGCCCTGAGAAACC
>NW_011495085.1:570171-570378 GCF_000754665.1 Bison bison bison | reverse complement strand
GTCTCCTTCATGTACAGCTGGGGAGGTCCCCTGGAATCAGAAATGACAACCCACTCCAGTATTTTTGCCTAGAGAATCCCATGGACAGAGGAGCTTGGTGGGCTACAGTCCATGGGGTTGCGAAAAGTCAGACACAACTGAGCAACTACGACTTAATCCTAGAAAGAAATTAGACGAGAAGTGAAGTGCTAGAAAATAAGTGATTTA
>NW_011495085.1:569137-570001 GCF_000754665.1 Bison bison bison | reverse complement strand
CATGGAACTCACTAGGCAGAATGTTAGTCTCATGCCGTCATTGTTTTATTGTTTTGGGCCATGTCTCATGCTTCTGTTGCATGGTTTTGTTGCTAAGCAAGTTGGCTTGATTTAAGCAAGACAAGCTTGTTTTGATGCTAAGCAACTTGTTTTGCCTTGTAAATTGAGCAAGCCTACATGTTTCAGAATTTTCTCATTACTTTCTTGAGTGTCATTAGTCTTATTGTGGTCTCCCAAAACCACGTAAAATTTCTTCTCTATCTACAGTTCCCTAATGGGGTATGGAGATAACTGTTTGATCATTCTGTTCTCTTATTTTTCCCTACCACCTGGGGACACTCCCAGCCCCCAAGTGCAGGCTGCAGTACCCTCAGTGATCCCGACAACACTCCAGGAAATGAGATGCAGCTCTGAGAGCCAGGAGTCTAAGGCCCTAGTTTTGCTGTCATTTCCTTCTTCCCACTAATTCTTGGCTACACCCTGCGAAGTCCTGCAGTCCTACCTGCCTGGAGCAGAGCCTCAACCTCCCACTCCCAACCCACTCCACCCTACTGCTGCTTTGCCTCTAGAAGCACTACACTCAGGAGCAACTGGCTAGATTTAGGGTGACCTGGACATCTGGTAAGTCTTCACTGGGGAGCAAGAAGGAGGAAATCTCTTTTGTTTAGGTGTAGATGTCATTGAATCTGTCTTGCCAAGCACAAGAAGAGGCAGAGAGGATTCGTAGAGAGGGTAGACTATTCCAGGGTAAGAAGAGATCTGACTCCAGAGTGGAGGGAGGACAGACATACTGGAACTCCATGTGGGATCTCGTCTGCTGGAGGCTTGGTCTCCAGGGCTTCCTGTCAGTCTGGGGCCTCTGAG
>NW_011495085.1:562443-568784 GCF_000754665.1 Bison bison bison | reverse complement strand
CCAGGCTGTGTTCTTTCTCCAGAAGCCATGGAGGATCATCTTCCAGAATTTCAAGTTCCTCTTTGGGCACAGATGCATTCCAAAGACCCCCAAGGAAGGCCCTGGGGAGCAGATGCTTTGCAGTCGCAGAAAGAATTCTGCAACTACAATGGGAATGAGCTCTTCCCACTCCAAAATGAGCTCAGATGCTGCACCAGCCTGTGCAACACAAAAACAGGTAGATATGCCCCCCAGGTTGACTCATGCCTGGGTCCTGGGAATCGTCCTGGACTGACCTGACACTTGGCAGAAAGAATATGTCTTCATGTAGATGAGCTGCTAGTGCTTCTGTGTCCAGTGAGTCCCCTGCACAAACAGACTCTGTGGAGCTGGAGGTGGACAAAGGCCTGTCCCCTGCCTTACTCAAAAAGACTTTTTGGCTGATACTTCCTGCTTTTATATCATTTGAAGACAGTGATCCCTCCTGCATCCCTAGATCTCCTGGACCCTGAGTTCCCATGGAAACATCCCAAGCTTAGACCTCTGCTGTTTCCTGTTTCCCCAAGTCCCTGTGAAGTCAGCTAGCTCTTCCTAATGTTCAGTTGGGCAGATCCGTCTGTCCATCCATCTTCGCCCAAGTACGTCTTCTGGTTCCTCCTTCAGGGAGCATGACAGCATCCTGCCTTGGCTGTCTTGGGCTCACCAGGCTGGAAAGGAAACCAGCTATGAACTTTAGCTTCTCTCTGAAAGGTATTTGAGATACTGGTGGAAGGTGCCAATGTAATCATGGCTGCTACTTAATCAGGGACTTGATAATTATCTTTGCTGTGAATCTTGGCTCCTGAAGCTCATTGGTCAAGGTGATTGCCGGAAGTCAAAATGCCCACAAGGCACATTCCAGCTTAACCCTATTTTTAGGTTTTCACTCTATTTAAGGGACACCCACATCTGGCTGATAATGGAAATGGTAGAAATTTGGTGACTGCCATCTCTAAGCATTTACCAAACTATAGAATATCCTTTAGGGAAGGCCACCTTTTCGCCCTCCAAATGGAAAAAAAATTGTTGGGTCATCGCAATGCCGGGGTGGAGAAGTTTCGTCCGTCTGTGTTCTGAGACCACAGCAGAACCAGAGTGTCAGAAACCCAGCAGGGGCTTCACCCCAGACCCTTTGATGCAGGCTTTTCACCTCCCCTAGGAGAAAGTCTGTGTTGTTACCTGTGCTTAATGCAGAGCAAAGGAAAAACGTAATTGTGTTTGTGGGCTTAAAGTTGACCTCCCATCAGAATGTGTGTAACTGAGAGCCTTAAGGGAGGGAGAGGTGTGGGGTTTGGGGGTTGCAAAGGCGCTTTGCATTCTTTGGTCACTGGCAGTGAGGGAACGTCAGGTTACCCACCTATACTTGGGAAGGACCCTTTGAAGGTCATGGTGAGGGTTCAGGTCACTGCAAAGAGCCCAGGCTGGGATGTGCAGGACGTCTCTTGAACCTCCAGTTGCAGCTGTTTGCTGACACATAATTGTGTCCTTGGCCCATGTTTACTTCCCTTCAGGAGTGCCCACAGCCCTAAGCCCTCAGGGGCTTTCAGGCAGAACAAGGTGTTTCCCAGGTTTGGCCAGCCAATACAGTTCCATCCTCTCCTAACCCACATTCCTAAATTTAATCTCCTAGCTTCAGGAACCTCAGTCCGTAGTCCATCAGGCACTCTATCAGATCTAGGCCCTTAAATCTATTACTCACTTCCAATGTATAATCATAAAGGATTTGATTTAGGTCATACCTGAATGGTCTAGTGGTTTTCCCTACTTTCTTCAATTTAAGTCTGAATTTAGCACTAAGGAGTTCATGGTCTGAGCAACAGTCAGCTCCTGGTCTTGTTTTTGCTGACTGTATAGAGCTTCTCCGTCTTTGGCTACAAAGAATATAATCAATACGATTTTGGTGAAAGAGGAGAGTGAAAAAGTTGGCTTAAAACTCAACATTCAGAAAACAAAGATCATGGCATCTGATCCCATCACGTCATGGGAAATAGATGGGGAAACAGTGGAAATAGTGTCAGACTTTATTTTGGGGGGCTCCAAAATCAGTGAAGATGATGAATGCAGCCATGAAATTAAAAGACACTTACTCCTTGGAAGGAAATTTATGACTACCCTAGATAGCATATGGAAAAGCAGAAACTATTTTGCCAACAAAGGTCCCTCTAGTCAAGGCTGTGGTTTTTCCAGTTGTCATGTATGGATGTGATAGTTGGACTGTGAAGAAAGCTGAGCACTGAAGAATTGATTCTTTTGAACTATGGTGTTGGAGAAGACTGCTGAGAGTCCCTAGGACTGCAAGGAGATCCAACCAGTCCATCCTGCATATCAGCCTTGTGATTTCTTTGGACGGACTGACGCTAAAGCTGAAACTCTAGTACTTTGCAAAGAGTTGACTTATTGGAAAAGACTCTGATGCTAGGCGGGATTGGTGGCAGGAGGAGAAGGAGACGACAGGGGATGAGATGGCTGGATGGATTCACTGACTCAATGGACGTGAGTCTGAGTGAACTCTGGGAATTGGTGATGGACAGGGAAGCCTGGCGTGCTGCCATTCATGGGGTCACAAAGAGTCGGACACGACTGAGCGACTGAACTGAACTGAACTGAGCTTCAGGAAGGAAATGCCTTTTGCCTCCAGGGAGGCAAAAAGCATGGGTCTTGGGTTTTCCTTGGGTTTAAAGGATCCACCTAGTCCCTTTTTAGCCTCTCCCTCTGCTGGCAATTTCTCAAGCCTAGCCTGTGAAATGTCTTTGAAGTGTCAAACAAAACACATTTGTCTTGGGTACTTTCCTTGATTTCATTACACGTGTCTGGTCCCTCTGTTCTCCCGCCCAGCTCCTAGGTGTCATTTTGACCTGACCAGTTCCAGGGAAGCCTGGACTCTCAAAATCTGGAGGACCTACCATCCCCCCATTACACCTCTGGTCCTCTGTGAATGGGCACATGTTTCACTATCTGATATAATGTGGAAGTGACGGTGTGATATTTGGGAATCTTACTTTGTTTCTTTTTCTTCTGGGGTGACACCACCATCTGCACAAAGCTGTCTGAACATGAACATGTGGGTAATTTTGATGTGGCCCAAACTCCCCCAATGAATGTACTTTCAGGTTGGTTTTCTTCTTTTATATTTTGCTTTTGTAAACAGACATAGGATCCCATCAGTTGTATGTAGTGAGAAAGTGAAAAAAGCATGCAGACTTAGCTGGACGGAGATCTAGTAGTAAGGTAGCACTTTAGCTGGAAATGGAAATTTCAGCCAGAATCTGAAAAGTATGTCCTGGAAAGAGAAGAGGGACTCAGGCCTGAGCACACTACTCCACGCTGGAGCCTCAGGCTCTGACAGCTGTACCTGCCGGGGTCTTCATGGGACAATCCATGCAGGACACGATCCTGCAGAGAATTTTCTTTGCCTTTCCATTCACGTTGGCAATTGCATGCTTTGCTTTTGCTTCTACATGCAGTTTTACCTTTCTGCCAGACAGTTTGGTTTCTTCTTTGATTTTTGCCCCTTGTACAAACCATTACAATATTTCTTATCTAAATAGAATTTGGCAGGGGGACAGGGGGATGGGGTAGGCAGGGGTGAGAGTGAGGGGATGGGGCCACACTGAACAGCATCTGGGGTCATATTTCCCTGTTGGGGATAGAACTCGTGCCCCTGCAATAAAAGCACAGAGTCCTCCTCCCAATCTACCAGGCAAGTTCCTGGAATTGATTTAATGAAAGACATCTAATTAAGAGGAATTTTGGGGTGACGTTTTACATTTTATATTGTGACCAGTGGTTATAGTTCATACAATTTTATAGTTTTGTGATTTTATTAGCTTAAAGAGTTTTTGGGGTGTCTTTTTTGTTTTTAAAGCTAAAAACCGTTTTTTAATTTCATGGAAAAAAAAATTGTAGAATGTTCGAAAGGGTAGAGGCTTTGTTCTGAATGTGAGCACTTTGCCCCACTGAACCGAATGGTAAGAACATTTGTAGAAGAGACACACAGTGAAAGGTACATCTTTTTATTTAGTGACATAAAAGCAGCCATTGTGTGAATTATTGGTTGGTATTTAGAGACAGGCCGTTTTGAGCTAAACTCCTTATTCCTTTTTTCAGCCCTTGAGTAATAATCAGAAGCTTTCTCTGAAGAGAGTGGGGTCATCTGTCAGACTCCTAGGTATCTACCAGCCAGAAAGGCTGGGATTAAATGCAGCAGCTGGTAGATATGGGATGGGGCAAAAAATCAACTTGTCCCTTTGTTCTGCCTGGAGAGATGCTTGTCCTGGTGCCAGTGGGGCCAAAGCTGTGACTTTGTGGCCAGAGAATGTCTCTGACCCTGCCATGGTTTCCCTGAGGATAGAGGGACAGCAGTGTCTCCCTGGTTCCTTGGCCAGAGAAGGACCCTCCCCCACTTACTGTCTGCCATCCCCCCAGGAATCGTTCTGGCTTAGGTTCTTCAGGATGGCCATCCAGGCCCCATCACAATTCCTGGAGCTGGCCAGCCAGAGCCCACTGCAGAATAAGTCCTTGGCCTTTGCAGCTCTGGAGGAGCTGCCCATTGAGCTCTTCCTGTGGCTATTTACAGCAGCCTTTGCTGGGAAGCACACCCAGGCCTTGAAGGTGATGTTGCAGGCCTGGCCCTTACCCTGCCTCCCTTTGGGGGCCCTGATGAAGGACAACCATCCTCATCTGGAGGCCTTGCAGGCTGCGCTTGATGGCCTGGACATCCTTCTTGCTCAGGAGGCCTGCCCCACCTAAGGTGAACCTGGCAGAGTGGTGGGGACTGGGGTGTGAGCAAGATGCAGCCAGGGCAGGAGGATGATGGGTCACCTGAGAACAGGCAATCGGGTGTACAGGACTGGCTGAGGGGAAGAGGGGACAAAAGGCACATGGGCCCACCCTCCCAGGGTCCCTTAGTGTGGGGACCAAGGTGGGGCGCAGAAGCCAGAGGATCTGTGGTGTGTGGAGTGCAGAGCCCTCACAGGATCCTAGTGCCCGTCAGCCTCTGCACAGCTCAGCATGTCCCCCACCTCCCCACAGGCAATGGAAGTTGCAGGTGCTGGATTTGCACCAGAACTCCCACCAGGACTTCTGGACCCTGTGGTCTGGCATCTTGGCCAGCGTTTGCTCGCTGATGGAGCCCAACCCAGCCCAGCCTATGCAAGAGAGGCACAGATGGATGCACAGATGGGGCTGAAGCCAGTGCAGGTGCTGGTCGACCTGTGCCTCAAGGAGGACACTCTGGATGAGATCCTCAGCTATCTGCTGAAAAAGGCCAAGCAGAAGAGGAGACTGCTGCGGCTACACTCCCAGAAGCTGAGAATCTTCACCATGGCCATGCAGAGCATCAGGAGGATCCTGAAGATGGTGCAGCTGGACTCCGTCCAGGACCTGGAGGTGAACTGTACCTGGAAGCTGGCCACACTGGGCAGGTTCGAGCCTCACCTGGGCCGGATGGGCAACCTGCGCCTGCTGCTGGTATCTTGCATCCAGGAGTTGCCACACACTGCCCCCAACCAGGAGGAGCACTGCATCGGCCAGCACACCACTCAGTTCCTGAACCTGTCCCACCTTCAGAAACTCTACCTGGACTCCATCTCCTTCCTCGAGGGCCGCCTGCACCAGGTGCTCAGGTGAGATGTGACGCCAGCTCTGCAGACAAGAACAGGCCTCTCTCATTTCGTTACCCTCAAGTTGTCTGCTCTGTGTGCTCTGGGTACATTGCCAGGGTGCACGGGCATCTCTTTAGTCCTCATGATGCTGCCGCTTTGTCCCCAGGCATCTTGTCAGGTCACCTCCCTGGTTAGAGTCAGAGGCATGGCCTAGGTTAGATGCCGCCAAAGGGGACTTTTGCTGGGAGTCTGCACAGTAGGGGTCAGGTATGATGCCCTTGGAAATTCTTTCCGAGAGAGTGATGTCTTAGCTGAGATGATGACAGATAACTAAGCGAGAAGGACATTGGTCCATTAGCCGTGAGATTTGAAGTCCAAAGCTCTGTCTCTCCCTCCCACCTGCCACTTCTGTCCTGAGCTGTTCTGGGCTCCAGGTGAGCTGTGGAAAATGGGTGATTCTGGGGATAACAAGGAGGGATCAGTCCAGTTCAGTTCAATCACTCAGTCCTGTCCAACTCCTTCTGACCCCATGAATTTCAGCACACCAGGACTCCCTGTCCATCACTAACTCCCAGAGTTCACTCAGACTCACATTCACCAAGTCAGTGATGCCATCCAGCCATCTCATACTCTGTCGTCCTCTTTTCCTCCTGCCCCCAACCCCTCCCAGCATCAGAGTCTTTTCCAGTGAGACAACTCTTCACATGAGGTGGCCAAAGT
>NW_011495085.1:562243-562343 GCF_000754665.1 Bison bison bison | reverse complement strand
ATTTCAGCCAGAATCTGAAAAGTATGTCCTGGAAAGAGAAGAGGGACTCAGGCCTGAGCACACTGCTCCATGCTGGAGCCTCGGGCTCTGACAGCTGTAC
>NW_011495085.1:558536-558933 GCF_000754665.1 Bison bison bison | reverse complement strand
GGGAGAGGGTGGAAGTACTGACAGATTTCTTCTTCTTGGTCTATACAATCACTACAATGGTGATTACAACCATGAAAACAAAAAATGGTTGCTTCTTGGCAGGAAAGGTATGACAAATCTAGACAGTGTATTGAAAAGTAGAGATGTTTCTCTGCTGACAAAGGGCTGTATAGTCAAGGCTATGGCCTTCCCAGTGGTCATGTGAGAGCTGGACCATAAAGATGGGAAAGTGCCATAGAATTGTTGCCTTCGAGTTGCAGTGCTGGTGAAGACTCCTGAAAGTCCCTTGGACAGCAAGGAAATCAAAGCAGTAAATCTTAAGGGAAATCAACCCTGAATACTGGTTAGAAGGACTGATGCTGAAGCCGAAGGTCCACTATATTTGTCATCTGATGTG
>NW_011495085.1:550705-554377 GCF_000754665.1 Bison bison bison | reverse complement strand
GAATTTTCTGGCATTGGAAGAGGACCCCTGCCTTTTTGGGTTCCTGACATCAGCCTGTGGAGAAGGCAATGGCACCCCACTCCAGTACTCTTGCCTGGAAAATCCCACGGATGGAGGAGTCTGGTAGGCTTCAGTCCATGGGGTCACTAAGAGTCGGACACGACTGAGCAACTTCACTTTCACTTTTCACTTTCACGCACTGGAGAAGGAATGGTGGCCCACTCCAGTGTCCTTGCCTGGAGAATCCCAGGGACTGGGGAGCCTGGTGCACTGCAGTCCATGGGGTCACACAGAGTCGGACACAACTGAAGCGACTTAGCAGCAGTAGTAGCAGCAGACATCAGCCTGAGCTCTGTTGGAATAGCTGTGTGGACCACCTTCCTCTGCCCTTAAGCTATTGAACCACAAATAACTCATGATGCAGATAAATTAGAGATAAGGTGGTGGGCTTCTGAATGCCAGAGAGGAAAGTGGGGACTCTCACTACACTGAGACCTGGAAAACAGCCCCTGGGTGGGGCCCTGAAGCCCCATCCACATTCTTTCCTCTCTCTAAAAATTTGGTAGAAAGGTTTCTAGTTGAAAGATCCTACAGGGAATAACTAACTGGTTCAGAAACCTGATTGGAGCCTGGTTTGGATACTATGGATTGGATTAGAATGGGTTTTAAAAGGATTGGAATATCCTGATCCAGCCTCACTGAGAAAAGGCTTTTGGAGTTCCACTGACACAGGACACAGGAAGAGGTACTGGTATTTCCAGAGAAATCTCTCTGGGATGTGGATACCCAGACACTCCAACCTCACCCTCCACTGGGGCTAAACACTGGGAAGTGTTTAGCTGCACTGAGTCAACTGGACTTCAGGAGCTGGTGAGCCATGGGGTTTGGAATGCTTCATTTTGTTCTCTGAAGCCATGAGTCTGCAAAATTTCTCTGTAAAGGGCTAGAGAGTAACCAGGCATTAAGGGCCATCCGATTTCTGCCATTAGCAGTGTGAAACAGCCTCAGACAGCAGCAAATGATTACAGCTGTGTTCCAATAAAACTTTATTTGTGACACTGAAATTACATATCATATAATTTCCACATGTCACAAAATATTCCTTTGTTTCCCCCCAAATTTAAAAAAAAAAGTAAAAATATTAAACGTATTAAAAAAAAAAAAAACTAAAACATAAAAAGCATTCTTAGCTTGCTGGTTGAGAGAAAAAACAAACAGGAGGCAAGCCAATTTGTTAATCTCTATATAATTTGCCTATATAATTCAGCTGGCATCCCATTAATGGCTTGTGACATGAATTTAGCAGGCTGCATTCTGCTTGTGAAAAGTAGATATATTCATTAAATCTAAGATGACATCAGCTGTAAGATACAACATTATTCCTTATTATTATTATTATTATTTTGGCCACACCCTGTGGCATGTAGGATCATAGGTCCCTGACCAAGGATTGAACCCTGCCCTCTGGCATGTAAGTGAGAAGTCTTAAATACTGGATCACAAGGGAAGTACCACAGCATTATTTTTCTTACCACTATCAAGTATGTATTTATATACATATGTATGCGTGTGTGCTCAGTTGCTTCAGTCATGTTTGACTCTTTGCAACCCTATTTAATGTAGCCTACTAGGCTCCTCTGTCCATAGGATTCTTTAGGCAGGAATGCTGGAGTGGGTTGCCATGCCCTCCTCCGGGGGGCCTTCCTGACCCAGAGATGGAAACTGCATATCTTATTTCTTCTGAATTGGCTGGTTGGTCCTTTACTGCTGCTGCTGCTAAGTCGCTTCAGTCCTGTCCGATTCTGTGCGACCCCACAGACGGCAGCCCACCAGGCTCCCTCGTCCCTGGGATTCTCCAGACAAGAACACTGGAGTGGGTTGCCATGTCCTTCTCCAATGCATGAAAGTGAAAAGTGAAAGTGAAGTCGTGTCCGACTCTTAGTGACCCCATGGACTGCAGCCTACCAGGCTCCTCCATCCATGGGATTTTCCAGGCAAAAGTAGTGGAGTGGGGCGCCATTGTCTTCTTCGCCTTTACTGCTAGGGCCCCCATTTACACACAGCCAAACTATGATATGCTACTGATAAAATGTGATCCTGTATCAGAAATGGTCAAATGTAAACTTTAGAATGTTCCTTAATGTCAATAAAACATGTCGATGGCATGGAAGCTATCAACAAACGTATTATATGGAGAGAAATTGTGTTACAACCCTTTTATTTCAATGACAACCACTGCCCCTGTCAGCATCCAGCTAAATACTGGCTGACTTTCTCCCTGCATGATAGTTTTAAATCATGAAGATTTGGATTTTATGAAATGCTTGGAGAAATTGCTTCTCAGCCTTTCAGCTAAGATCAAGTGGAAGTACCTGGGAAGCCAGGAATTAGTGGGTCAAGCCTGTGGTACTGATAAATGATTGTATTAAAACACTGTTTATTTTTGCAGCAGACATGTAACACTGACAGATGCCACATGTTCTATAGCTGGTGAGTTGCCAGCATGAGGCAGGTTGAAGTCTTGCCATTAGAACTTTCTGGATTTTTTTTTTTTTTTAATTTTCGGATCCATGGATAGAGTCTGGTGCCTTCTGGACTCAGAGAGTGAAGGGAGTGAGGGTACTCCCAAGGGACAGTGGGGGGCTCTTTTGGACATTTTATGTATGTCAGCATTTCTGAGTGAGACTGGAGATCTATAAGAAAATTGTGCCTACCAGCTCTCCCGCAGAGTTTAATAGGAGTGCTGGGGCCACCATGGAGAGACAAGGCAAAAGTGGGGGATGGAGAAGGAAGTTTAAAACTGTCATGTCACTTAACTGATTTTGAGGTGTTTCCTTATGTATAAAATAATGGTGTGAATAGTTATCTCAATGTTTCAGCCGATGATTAAGTAAGATACTAATTTTATCTTTTGAAATAAATATAAACATCACCACTTATTTGCAGAGAACAAGTTCCAAGACCCCCAGGGGACATCTGTAAACTTACCTAGTATCAAACCCTATATACACAATGTTTTTGCTATACAATATACCTGCAATGCAGTTTATTTTACAGTAAGAGATTGACAAGTAACTAATAATAACAGGAAAGTGAAAGTGAAGTCGCTCAGTAGTGTCCGACTCTTTGTGATCCCATGGACTGCAGCTTACTACGCTCCTCTGTCTGTGGGATTACCCAGGCAAGAATTCTGGAGTGGGTATCATTTCTTTCTGCAGAGGATCTTCCCAACCCAGGGATCAAACCCAGGTCTCAGGAATTGTAGGCAGACACTTTACCATCTGAGCCACCAGGGAAGGTATAATAATAACATAGAACAATTATAACAATATACTTTTATAAAAGTATTGTGAGTGTAGTCTCGATGTAAAAAGATATTATTGTATTAATTTAGTGATTTTTTCACCCTAAGCACTTACTATGCTCTGTGTCCATAACTTCTGCAAGGATGATGTTATGCATTGGGGGTGCTGGGTAGCCCTTGGGCGCTGCTGATCCCAGCACACCTGACTGTAACCCCTAGTATCACTGCTGTCTCCAGAGCAGAATATATGGACCCTCTGTCCCAGAGCTGTAGACTCTTGAGTGTCTGTGTCCAGACCAACTGGGGCCAGGACCCTGAGAGGAGGAAGATGTGCAAAGAGGAGATGTCAAGATCATGAATCCAGGGGA
>NW_011495085.1:542299-550440 GCF_000754665.1 Bison bison bison | reverse complement strand
TTTCGGTGAACAACTGAGGGTTAACTGAAACCCAGAGAGTGACACCTGAGATCAGAGGGGAGGACCTTTTCCTGTGATTACCTTCAGGTGGAAAAAGCACTAGAAGAAGGGGCCACTTGAAGTGAAAAGTGATTATAAAATGGCCCATCTCTTCCCATGTGAGGAAGCACAAGCACCACCATAACCTGAGAAAAAGACCAGAAGGTCCAAATCCAGATATGAGGACGATACATTGCTGAGGTTGTCTTTGTTGGAGTGGAGCACATCAATGAAGATGCTGAAACCCTCTTTGTCAGAGTGAGTTCAAGTTCAAAGCCAGTCGTTTCTAACATTTTGAACAGAGTTACCAGGGACTCATCTTCAAGAAGAAAGAAAGGCCATGTGACTCCAGATCCCTCCTGCCTGTGGAAACCTTCAAATCGCAGGACCCCAGCAACAGAGCCAGCAGCTGCCTCACCAGCTTCTCAGTCTGAATGCGGAGAAAGAGACAGTCCTATTATTTCTGAGCCTTCATCTAAATCTGATTATAAAATGAGCTGTCTGCAACCCGTACTTCACAATTCAGAATTGCTCTCTCCTCAGCCTCACTGTCTATCTGGAGCGGTTCTGTCATTAGGAGGAAAGCATGAAGGTCCTCTTATTCAAAGTGATGTCCCACTTCAGATGTAAATTTTAACAGTGGGAATCCCAAAAGACCTAAACTCAGCGATAGAATCCCAGAGGGACCAGCTTCCACCAGGGGCCCTCCAGGAATCTCTCCTACAAAGAACATGATTGTGACCTTGGAAGATCTCCCAACCTCACCGAGCCATGTTCATGGTGAGGCTTCATTATCATGGACTCAGGCAAATGACTAGGCATGCTTCAGTCTTAAGGATCCAAACAGAATATGTAGTTTGGAAGGGCTGGAGAAAATGGACTTTTTTACTCTTGCAAGTCAGAGCAAGACTGTTGATCCCATGAAAGGAAATCTGATCATGTTACTTGATGACTTTTACTATGGACAGCATACAAGAGATGGGCAGCCAGAACAGAAGACTCACACGGCCTATAAATGCCTCATCTGTTTGAGAGTTCTAAAAAATGTCAAGTTATGACCCACGTGAGGAACCATCTGGAGCTTGAGAAGCAGAAAGGTGACAGCTGGGAAATCCACACTACCTGCCAGCACTGCCACCATCAGTTTCCCACCCCAATCCAGCTGCAGTGTAACATTGAAAGTGTCCATGCTTCCCTGGAGCCCTCCACAGTCTGTAAAACCTGTGAATTGTCCTTTGAAACAGATCAAGTACTCTTACAGCACATAAAGAACAGTCACAAAACTGGCGAAATGCCCTATGTGTGCTGCATTTGCAATAAGATCCTCACCCTTTGCTGATGTAGAGGCACATTTTAGAACACAGCATGGAAACATGAATAATTTGCTTGTCTGTTTTGCCCCAAAATTTTCAAACTGGCGACGTCCTTCATAAATCACCTTTGGAGGCACTGGAACAGAAGGGTCTTTCCATGTTCCAAGTGCCGGCTACAGTTTTTGAAGCTGAAGGAAAAGAAAGAGCACCAAACCAAGAATCATCAGTCATTCAAAAAGCCAGAGAAATTGCAAGGGTTGCCTCCTGAAACAGAGGTCATGATCTGAACTTCAGTTCAGCTGAGACTGAGAGAGGCATCATCCATCATTGTGAGGAACACTGACTCCCAAGTGCCACCCAGAAAAACTACAAAGAAGATTGACTACAAACATAAAATATTCCAGACATGTTGCAGCAAGGGATTTGAATAAAAATTATGTTCTACCCACCTCCAGAAATTAAAAAAAAAGCCCCATTGAGGTTCAGCCAGCTGTACATAAAGAACTTACTTGGCTTTTGTTGTTCAGTTGCTCCGTCATGTCTGACTCCCTGTGACCCTATGAACTTCAGTACGCCAATCTTCCCTGTCCATCACCATCTCCTGAAGCTTGCTCAAACTCATTCCATTGGGTTGCTGATGCCATCCAACCATCTCATCCTCTGTCACCTCTTCTGTTCCTGCTTTCAATATTTCCCAGCATCAGGGTTTTTTCCAAAGAGTCAACTCTGACCATCAGGTGGCAAAGTATTGGAGCTTCAGTTCTTGCACTGAATATTCTGTGTTGATTTCCCTTTGGATTGACTGGTTGGATCTCCTTGCAGTCCAAGGGGCACTCAAGAGTTTTCTCCATTCTCAAGCACCACAGTTAAAAAAATCAAATCTTCAGCACTCAGTCTTCTCTATGGTCCAGCTCTTTCATCTGTATCTGACTCCTGGAAAATCATACCTTTGACTTTATGGACATTTGTTGGCAATGTCTCTGTCTTTTAATATGCTGTCTAGATTTGTCATAGCTTTTCTTCCAAGGAGTGAGCATCTTTTAATTTCAAGACCTCAGTAACCATCCACAGTTATTTTAGAGCCCAAGAAAATAGTCTTGCTTTACTATAACTGAAATTGTACTTGCTTTGTCTCTCCATCATCAAATACCTTTGAAATATCCACGTTCCTTCCTGGCTACTCTCTGCTTCCCAAACTAACCACTTCTCTGATCTAGCACCAGGGATTCATTTTTCTTTGTTTTAAACTTTAAATAAATAGAATTACGCAGTAGTTTCTGTTCCCCTGGTCATGGTTTTCTTTTAAATAAGTGAGATGCATTCTTATTTTATGTAGCTGTGGAGCATTCTTTTTCATTGCTGGGTAGAACTCCCTTGGAGGAATGGGCATAGGCTTATATGTCCATTTTACTGTGCCTGAAATTTCAGGCTCTTATTTTGCCTTTTTGAATAAGCTATCTATGAACGTGTGTATATCTTTCATAGTAATTTCTCAGGGATAGCTATATCTGTATGTCTAGATATGAGATTTTCTGATAATGCATGTTGTAATGGTTTAGTTGCTAAGTGGTATTTGATTCTTGCAACCCCATAGACTCTAGCCCACCAGGCTCCCCTGTCCATGGGCTTTCCCAGGCAAGAATACCACAATGGGTAGGCATTTCCTTCTCCAGAGGATTTTCCTGACTCAGGGTTCAAACCTGGGTCTCCTGAATTGCAGGCAGATTTGTTACTGACTGAGCCATTCTAATATGCAGGTACAGTCAAATGCTCTTTCAAAGTGATTGACGTAATGTGTATTTCCACTAACAGTATCGGCATTTTCATTTCTACCAAACTTGGCATTGTCAGTCTGTTTCATCATATAACTGAGTAGAACCCTGCATGGCATTTCCAGGAACTGACCACCCGCACCTCAACCCCACCAATGTACCCTGTCTGTTATTTGTAAAAAAAAGTACAGGTCCTAGACCTTCCATAAGTTACAAAGAACAAATTTATTTAGAAATTAAAAATTTCAGAAACAAGAAAAAAAATTAAGCAAAACAAACAATAATTTGTTGTTGTGCAGTCGTGTTCACTCTTTGTGACCCCATGGACTGTAACACACTAGGCTTCTCTGTCCTTCTCCATCTCCAGAAGTTTGCTCAAGCTCAAGTCCATTGAGTCTGTGATGCCATCCAATCATCTCATTCACGGTCATCCTCTTCTCCTCCTGCCTTCAATCTTTTCCAGCATTAGGGTGTATTCTAATGAGCCAGCTCTTCCCATAAGGTGGCCAAAGTATTGGAGCTTCACTTTCAGCATCAGTCCTTCCAGTGGATATTCAGAGTTGATTTCCTGTAGGACAGACTGGCTTGATCTCCCTGCAGTCCAAGGGACTCTTGACAATATTCTCCAACACCACAGTTCAAAAGCATCAATTATTTGGTGCTTAGCCCTCTTTATGGCCCACCTCTCACATCCACATGTGACTAGGGGAAGAACCATAGCCTTGACTACACGTACCTTTGTTGGCAAAGTAATGTCTTTCCTTTTTAATATGCCATCTAGGTTTGTCACAATTTTTCTTCCAAGGAGCATGCATCTTTTAATTTTGTGGCTGCAGTTACCATCTGCAGTGATTGTGGAGCTCAAGAAAATAAAGTCTGTCACTGTCTCCATTGTTTCCTCATCTATTTGCCATGAAGTGATGAGACCTTTGACTGTGTGGACCACAACAAGCTCTGGAAAATTCTTAAAGAGATGGGAATACCAGACCACCTGACTGCCTCCTAAGAAATCTGTATGCAGGTCAAGAAGCAACAATAGAACTGGACATGGAACAACAGACTGGTTCCAAATAGGGAAAGGAGTACATCAAGATTGTTTATTGTCACCATGATTATTTAACTTATATGCAGAGTACATCACGAAAAATGCTGGGCTAGATGAAGCACGATCGAGAATCAAGATTGCTGGGAGAAATATCAACAACCTCAGATATGCAGATGGTATCGCCCTCATGGCAGAAAATGAAGAGCCTCTTGATGAGAGTGAAAGAGGAGAATGCAAAGTCTGGCTTAAAACTGAACATTAAAAAATGCAGATCGCGACATCTGGTCTCATCACTTCATGGCAAACCAATGGAGAAAAAGTGAAAACAACAGCAGATTTCCTTTTATTGGGCTCCAAAATCACTGTGAATGGTGAATGTAGCCACAAAATTAAAAGAAGCTTGCTCCATGGAAGAAAAGCAATGACAAACCTAGACAGCATTAAAAAAAAAAAAAGCAAAGGCATCACTCTACTGCCCAAAGTTCTTATAGTCAAAGCTATGATGGCTCAGAGAGTAAGGAGTTCATATGCAATGCAGAAGACCTGGGTTTGATCATGGGAAGAACATCCTTGTAGTCCAGTGGTAAGACTCTGTGCTCCCAAATTAGGGAGTCCCAAGTTCATTCCCTGGTATATTAGATCCAACATACTGCAACTTAAAATACCACATGGGAACAATGAAAAATCCTGCATCCCACATACTACAATAAAGATTGAAGAGCCCTTGTGCTGCAACTAAGACCAAGCACAGCCAAGTGAATGTATACATATGGGTTAGGACTTGATGCTTTCACTGCCAATGGCCAGGGCTCCACACATTGTTGTGGAATTAAGATCCCACAGGTTCCATGGCCTGGCCAAACAAAAACCCAGATAGATCATTGAGGAGGAAACAACTCCCAACATTTGAAAACAAGGCAGTATAACTGCAAACAGGCTGAGGATAGAGTAAGGATTGCCAGGAACCCAAATTGCAAAAGTGGCACCTCTGTAATACACAAGCCTCTTTAATGTTGTGGTATAGGCTCCTCCTACTCCTGCTTCTGAACCTAAATAACTTGTACCTCCTAAGAGAAATTTTTATGGATAAAAGAAAATATTTGAGCTGAATGATATTGAAAATAGCAAATTTTTTCAGACAGAGCTAAAGCAGTTTCATATATTAGCATGCATTATGTTTGAAAAGAAGAAAGGCTGGCAAAACAATGATCTAAGTCAGTGCGATTCATGGAAGCTTCTGCAGCAATAGAAATTTTTTTAAATCACTGTTACATGTATTCCCTAATAAGGACAATCAACTTTTCACAGATATAAATGCATATTTTTCTCTTCTGTGAGGTGACCTGTTTATATCCTTTATCAGATTTTTCAGATGGAGCGTTCATCTTGTAGGATTTTTTTTTTTTTTTTTGGCCTTGCTATGAGGCTTCAGTTGGAGGCGTTTAGGGGATCTTAGATCTTCAACCAGGGCTAGAATCTCTGCCCCCTGCAGTGGAAGCACAAAGCCTTAACTACCACATCACTAGGGAATTCTCAGTGAAAATGTTTTCTATCTCCTTGTCTAATATGTCACTTTGGAGATGTTAAAATATATCTAGTGTGACTAAGGTATTAAATCTTTGCCTGTGCTCAGTAGCTTCAGTCCTGTCCAACCTTTTGCCAGCCCATGGACTGTAGCCCACCAGGTTCCTCTGTTCATAGGATTCTTCAGGCAATAATACCGGAGTGGGTTGCCATTTCTCTTTCCAGGGGATCTTCCTGACACAGTGATTAAATTTGCATCTTTTATGTCTCCTGCATCAGCAGGCAGTTTCTTAACCATTAGCACCACCTGGGAAACCTATTAAATCTTTACTTTATTTAATTTAATTAATTTAAAACTAAAAAATATGGCTAGAAGAATCAGATCTTCCTTATACATGAGTTTCAATTAATTTGTATCCTCAGTAATTTGTGTGTGTCTTAGATATTTTCCTCAAGATAAGAGTCCATGCCCCTCCCTAAATGTAGGCTGGGTTTAGTGACTTGTTTCCAAGAACAGAATATGTCAGGGGGAAGGAGACAACTTTATAGCAGAGGAACTAGTGGTAAGTCATATTGATAGTATGAATCCTTGATGGGAAGTGATGAGAAAGATATATTGCCTTGGAGGTAGAGTTCTAAAAATATAAACCCCAGTGCAATCAGGAGAAATATATCAAACCCATATTGAGAGGCATTCTGCAAAATACCTGTCCCTGATAGACTCTTGAAAATTGTCAAAAGTCATGAAAAGCAAGGAAAGTTTAAGAAACTGCTATAGACCAGAGTCAGCTAAGGGAGGGATCTGTAGCTTTTTGGTGTATATCCTCATGCAGTTCAGTATCCTATATGGGAATATGAAACTGGAAAAGAACATCTATGGAAAAAAAAATGGTAATTTTTGAATAAAACCTTGAACTTAGTTAAAGTTACCCTGCTTAATGATGCTGGGATAAATATGAGGCTTAAAGGAAGTTATTTCATATATATACATTTTAGACATTGCAAGTATTTTCTCTATGTCACACTTCATTTTGACTTCACTGGAATGGAAATCTAAAGTATGGTATAATTAACTGAATGGAAATCTTCAAATACAAAGGATCAATAATTCAATAATATTTAGACTGTGTGATCTGACCATAATGCAATAATGAGAAACTGACAAAGAAATATCTTTTAAAATGTAATTCATTTGGAAAATATCAATAAATATATTAATACATAATATATATTTCCATGGAATTTTAAGGCAAGACTGCTAGAGCAGATTGCCGTTATTTTCTCCAGGGGATCTTCCTGATTTGGGAATGAACCTGGGCCTCTTGTATCTCCTCCATTGGCTGGAAAATTCTTTACCAGTTGAGTGACCAGGGCAGCCCATACAATATATAATCTTTGTCTTAAGAAGATAATATTAGACTATACTTGGAAGTGAATGATAATGAACATACTATTCAGCAAAAATTGTGGGACACGGTTGAATTTGTACGGGAAAATGATGGAAACAGAGACAGACTTTATTTTCTTGGCATCCAAAATGATTGTGGATGGTGACTGCAGCCATGAAATTAACAGATATTTGCCCCTTGGAAGAAAAGCTATGACAAACCTACACAGCATATTAAAAAGCAGAGACATTACTTTGCTGACAAAGTCTGTCTAGTCAAAGCTATGGTTTTTCCAGCAGTCATGTATGGATGTGACAGTTAGATCATAAAGAAGGCTGAGTGCTGAAGAATTGATGCTTTTGAACTGTGGTGTTGGAGAAGACTCTTTGAGAGTCCCTTGGACACAAGGACATCCAACCAGTCAATCCTAAGGGAAATCAACTCTGAATATTCACTGGAAGAACTGATGCTGAAGCTGAACATCCAATACTTTGGCCACCTGATGTGAAAAGCCAAGTCATTGGAAAAAGACCTTGATTCTGGGAAAGACTGAGGACAGGAGAAGAAGTGGGCAGCAAAGGTGGAATGCTTGGATAGTATCACCAACTCAATGGACATGAGTTTGAGCAACCTCCAGGAGATAGTGAAGGACAGGGAAGCCTGGTGTGTTGCATGAAGTCCGTGGGGTTGAAAAGAGTCCTACATGACTGAGGGACTGAACAACAACAAATTAAGGTAAATTTATAGCATTACATATAAGACAAATGAGAGTTACAAATAACTATCTTAAAAATTTGTAAAGATGAGCAACAGAACAAACATAGCAATAAGAAGGAATGAAATTAATAAAGAATGAAAAATGAATGCAATAGGGAAGAAAATATAGTAACAAAACCGAAACTTTATTCCCCCATATGACTACTAGGACTTCCAGCAGAACAGAGCATTTCAGGATGGGGAACACATGTATACCTGTGGTGGATTCATTTTGATATTTGGCAAAACTAATACAATTATGTAAAGTTTAAAAATTAAATAAAATTAAAAAAAAAAAGACTCT
>NW_011495085.1:536908-540881 GCF_000754665.1 Bison bison bison | reverse complement strand
AGTCACTTGCTCTGGTTGAGTGTGAGACACCTGGTTAGCATCCGTAGGGTAGGACCAGGTAGGGCCTGGGGATAGAACATTCCCAGAATACATAACTCACTGTGACCTTTCCCTCTGCCCACCCCCAGGATGTGATCTTCTGCCTGGGTAGTCTCAAGCGCTCAGGTTTTCAGTGTGCCCCTGAGGTAAGGTGACAGACATCTTTACAAAATGGAACAAAGTTCTGTTTTTCTTGCCTTCCGTTTTTCTCATTTCATTCATGGGCTGACACATTGCAGTTGAGAGTTCGTTCTGATTGGGGATTAGCTGACCGTGATTGCGCATGTGACTTCAGGGCAATCGTGGTTTTAGGTCACTCTGAAGCTCTCTGAGTTGTACCCTTAAAAACAGGCAGGGAGGCTGATGGCTTGCTTTCTCCTGCCTTCTTGAAAGAAAAAAGAGCACCATGGGTTTCAAGCTGTGTAGAGCTGACTCCTACCACTTGGTGAGGCTAAAATGGGACAATGCTCATATCCTAACGTTTATCTACAAAATCAAAGTAATGAATGTGTGGGAATTCCCTGGTGGCCTGGTGGTTAGGATTCTGGGCTTTCACTGCAGTGGTCTGGGTTCCATTTCTGGTCAGGGATCTGGGATCCCACAGGCCAAGCAGCATGACCAAATTAATAAATAATTAAAATGGTTCATTCAGAGAAAATATGTTGTGATTTAACATGTTTACATGGGATTACTTCTCATTTCTGTACCCTTAAGGGCTTTATTTTATTAAGTAATTGAACTCCACTGGATGGGGGCAGGGGACCATGTGAGTATATTTCATGCCAGTAAATAAGATCATGGGTAGCTCTATGCCCAGCAATTTGTGCCTACAGCTCTGTGTATAGTTATCTATTGCTGGTACAGCTTTGAACATCACAGCACATCAATGTTGCCATGTTTTGTTTTGGTCACACCATGTGGCTTCATAGGCTATTAGTTCCCCAACCAGGGATCGAACCCAGTATCCTGGCAGTGAAAGGGCTGAGTACTAACCTCTGGACTGCCAGGGAACTCCTGTTTTTAGGTGTTTTGGTTTGTTTTGTGTTTAATTTTTGCCATATGTATAGGAGAACTCTTCTGTGTGTAAGTATGATATGAATGATATTATAACTCGAAATGTTTGTGTTACACATATTATCTCAAAATCAAATAATTTGAAAGAACTTCCATTTGCTATCTCTTGGTCTAGAATCCAGTTGAATAGTTTAGCCTCAGGGTCTCTGCTGAGGTTGTAGTCAAGCTTTTATCTGGTTTGACAACCTCTGAAGACGTGGCTTGTTGAATCTAAACTCTCTCACTTGGCTGTACTCATGAGGCCTCAGTTCCTCCCTCTGTGGGCCCCTCCAAAGACCTGATTGTGTGGAGGCTGCTGTCTTTTCCCAGAATGAGTGATTCAGGAAAGAACTTGCTCTCAAGATAAAGTGCAGAGTCTTTTTTCAGAAATTACACATCTTCACTTCTGTATTTGCCTAGTCTCACATGTCAACCCTGTGATAGTTTGAGAGAGAACTACACAGGGGTGAGAATATCAGGAGATGTGATTTACTTGGGTCATCTTTAAGGCTGGATGCCATACCCATTAGTCCACCATGCTAACATTTCTTTATATGTCTCATTTCTGTTACTGTAAGCAAATTATTTGGCTTGTGTACACTTCTTGTGGGCTAGATGTACTCAATTTTTGTTTATTCAGTGATATTCTAGCAAGTCTCTTCTTTGTCCTGGATTAAGTTTTCTGTTTCTCTGGACAGTTCCCATCAGCAAACAGACTGACTATAATGTCACCTCTCATTAAAAATCTGTCTTTTGGTGACACATCCTGCTTCTGCTACTTTTATTTCATATTTGCTTTCCAGACTTCTACAGAGTTGTTTGTAGAACTTGCTATCTCCAATTCTCTAATTTTCCTTTAAATCCACTCTTGTCAGGGTCATCAGTGAATTCCAAATGTTTAACTCAGTGGTCAATTTTTAGTTTTTATTTTATTTATTTGCAGCCCTTATCAGAGTGGTTCATTTCCTCCTCTCCCAAAAAAAATGTTTCATTTGAATTACAGAATGCTTGTCTTACCTGCTTCTCTTCTACTTGCACTTCTCCCACGTACAGTGTGTGTGACCTTTGTGTCTCGCTTTATTCAGATATCATAATTTCTTTTTTTAACATTTATTTATTTAGCTATGGGGCATGAGGGATCTTGGTTCCCAGCCCAGGGGTGGAACCTATACAGAGACCTAAACAATGGATCTCCAGGGAAGTCCCCTAGTTTGTGTATTTTCAAGATTCATCCATTTCATGGAGGTATAGCAGTGCAGGTTTTTCTATGGCTGAATATAGTATATGACTCATATATGGCTTACATGTAGTCCATTGTGAGCATACACCACAGTTGCTTTATCCATTCATCAATTAATGGATAACATTTGGATGGTGTACTCTTTGTGGCTATTGTGAGTAATGTTGCTGTGAATATTGTTTTTGCATGGACTTAACATTTTCAGTTTTTATAGATGTATACAAAAGCTTGAAATTGCTGGATCATTTGGCTACTCTAATATTTGAGGTACTGACAAACCACTTTTCTAAAGTTGTATCATTTTCCACAATTACATCAACAATATATGAAGATTCCTTTTCTCCGCATCCTCTGCAGCACTTGTTATTATTCCTCTTTTTGATTATACCAAGCTAATGGGTGTGAAGTAGTATCTCACTGAGACGGATTTATATTCTCCTGATCACGTTAAGCAGTATTTTTGTTATAGTTGGCCATTTGTATATCATCTTTGGTGAAAAGTCTACTCAAATCCTTTTCCTGCTTGTTAAATATTTTGTTTCCTTTTTTATTGTTGTAAAAAATGTGTAACTTAAATTTTACAATTTTAACCATTTTTACATGCTAAGTATTTCACACACTTTCATCAGCCTTTTTGGAGAAGGAAATGGCAACCCACGCCAGTATTCTTTCCTGAAGAATCCCATGGACAATGGAGCCTGGTGGGCTACAGTCCATGGGGAAACAAAGAGTCGGACACAACTGAGCAACTAACACATACACACACCCATAGTCACAGTGTTGTTTTGTTGTTGTCATTGTTTTAACTGTGCTATGCAGCTTGCATGATAGTTCCCTGGTTGAGGATCATCCCCAGGCCACTGATATGAAAGCATGGAGCCCTAACCTCTGAACTACCAGGGAATTCCTTATCACATTGTTATGAAACAGATCTCTACACCTTTTCATCTTGCAAAATTGAAACTCTATACACATCACCTGTCCCATTAGATAACAACTCCTCTTTTCTTCCCTGTTTCCTTAGGCCCTGGACTCCATTGTTCTGCTTTGTTTCCTTTCTATTGCTTGACTATATTAGATATTTCATATAAATGGAAATATGCAGTATTTGTCTTTTTTATAACTGGCTTATTTCATTTAGCTTGATGTCTTAAAGGATCATGCATGTTGTAGCATGTGGCAGAATTTCCTTTATATGGCTAAATAACATTTCATTGTATGTATATACCACATTTGATGGACATTTGGATGCTTCTACCTCTTAGTTGTGATTAGTGCTGCAGTGAGCATGGCCATGCAAATATCTCAAGACCCCATGTTAACTTCTTTTGAATTTATATCCAGAAGTGGATATAAATCACTGAGTCATGGATATAAATTGCTGAATCATGTGGTAGTTCTAGTTTTAATTTTTTGAGGAGACTTTATATTGTTTTCTGTAGCAGTTGCACTAATTTAAAATCTATCCATAACACACAAGGATCCAGTTTCTGTATGTGCTTGCCAACAGTTGTCCTTTCCTTTCCTTCCTTTTACCTTTCCTTTCCTTCATATGTATACACACACACATGCATGCACAATTGTTTTTCATAACCTTTTCCATTATTGTTTATCACAAGATATTAGTATGGTTCCTTGTGC
>NW_011495085.1:534869-535340 GCF_000754665.1 Bison bison bison | reverse complement strand
GAGATGTTCACGGGGTTATACAGAGAAGAGAAGAAGGAGGAAGGCAACAGAGGTGGCCAGAAGGATAAAAGGGGGGAATGAAAAGGAGGGAGACATATCCAGCCAGTAATCAGTTCCCTAAGTGTTCTCCACCGTCTGGAATACACAGAAATTCACAGAGTTGGGTAGAGTAGAGAGGGGTTAGGGAGGAGACACAGGCGACCTGGTGGAGAAAAAGGAGGGTCCAAAGGGAGAGAGAGCAGTCAAGCCAGTAATCTCACTCCCTAGTGAAAAATGGGTCCTGAGGATTGGGTCCTTAAAGGTACAAAATTGGTAACAAATACATAAAAGCAAAAAATTAAAAATACTAGAGTAGAGTTTGGAATTTCAAAAATACGACGTTAAAGAAAAGAAGAAGGAAAAGAAAAGAGAGAAAGGAACGAACAAAACAAAAAACAAACAAAGGTACGACGAAAAATTATAAAAGAAAGT
>NW_011495085.1:533050-534344 GCF_000754665.1 Bison bison bison | reverse complement strand
TCCTTCTATTCCTGCTTTTTGGAGAGTTTTTATCATAAATGGATGTTGAATTTTGTCAAAGGCTTTCTCTGCATCTATTGAGATAATCATATGGTTTTTATTTTTCAATTTGTTAATGTGGTGTATTACATTGATTGATTTGCGGATATTGAAGAATCCTTGAATCCCTGGGATAAAGCCCACTTGATCATGGTGTATGATCTTTTTAATGTGTTGTTGGATTCTGATTGCTAGAATTTTGTTAAGGATTTTTGCATCTATGTTCATCAGTGATATTGGCCTGTAGTTTTCTTTTTGTGGGATCTTTGTCAGGTTTTGGTATTAGGGTGATGGTGGCCTCATAGAATGAGTTTGGAAGTTTACCTTCCTCTGCAATTTTTTGGAAGAGTTTGAGCAGAATAGGTGTCAGCTCTTCTCTAAATTTTTGGTAGAATTCAGCTGTGAACCTGTCTGGACCTGGGCTTTTGTTTGCTGGAAGATTTTTGATTATAGTTTCAATTTCCATGCTTGTGATGGGTCTGTTAAGATTTTCTATTTCTTCCTGGTGGAGTTTTGGAAAGTTGTACTTTTCTAAGGATTTGTCCATTTCTTCCACATTGTCCATTTTATTGGCATATAATTGTTGATAGTAGTATCTTATGATCCTTTGTATTTCTGTGTTGTCTGTTGTGATCTCTCCATTTTCGTTTCTAATTTTGCTGATTTGATTTTTCTCCCTTTGTGTCTTGATGAGTCTGGCTAATGGTTTGTCAATTTTATTTATCCTTTCAAAGAACCAGCTTTTGGTTTTGTTGATTTTTGCTATGGTCTCTTTTATTTCTTTTGCATTTATTTCTGCTCTAATTTTTAAGATTTCTTTCCTTCTACTAACCCTGGGGTTCTTCATTTCTTCCTTTTCTAGTTGCTTTAGGTGTAGGGTTAGGTTATTTATTTGACTTTTTTCTTGTTACTTGAGGTGTGCCTGTATTGCTATGAACTTTCCCCTTAGGACTGCTTTTACCGTGTCCCACAGGTTTTGGGTTGTTGTGTTTTCATTTTCATTCGTTTCTATGCAAATTTTGATTTCTTTTTTGATTTCTTCTGTGATTTGTTGGTTATTCAGCAGCATGTTGTTCAGCCTCCATATGTTGGAATTTTTAATAGTTTTTCTCCTGTAATTGAGATCTAATCTTACTGCATTGTGGTCAGAAAAAATGCTTGGAATGATTTCTATTTTTTTGAATTTACCAAGGCTTGCTTTATGGCCCAGTATGTGATCTATCCTGGAGAAGGTTCCATGTGCGCTTGAGAAAAA
>NW_011495085.1:532143-532950 GCF_000754665.1 Bison bison bison | reverse complement strand
GTATGTGATCTATCCTGGAGAAGGTTCCATGTGCGCTTGAGAAAAAGGTGAAATTCATTGTTTTGGGATGAAATGTCCTATAGATATCAATTAGGTCTAACTGGTCTATTGTATCATTTAAAGTTTGTGTTTCCTTGTTAATTTTCTGTTTAGTTGATCTATCCATAGGTGTAAGTGGGGTATTAAAGTCTCCCACTATTATTGTGTTATTGTTAATTTCTCGTTTCATACTTGTTAGCATTTGTCTTACGTACTGTGGTGCTCCCGTGTTGGGTGCATATATATTTATAATTGTTATATCTTCTTCTTGGATTGATCCTTTGATCATTATGTAGTGACCTTCTTTGTCTCTTTTCACAGCCTTTGTTTTAAAGTCTATTTTATCTGATATGAGTATTGCTACTCCTGCTTTCTTTTGGTCCCTATTTGCATGGAAAATATTTTTCCAGCCCTTCACTTTCAGTCTGTATGTGTCCCCTGTTTTGAGGTGGGTCTCTTGTAGACAACATATGTAGGGGTCTTGTTTTTGTATCCATTCAGCCAGTCTTTGTCTTTTGGTTGGGGCATTCAACCCATTTACGTTTAAGGTAATTACTGATAAGTATGATCCCGTTGCCATTTACTTTATTGTTTTGGGTTCGAGTTTATACACTGTTTTTGTGTTTCCTGTCTAGAGAATATCCTTTAGTATTTGCTGGAGAGCTGGTTTGGTGGTGCAGAATTCTCTCAGCTTTTGCTTGTCTGAAAAGCTTTTGATTTCTCCTTCATACTTGAATTAAATCCTTGCTGGGTACAATAATCTGGGCT
>NW_011495085.1:530690-531894 GCF_000754665.1 Bison bison bison | reverse complement strand
TTCCTCTTTTGTTTGGTTTGGTGGGTATTTATCCTGTTCCTTTATCTGCTGAGTATTCCTCTGTCTCTTCATCTTGTTTAAATTGCTGAGTTTGGGGTGTCCTTTCTGCATTCTGGCAGTTTGTGGAGTTCTCTTTATTGTGGCTTTTCCTCACTGTGTGTGGGTTTGTACAGGTGGCTTGTCAAGGTTTCCTGGTTAGGGAAGCTTGTGTCGATATTCTGGTGGGTGGAGCTGTATTTCTTCTCTCTGGAGTGCAATGAAATGTCCAGTAGTGAGTTATGAGATGTCTATAGTTTTGGGGTGACTTTGGGCAGCCTGTATCTTGAAACTCAGGGCTGTGTTCCTTTGTTGCTGGAGAATTTGCTTGGTATGTCTTGCCCTGGAACTTATTGGCCCTTGTGTGGTGCTTGGTTTCAGTGTCAGTATGGAGGCATTTGATGAGCTCCTGTCAATTAATGTTCCTTGGAGTCAGGAGTTCCCTGGAGTCAGGGTTTGGATTTAAGTCTCCTGCTTCCGGTTATCGGTCTTATTTTTACAATAGTTTCAAAACTTCTCCTTCTATACAGCACCATTGATAAAACATCTACATTAAAGATGAAAAGTTTCTCTACATTGAGGGTCACTCAGAGAGGTTCACAGGGTTACATGGAGAAGAGAAGAGGGAGGAGGGAGTTAGAGGTGACCCAAATGAGATGAGGTGAATCAATAATGGAGAGAGCAGGCTAGCCAGTAGTCACTTCCTTATGTGCACTCCACAACTGGACCACTCAGAGATGTTCACGGAGTTATACAGAGAAGAGAAAAAGGAGGAAGGTGACAGAGGTGGCCAGAAGGATAAAAGGAGGGAATGAAAAGGAGGGAGACAGTAATCAGTTCCCTAAGTGTTCTCCACCATCTGGAACACACAGAAATTCACAGAGTTGGGTAGGGTAGAGGGGTTAGGGAGGAGACACAGGCGACCTGGTGGAGAAAAAGGAGAGTCTAAAGGGAGAGAGAGCAGTCAAGCCAGTATTCTTGCTCCCTAGTGAAAAATGGGTCCTGAAGATTGGGTTCTTAAAGGTACAAAATTGGTAGCAAATACATAAAAACAAAAATTAAAAATCTAGAGTAGAGTTTGGAATTTCAAAAATACGATGTTAAAGAAAAGAAGAAGGAAAAGAAAGAGAAAAAAACGAACAAACAAAACAAACAAGGTCGACAAAAA
>NW_011495085.1:525611-529172 GCF_000754665.1 Bison bison bison | reverse complement strand
AGGTCCAAGCAGCTCAGGTGATGAGGTGTTTGGCGAGCACCAATGCTGCGACTTAACACCTCCCCGCCACTCGGTTATCTGGTGTAATACCGGCGCACCTTCTCAGGCCGATGGTGACCGTCCAGACCCCCAAGAAGTTTTAGTTAGCAAAGAAGCCTGCTTACAGTTTTATAGATAATGTCTTTCTGGGGCTGCGATTGCCCCCTTCCAGCTCTGGCTGCCTGTCACCGGAGGGGGAAGGTCTGCAGCCGGCTATCTCTGTTCAGTCCTTTGTTCCGTGCGCGGGCCTTGCGGTTTTAGGTTAGGGCTGGCTTTTCACGTGGTAGATATCCCACAGTCTGGTTTGCTAGCCCAAATTATTTCGCTCAGATAGTGCTCAGGGTATTCAGGCTAGATTCTTACTCTCAGCGATGCAGCCCGCGCCGCGCCTCCCTACCCAGCCCCCGCTTGCTAATGGCGGATGCAGGCGTCTGCGCTGCTTCTCCGCTGGGGGAGTTACCGTAGGGCTCTCAATCTGCGAGTTTTAATTGTTTATTTATTTTTTCTCCCTGTTATGTTGCGCTCTGTGCTTCCAAAGCTTGGCACAGATTCAGCAGTGAGAAGGTTTCCTGGTGTTTGGAAACTTCTCTCTTTTTAAGATTCCCTTCCTGGGACAGAGCTCCATCCCTCCCTCTTTTGTCTCTTTTTTTTCCTTTAATATTTTTTCCTACCTCCTTTCAAAGAGTTGGGTTGCTTTTCTGGGTGCCTGATGTCCTCTGCTGGCATTCAGAAGTTGTTTTGTGGAATTTACTCGACGTTTAAATGCTCTTTTGATGAATTTGTGGGGGAGAAAGTGTTCTCCCCGTCCTACTCCTCCGCCTTCTTGGCTCCTCTCCCCTATTAGTTTTAATACTTCTGGTTTCTTCAGGATTTTCTATATACAAAAGTATGTTATCTCCAATATACTTTGACTTTTTCCTTTCCATTCTGAATGCTTTTTTTTTTAAAAAACAACAACAACAGCAACTCCTTTTTCTTACCTGATTGAATGCCCTGTTTATAGAACTGCCAGTATAATATTGAGCCAAAGTGTGGAATAGACATCTTTGTGTTGTTCCCAATCTTAGAGGGAAAGCTTTCAGTTCTTCATTATTAAGTATGATGTTAGCTGTGGGTCTTTTACAGGTACCCTTTGATTAGAAAGTTCTCTTCTGTTCTTAGTTATTAAGTGTTTTTTTTGTTTTTTTTTTTTTTTTAAGCCCTATGATGAAAAGGTGCTAGATTCAGCAAAATGCTTTTTTGGCAGGCAGATGTGTTTTTTGTCCTTTTTTTTTTTTTAATTAAAATGGCATAGAGAATAGATCTGATGTGGTTGGGGGCCAACAGAGAAAAACTCATATATCCTATAGCCCATTCATTTGTATTTACAGATACTCGCCCTTCATGAATTTTCTTTAATAGTGACAGGGACAGAATAAAGGGATAATGTAGGTGATCATATAGTCAATTATACTACAGGGGATTGAAAGTAGAAAAAATATGGGAGACCCTTATAAGTTAATGATTACTCAAGAGAGCAGGTTTGCTTAACCACAAAACCAAGCAGACTTGTTTAGCAACAAAAGCATGCAACAGAAGCACAAGACATGCCCCCAAAACAGTAAAACAATGGTGGCATGAGACCCACATCCTGCTCCATGAGCTCAAAAAATTAATGATCTCTAGGACAAAAATCAGTAACTTATGGACTTAGCTTGAGCATGTAGGGACAAGAAAATTTTCCTGCCCAAGCTGGAGGAGGAGCTGATGATGGAAGCAAGATGTCTACTCAAGGAAATGTTTTTCTCCCCCTCCCCCTTATCCTTTGATTATAAAATCATAACCCAGTAAGTTCTCAGGGCATGACACCCTGTTGTAAGCCTCACAAATGTCCTATTCTAATAAATCCCATCTTATCTATAAAAATAAATAAATAAAATGGCATAATGTTGATTAACGTTCGTATAATGAACCAACTGTGCATACCTCCATAAATCACATGTGATCATGGTATATAAATGTTTTTATATGTTGTTAGATTTTGTTTGCCAGTATTTTGTTGCAGACTCTTGCCTCTATATTCATAAGGGATATCAGTTGTGTGTGAGTGTGATGTCTCTGTCTGATATTGGTATCAGAGAAATACTGGCATCACTTTGCCTGCTATGTGGGGAAGAGACATGTGGAGTGAAGGATGAAGCATTGTTGGATTTAAGTTTAGTCAGGATTAGAGGGAGAAATTTAAGATTATCAATGTGGAATTGGGGTGAGATTATCAAGAGAGTTCATTCTCAATTTGCTAGGCCTGTGTTAAGTGCTTGACATTGAATTATGCTGTTTGTTAACTATGTCTAGATACTTTATGCTTTGAATCTGCTATCTATTTTCTATATTAACATTTATGAAATTAGTGTGTGCGAATCCATTGTAATGTGCATTTAAGATACATTTTCTTCCAATTTTACTACAAAACAGGATGCCATTGAGTAGCTGATGCTTTTTAAAAAGAGCTGTTAACCTTAAGTCTAAAAATAAGCATTTTTGTCTTTAAGATAAAGAAACACATTTAAAAGTTATAAATTTGCCGAAAAAGATGGAGCTGGTGTGTGGCTAACTTAGAATTCCAGCTCAATCTTCTTTGACTCCGAAGTCCATGTTTCTAAACACTGTACAATAGTGCTTTTGTAAAAATATTTGCTCTTTACATGTAATTTCACCTAATGATCAGTGGTGTTTTTTTTTTTTTTTCCTTTTTTTTAAATAGAAGAGATTAAAATCAACATGGGACAAAACTATGATTCTAGAGTCATGTAGACTTGTAGTCATAGGTTTTTAAGCTGTTATTTAGTCTCTTTAAGGCTCAGTGTCTCTATCTCTAAGATAAGGTGTTTATAACTACCCTAGAGTTTTGGAGATAACCAAATAGTGCATTTTTCTGTTTCTGTACTTAACTAATATGTAGTATGTTTATATTTAGGTGGCACTTTATATAAAGAAAGTACTTGGACAGTGGCCACACCCTTCAAGAATAAAAAAAGTATTTAAAATGTGGAACCACCATGTATGTTATGTGAAGAAGAACAAGAGTCAGAACCACAGAAAAGAGTGGGAGAAACCAAACAAGTAGATGATGAAGATGCTGACCTGATCTTCATTGAAGTGGAACCTGTAAATGAAGATGCTGATGTGATCTTTTTTAGGATGACCTAAAATTCAAAACCAATCTTTTCAAACATATTGAACAGAGTTGCCCCAGGTTCATGTGTAAGGAGGAAAAGGTGTGGTAACTTCAGGAAAGATAATGCTCAAAAATTACAGCCTGTTAGTCATGTGACTCCTACATCAGTACCAAAGACTGTCTTGCCAGTTTCTGGCTCTGAATTAAGATCAACACATCAGTTTAGTTCAATCGCTCAGTCCTGTCCGACTCTTTGCAACCCCATGAATCACAGCAAACCAGGCCTCCCTATCCATTACCAACTCCCGGAGTTCACTCAGACTCATGTCCAGCGAGTCAGTGATGCCATCCAGCCATCTCATCCT
>NW_011495085.1:525351-525511 GCF_000754665.1 Bison bison bison | reverse complement strand
CTGCTTTTGAATATGCTATCTAGGTTGGTCATAACTTTCCTTCCAAGGAGTAAGCATCCTTTAATTTCATGGCTGCAGTCACCATCTGCAGCGATTTTGGAGCCCAAAAAGATAAAGTCTGACACTGTTTCCACTGTTTCCCCATCTATTTCCCATGAAG
>NW_011495085.1:520787-524200 GCF_000754665.1 Bison bison bison | reverse complement strand
CCCACTTTACTTCACATTCCAGGATGTCTGGCTCTAGGTCAGTGATCACACCATCGTGATTATCTGGGTTGTGAAAATCTTTTTTGTATAGTTCTTCTGTGTTTTCTTTCCATCTCTTCTTAATATCTTCTGCTTCTGTTAGGTCCATAACATTTCTTTGTGTTTATCGAGTCCATCTTTGCATGAAATGTTCCTTTTGTATCTCTGGTTTTCTTGAAGAGATCTCTAGTCTTTCCCATTCTGTTATTTTCCTCTATTTCTTTGCATTGATTACGGAAGAAGGCTTTCTTATCTCTTCTTGCTATTCTTTGGAACTCTGCATTCCTTGGCCCATGTTTATTTCCCTTCCAGGGAGCCCACAGCCCTAAGCCCTCAGTGGCTTTTAGGCAGAACAAGGCGTGTCCCAGGTTAGCCCAGCCAAAACAGTTCCTTCCTCTCCTAACCCACATTCCTAAATTTAATCTCCTACCTTCAGGGAGGAAATGTCCTTTGCCTCCAGGGATGGAGAAAGTGTGGATATTGGGTTTTAGGTATCCACCTGGTCCCTTTTTAGCTACTCTCTCTGCTGGCACTTCTCAAGCCTAGCCTAAGAAAATTCTTTGAATTCCTCCAAAAAAAGTTCACTTGTCCTGGTACTTTCCTTAGTTTCATTACAAGTGTCTGGTTCCTCTGTTCTGCCCAGCTCCTATATGTTATTTTGACCTGACCAGTTCCAGGGAAGCCTGGACCCTCAAAATCTGGAGGACCCACCATCCCTCCATTACAGATCTGTTCCCCCGTGAATGGGCACGTGTTTTGCTGTCTGACGTATAAGTGACAGTATGATACTCGGGAATCTTACTTTGTTTCTTAATCGTCTGTGGTGACACCACCATCCGCACAAAGCTGTCTGAATTGTGAATATTTCGGTGATTTCGATGTGGCCCAAACTCCTCCAACGAATGTACCTTCAGGTTGGTTTTCTTCTTTTATATTTTGCTATATTTTCCTTTATTTATTTAAAATTTTTTTTAAACTTTTATTTTATTTTTATTTTTTTAAATTTTATTTTATTTTTAAACTTTACATAATTGTATTAGTTTTGCCAAATATCGAAATGAATCCACCACAGGAACACCTGTGTTCCCCATCCTGAACCCTCCTCCCTCCTCCCTCCCCATACCCTCCCTCTGGGTTGTCCCAGTGCACCAGCCCCAAGCATCCAGTATCGTGCATCGAACCTGGACTGGTGACTCATTTCATACATGATATTATACATGTTTCAATGCCATTCTCCCAAATCTCCCCACCCTCTCCCTCTCCCACAGAATCCATAAGACTGGTCTATACATCAGTGTCTCTTTTGCTGTCTTGTACACAGGGTTATTGTTACCATCTTTCTAAATTCCATACATATGCGTTAGTATACTGTGTTGGTGTTTTTCTTTCTGCCTTACTTCACTCTCTATAATAGGTTCCAGTTTCATCCACCTCAATAGAACTGATTCAAATGTATTCTTTTTAATGGCTGAGTAATACTCCATTGTGTATATGTACCACAGCTTTCTTATCCATTCATCTGCTGATGGGCATCTACGTTGCTTCTATGTCCTGGCTATTATAAACAGTGCTGCAATGAACATTGGGGTACACGTGTCTCTTTCCCTTCTGGTTTCCTCAGTGTGTATGCCCAGCAGTGGGATTGCTGGATCATATTTTCTTAATCTATTGTGAAGAGACATAGGATCCCATCAGTTGTATATAGTGAAAAAGTAAAAATCCCACTCAGACATAGGTAGATGGAGATCTAGTAGTAAGATAGCACTTTAGCTGGAAATGAAAATTTCAGCCAGAATCTGAAAAGTATGTCCTGGAAGGAGAAGAGGGTCTCAGGACTGAATACACTGCTCCACGCAGGAGCTCAGGCTCTGACAGCTGTACCTGCTGGGTTCTTCATGGGACAAGCCATGCAGGCCATGATCCTCTAGAGAATTTGTTTCGACTTTCCATTCACATTGGCATTGGCATGCTTTGCTTTTGCTTCTACCTGCAGTTTTACTTTTATCCGAGACAGATTGGTTTCTTCTCTGATTTTCGCCACTTGTACAGACTGTTACAACATTTCTTAACCAAATAGAGTTTAGCAGGGTAGGGGTGGGGCAGAGGGATGGGATAGGGTGGGGTGACAGAGAGGATGGGGCCACGTGGAACAGCATCTGGGGTCATAGTTCCCTGATGGGGATATAATTCGTGCCCCTGCAATGAAAGCACAGACTCCTCCTCACTGAACTGCCAGGGAAGTTCCTGGAATTGATTTAATGAAAAACATCTAATTAGGAGGAATTTTTGCATGACATTTTACATTTTAGTTGTGACCAGTGATTATAGTTCATATTATTTTATAGTTTTGTGGTTTTACTAGCGTAAAAGATTTTGGGGGTTTATTTTCATTTTAAAAGCTAAAAACTTTTTTAATTCCATGGGATACAAAAAAAAAAAAAAATCTGTAGAATTTTTGAAAGGGTAGAGGTTTTGTTCTGAATGCAAGTGCTTTGGTCCACTGAACTGAATGGTGATAACATTTGTAGAAGAGACACCCAGTGAAAGGTATGTCTTTTTATGAAGTGACATAACAGCACCCATTGTGTGAGTTCTCGGTTGGAGTTTAGAGACAGGCTATGTTGGGCTAAACTCCTTATTCCTGTTTTCAGCCCTTGAGTAATAATCAGAAGCTTTCTCTGAAAAGAGTGGGGTCAGCTGTCAGACTCCTAGGTATCTACCGGCCAGCAGGGCTGGGATTAAATGCAGCAGCCAGTAGATACAGGATGGGGCAAGAGGTCACCTTGTCCCTTTGTTGCTGCCTGGAGAGATTCTTGTCCACGTGCCAGTGGGACAAAAGCTGTGACTTTGTGGCCAGAGGATGTCTCTGACCCTGCCTTGGGTTCCCTGAGGGTGGAGGGACAGCAGGGACTCCCCAGTTCCTTGTCCAGAGAAGGAGTGGCACCCCTCCCTTGCTCTCTGACATCCTCCCAGAACTCATTCCGGACTATGTTCACAATGGGCGTCCAGGCCCCACCCAGACTCCAGGAGCTGGCTGCCAGAGCCTGCTGTGGAATGAGGCCTTGGCTTTGGTGAAGCTGCCCATTGAACTCTTCCCATGGCTGTTTATAGTGGCCTTTGCTGGGAGGCACACCCAGGCCCTGAAGGCAATGGTGCAGGCCTTGCCCTTCTCCTGCCTCCCACTGGGGGCCCTGATGAAGGACCACCAGCCTCATCTGAGACCTTCCAGGCTGCACTCAGTGGCCTGGATGTCCTGCTTGCTCAGGAGGTCCGCCCCAGATAAGATCAACCTGGCAGACTGGTGGGGTCTGGGGGTGTAAGCAAGATGCAGACAGGACAGGTGGATGAGGAGTCATATGGAAACAGGCAATTGG
>NW_011495085.1:504349-520626 GCF_000754665.1 Bison bison bison | reverse complement strand
CAGATGGTACAAGCTGCAGGTGCTGGATTTGTGCCAGAACACCCACCCGGACTTCTGGACCCTGTGGTCTGGCATCAAGGCCAGCGTTTGCTCGCTGCTGGAGCCTAAGCTGATCCAGCCCATGCAGAAGAGGCACAGGTAGTACTGAAGCCGGCATGGGTCTCTATGGAGGTGCTGGTTGACCTGTGCCTCAAGGAGGACACCCTGGACGAGACACTCAGCTACCTGCTGAAGAAGGCCAAGCAGAGGAGGAGCCTGCTACACCTGCGCTGCCAGAAGCTGAGGATCTTCACCATGCCCATGCAGAACATCAGGAAGATCCTGAAGGTGGTGCAGCTGGATTCCATCCAGGACCTGGAGATGAACCACATCTGGAAGCTGGCCACGCTGGGCAGGTTCATGCCACACCTGGGCCTGATGGGCAACCTGAGCTGGCTGCTGATGTCATGCATCTACATGTCATGGCACACCGCCCCTGACCGGGAGGAGCAGTTAGTCGACCAGTTCACTGCCCAGTTCTGAACCTGCCCCACCTTCAGGAGCTCTACCTGGACTCCATCTCTTTTCTTAAGGGCCGTCTGCACCAGGTGCTCCAGGTGAGGTGTGGAGCCACCTCTGCTGGCCAGAACGTGCCTCTCTTGTTTCATTATTATCGAGATCTCTATTCTGTACCCGCTGGAGACGTTTCCAGGATGCACAGGCCACTCGGAAGTCCTCACGAAATAACAAGGCAGAATCAGGATGGGGAAATTGTGGCTCCTAAGCAGTCCAGAGAACTGAAAAATTCAAATGAGAATCATTGTTGAAGTGGCTCCAATGTCTTTAAGTCCAAATTACAGTTAATATTTTCCTCTAAGACTTCTGAATATCTAGGAAATCCTCAGAAACAGGTTATTGCTCTGCCTTGAACACAGTGATGAAAGCTGAGAGGATTCAACCTAGTCTGTATGAATGAGTTGCATTGATTCCCTTTTTGGCAGCTGCAAACTCCAGGCATTAGGAATAAATATATTCACTGAGAAATCAGAAGAAATAAAGGAAAAATAAAAAAAGAATTGTAGGTGGTGATGGACGGTTTGTGGCCCCTGAATATCTGGGGGATATTCACCCAGTGATTGTCTGAAACTGCTGGGAACTGGCAGCCTATGTCCACTGCATCCAGCCTGCTCTGTAGTTCAACTCATTGTGTCCTGTAAAAGCATCTTAATCCCAGCAAACCAAATACTAGTAAACTGAAATAGGCAAATAACATTTGTTTACTGTTTGTTTCCCACATTGAAAATAGTTCATCATTTTGTGCAGAGGGAGGTTATACCCATGTGAACATGACCTTACCCTATGAAGACCCCCTGCCTTCTTGTCAAGAAGGTGAGAGGCCAGATCCAAGCCACTGAGATCCCCTGTGTTCCAGTGAAACAGGCCTCTCCTCCCCATATCTCTTCTCCCGCCACCTCTGCCCCTAGGACTGACTGCCCTGTCTCTCTCCACGTGCCTAAAGACCCTTCTGGAGACCCTGTGGATCACGAACTGCCTGATTTTAGAGTCAGACCTGACGTACCTGTCACAGTGCCCCAGCGTCAGCCTGCTGAAGGACCTGGGTCTCAGCGGGGTCAACCTGACCAGCTTCAGTTTGGAACTCTTGCAGGTCCTGATCGAGTGGACCTCGACCACACTGCAGGACCTGGACCTGGATGAATGCGGCATCATGGACTCCCAGTTCAGTGCTCTCCTGCCCTCTCTGAGCCACTGCTCCCATCTCACCACCTTCAGCTTCTGTGGCAACCCCATCTCCATGGCCGTGTTGCAAAGCCTGTTGCACCACACCGTGGGGCTGAGCAAGCTGAACCATGTGTTGTACCCCTCACCCCTGGAGAGCTATGAGGATGTGTGGGACACTCTGCACCTGGGCCTTCTGGCTCAGCTGGCTCAAGCAGCTGCTGTGCAAGTCTGGGAGGCCAAGCATGGTCTGGGTCAGCGCCAGTCCCTATCCACACTGTGGTGACCAGATCTTCTATGACACCGAACCCATCCTGTACCCAGCTACATGCCCACCTAGCCCAGTTCACGATTTTGCAGTCCCTGGCACTGGGAAACTGCCACCCAGACCTCAGTGCATCTAGAACAAACACAGACCAGTTTCAGACAACAGTTTGGTGCATGCGAGAAAATAAAAGGTGATTTAGAGTGGGCAGGGGGAGGGATTGGTGGGATTTTTGGAGAGATGTGTTCCTACAAAGTTAGAAATGTAAATCTAAATTTTGGAGGGGAAATTTTGGGTTTGGGAGGTTGATGGGGTAATTACCCCTGTATTGGATTGTTACAAAGGAATAAAGGGAACTTCAGTGTTAACCATTGAGTGTCCTCTGTGTTCTGTGACTATGATTCTCCCCTTTAAATTCATGATGCTCCTGTTAGTGTTTAAATAAAAGAATCTTAATGTGAGTGGGGCCTAGATGCTCTATAATAGGCAAGGATTAGCTACAGGAGTTCAGGACACCATTTATCCACTCCCTGTAGTTCTCATTTCCAAGGCATCCACCTCTTCACATATTTCTGAGGCTGTTCAATCTGTCATCATACACAAGGTGCGTCCTCAGGGCCTGGAATGAACCAAGTGTCCGGGAGTGAGCACCGCTGGAGGGAACCTTCTTCCAAGGGACCCTCGCTGCTAACCCCACTCAGGCCCTGGACTCGAGCACTTTCCCCAGTGGATCCAACAGATGCAAAGCCTCAATCTCAGACCCTTGGCAGTGCCAAGACATGGTCACTGTGCAATGTCAGGCCCGGAGTCCTGGGGGATATTCACCAGCAGACCATCTAGAGCCTCTGGAACACACTAGCCCGTACCCACCTTCCCACTGCTCAGCCATATCTGACTCTTTGGAACTCCATGGACTATAGCCTGCCAGGCTCCTCTGCCCATGGAATTCTACAAGTGAGAACACTGCAGTGGGTAGCCATTCTTTTTTCCAGGGGATCTTCCCAACCCAGGGGTTGCACTTGTGTCTCCTGCATTGCATGCAGATTCTTTACCATCTGAGCTACCAGGGAAGTCTCCAGTTTCTAAGAGAAAACCCTGAGTCCATTGTCTAAATGTGCTTTTATGCCAGTACTATCCACACAGGTTTTATTTTGTTTTTACATTAATCAAAACTTTCACACACATTTATTTATTCAAAGGCTGACAGAAATCCATTCCCAATTGTCAAAAGAAGTCACTTCTGAATTGAATATTTCAGTGTTGAGTGTAACTTGGCATTTTTCTCCTTGGTGTGATTCATCTGTAACCTTATTATTATTATTTTTTTTAATCCTTAAGTTTTTACAATAAGCCACATGGTAAAGATAAAATTTCCTCCAAATCCTGGTTCTCTGCCAATCTGGCAACACTAAGGCTTTTAACTAATTCTCTTTGCCCATCAGAACTCTTTGCTGAGACCAAGTCCTCTAAGATTCAGAGAAGATTTATCAACTAAACAAAATAACAGCACCCCTTCAGAGTGGAGGGCTCCAACTATACCACTTTTTGTGACCGAAGGATCTGGGACCGGCAGGGGCCACCAAAATATTGATCTAGGAATGCCCTGGAAATTAGCATCACCTTGATTTGAGCTTTCCTGGTGGCTCAGATGGTAAAGAATCCACCTGCATTGCAGGAGACTCAGGCTTAGTCCCTGAATCTGGAAGAATCCCTGGAGAAAGGGGTGGCTACCGACTCCAGTATTCTTTCCTGGAGAATTCCATGGAGGAGACTGTCGAGCTATAGTACATGGAGTCACAAAGAATCAGACAGAACTGACTAACACTTTCAGTTCACCTCTAATACTGTGGGTAAGCAATTGTTGCAAGTCATCATTGATTGAGTTTTTCAATGTTTCATGGTCCCTTAAGATTTGGTCCCTCTCTGTCCCACCCTTGCATTTAAGCTGTGAAAGCATCATTTTATGATTTCTTACTCAGGGAATTAAAGCTGAGAGCAGAAGTAGCAAGAAACCAGACGCTCTGCACTGATAAGGTGAGTATAAAGGAGGAGAGTGAAAGAGCCAGCTTAAAACCAAGTATTAAAAAAAAAAAAAAAAAACTAAGATAGTGGAATCTGACCCCATTACTCCATGGAAAATAAAAGGGGAAAAGGTGGAAGTACTGACAGATTTCCTCTTCTCAGGATGAACAATCACTGCAATGGTGATTGCAAGAGTGAAATCAAAAGACAGTGACTTCTTGGCAGGAAGCTATGACAAACCTAGACAGTGTGTTGAAAAGCAGAGGCATTTCTCTGCTGACAAAGGTCTGTATAGTCATGGCTGTGGTCTTCCTCGTGGTCATGTATGTTTGTCGGAGCTGGACCACAAAGAAGGTAGAGCGCCAAAGAGTGTAGCCTTCGAGTTGCAGTGCTGGTGAAGACTCCTGCAAGTCTCTTAGACAGCAAGGAGATCAAACCAGTCAATCTTAAGGGAAATCTACCCTGAATACTTGTTAGAAGGACTGATGCTGAAGCTGAAGGTCTACTATATTGGTCATCGGATGTGAATAGGTGACTGACGGGGAAAGTCTCTGATGCTGCACATGATTGAGGGAAGAAGAAGAGGGTGACAGAGAATGAGATGGCTGGATGGGCATCACCAATGCAATGGACATGAACTTGGGCAAACTTCAGGAGATGGTGAGGGACAGCGAGGTATGGTGTGCTGCAGTCCATGGGGTTGCAGATACAACTGGGCAAATGAACAACAACTGTCTCTTGAGATAAAGCTGTCCCAAGGAGAGTAGAAGAGGAAAAGGGTTGTGAGAACAATGGAAACACCAAGCTATCCCCTACTGATGGAGGAAGTGGGTAGGGGATGACCACCAAGATTAGTGCCCTCTTGAAAGGTTGAAAAGTTGGTATGACATACCCAGCCCTGTTGGTGGACACTCAGGCTGACCACATGTCACTCCTCAGCCACATGCCCCAAGGAGCTTCCTTCCTTCTTGTCCACAGTAATGGACCTGGACTGGAGTTGGCCTTGGGGTTTTTCATGGAAGGAAAGGTGGGAACAGTTCATGTTTATCTTTCTGTTTTTGATTATTTTGTTGGTCAGCCAATGCAGCTTGCAGGATCTTAGTTCCCCAACTAACGATAGAATCCACACCCTCATCAGTGAAAATGCAGAGTCCTAACCACTCCAGGACTACCAGAGGGTTCCCAGTAGGTCGTTTTTTGAGCCTGGCAGATGGCCCAGAAGTCTGACATTGGCATTGGCAGCCTTCTATGGGTCAGGCTTTGATGAAGTTACGAAACATTCCTCTCTCCCTGACCTCTGGGAGTGCTGTGACCATGGCCCATAACATAGAAATTTCTGGACGTAGAGAGAACTGAAGGACAACGTACCCCTCCCCACTCATATTCATTTCCTGGCTACAGACCCAAATGCCTTCCAGTAAATTCATCTGCTCTCAACCCATCTACAGAAAGCCTGCTGTCCTCCTTCCTAGAAACCTTCCCTGCAGAAGAGGTTGAACTCATGTCCTCTGATTCTTCCTAACCTAACATGTGAATGCTTCTTTATATATGGTGATAAGCTTCAGTATGTTCTGCTGGACAGCTGTGATTTCTTTTTTTTTTTTTTTGGTTAAAAGACATACTCCCCTTCACATCCAGGGTGGTTTGAGTACAGGCCCTGCTCTGTTCTCAAGGTTCTGTCCTTCAAAGTCTAGGAGAGAAGTAAAAATAGTTGGGGCCAGAACGAGAGTTGGGTGGGGACCTTTAGCAGCTGTGGTCTGAAAAAAGTGCTGCACAAGAGCAGGTTTCCTCCTGGAAAATCTGAGTGGGTGGCATTTGTTGATGGGTGGGAGTCACCTGGGAGCTGAGTCATCTGCGTACCCCCCACCTGTTCTGAGATGAGCCCTCTTTAGGTACTGTAGATCTAAATAACCTGTTAAAGTACTAAGATGGCCACCAGAATTACCACAGAATTAAACAACAGGAAATCGTTTTCTCCCAGTTCTGGAGGCCCGAAGCCCAGAATCAAGGTTTTGACAGTGTGGTGTCTCTGGAGTTCTCTTTCTTTGATGTGCAGACAGCCACATTCTCCTGCCCTCCTGTCCCATTATGTCCAAGCATCCTTGATGTCTTGTCTGTCCCAATTTCCTCTCTTTCTTTTTTTCTCTCCTTGCTTCTTTGCTTCTGGGACTTAGTTTCCTGACCTGGGATCAAACTTGAGCCCTTGGCAGTGAAAGACCTAAGCCCTAACCACTGGCCTGCCAGGGAATTCCCCCCCTCTCTTTTTGTATGGAAAACCATCAGATTGGACTAGGGCCCACCCTAGGGACCTCATTTAAACTTAGTCATCTCGTTAAAGGTATTATCTCCAAGTATGGTTACATTCCGAAGTGTTGTAGGTTAGGATTTATAAAATGAATTAATTTATTTGACTGCACTAGGTCTTAGTTATGGCATGTTCTGTCTTCCATCTTCCTGGCAGCACGTGGGATCTAGTTCCCTGACCAGGGACTGAACCCCAGCCCCCTGCACTGGGAGTGGAGAGTTTTAGCCACTGGATGATTGGGAAAGTCCCCTCAACATATGGATTTTGCAGGACACAATGAAGGCCAAAACAGGGTTGATGTTAGGGTGATTTGCCTGGATACACATTTGCAATCTACCTGCTCCTTAGAAATATCTGAGACCTTTAATAACGTTGACTCCATGATCCCATTCCTGGAGATACTGATTCTGTGTGTATGGAGTAAGATCGGCAGAATCAAACAGAACATCAGTACTTTACAAAAGCTCTCTAGTACTCACTGTTTAATATGGACACCTTAATCACCCTGGGCAACACCTGGAGCTTGTGAGAAACTCAGACTCTCAGGCCCCACACACAAATGTTGGACAAGAATGTGTTTTTGCACAAGACACTCGGGTAATTCCTTAGATTCACTGAGAGTTAAGAAGCACAGCCCAGGAGATTTGAAAGTGTGGTCCAAGCTGAGAAGTTTGGATACAGATCTCTGGGCTTTGCTTATACCCTATCTTCCTTCAATACGAAGGACATACAGAAGCCCCAAGAGAGCATGTGGGAGTCCTAGAATCTCTGAAGGGTGGTGGGTAGGATGAATCTCCCAGCTCAAGCAACAACATCTGATTAGTGTATTGCATTACCAATAACCTGATCCTCCCAAGGCAGATGCTCAGTGTGTCCCATAAAGAAAAAATGAAGTACTGACCTTCAACCCTCAGGGTCTCCTGAAGGAGTGGATTCTTGAGTACTTTAAGCATGTTCTTATTGTTGTTTGGGCTCCCCTTGTGGCTCAGCTGGTAAAGAATCTGCCTGTACTATTGGTGACCTGGGTTTGATCCCTGGGTTGGGAAGATCTCCTGGAGAAGAGAAAGGATACCCACTCCAGTATTCTAGGCTGGAGGATTCCATAGACTGTATAGTCCGTGGTGTCACGAAGAGTCAGACACAACTGAGTGACTTTCACTTACTTTCACCTTTGTGGTTTACTTACTATGTTGTGTCTGACTATTTTGTGACCCCTTAGACTGTAGCCTGCCAGGCTCCTCTCTCCATGGGATTTCCCAGGCAAGAATACTGGAGTGGGTTGCCATTTCTTCCTCCAGTGGATCTTTGCAACCCAGAGATTGAACCCAGGTCTGCATTTACCCTGGGATTCACTTCACTTCAGAATCAAGGGAGGCAAACATTCAACTTTCAGATTCCCAGGCCCCCTCCTCTGGCAATTTGAGTTTCTTAGATGTGATATGCAGCTCTGGAATCTCTATGTTTAACAATGTCCCAGGTGATTCTGAGATTTGAGCAACTTTTTGAAGCATATGAAACTGAAAGTCGGCCAGTTATGTTCAACTCTTTGCAAACCCAAGGCTCCTCTGTCCATGGAATTCTCTAGGCAAGAATACTGGAGTGGATAGCCATTCCCTTCTCAAGGAAGTCTTCCTGACACAGTGATCAAACCCTGGTTTTCTGTACTGTAAGCGTATTTTTTTTTACTGTGTGAGCATCAGGGAAGCCTAGAAGCATAAATAACTAGTCAAAATTTTTCTTCCTTTCCCCTAAGTTTTTACAAATTTTTAAAACTGACATCCAAAATGTTTTTGTTGTAAGTGTAAACACAGCAAAGGATGTACCTTTGGCATACAATAAAAATAAACCCTTCAAGTAAATAAAACTAGGAATTCCCTGGTAAACCGGTGGTTAGTGCTCAGTGCTTTCACTCTGGTGACCTGGGTTCAGTCTCTGGTCAGGAAACTAAGATCCTGCAGGAAGTCTCATGGTGTGTCCATAAATAAAACTGTTAATATCATGCTTACAAATATATCCAGAAGAATGTAAGTAGCATAGAGTTTTTAATTTTTTTTTTTTTTTTTTTTACTTATTTGGCTGTCTTGGGTCCTAGTTGTGGCTTGCAGGATCCTTACTCAGTTCTACTGCCCTCTGGCATGTGGGATCTTAGTCCCCCAACCATAGATCAAACCCACATTCCCTGCATTTGAAGGCAGATTCTCAGCCACTGGACCACCAGGGAAGTCCCTAGCCTTGGGTTTTGATACTCACCAACATTGGAGAAGGACATGGCAACCCACCGCAGTATTTTTGCCTGGAGAAGTCCATGGATAGAGGAGCCTGGCTGCCTACAGTCCATGGGGTCCCAAAGAGTTAGACATGACTGAGAAACTAAGCACAGCACTCGCCATCAATAGTCTTAAAATTTAATTTAAAAATTTAAAAAAAATTGAAATATTGCAAGAATTACCAAAATGCAATATAAAGACATAAAGTGAGAAAATGGTGATGGAAAAACTGCACTGATAGACTTGCTTGATGTAGGGTTGTCACAAACCTTTAATTTGTAAGAATGTAGTATCTGCTAAGAACAATAAAACAAAGCACATAAAGCAAGGGGAAAAAATTATAAAATGAGCTCTTTCTAATGGTCAGGTTTTTTGTTTTTCCTGCTTCATTGAAATGTAATGGACATATATTGTGTAAATTTCAGGTGAACACATGTTGATTTGATAAGGTATTTTTGATGTTATATTTGGTTACAGTACTTGAGATCACGTTTATTAATGAGCTTCATTTTTGTTCTAATTCAGTGACTCTGTTACCTTAGAAGAAATGGAAATACACATATTTCTTCTCTGAAAACATCCCTCACCACTAAGAATCTGTGTGCAGAGGGTTGTAAAGGCAGTGGGAGGGAAAGCTTGAGATAGAATCTAGGTGGTGCAAAGGGGAAAGAGAGAGAAGAGGGGAAGTGAGGGAGTACGGGAGAAGGAGGGGGACTAGGGTGTGACCTAACACCCCTGAGGTGGTTTAAGAAAGCATGAGCCCCTGCCTAGAAAAACTCCTGGGGTTCAGCATGAAGATCCACATTGAAGACCCCGGGAATCCAGTGGGTGCTGAGTCTTCAACTGCAGATCACTTGGGAGTAAGTTTGCTTCCTGCCCCCATCTCCCAGGCCCCGGCCCTCCAACCTACCCCCCTTTCCCCTGGAAGAGAACAGGGGTTTGCTGTTTGCACCTGATGAATTGGAAGAGGACCCCTGCCTTTTAGGCTCCTGACATCAACCTGAGCTCTGTTGAAATAGTTGTGTGGACCACCTTCCCCTACCTTAAGCTATTGAACCCCGAAAAACTAAATATGTAGATAAATTGGAGATAAGATGTTGGGCCTCTGGATGGCAGAGAGGAAAGTGGGGACTCTCACCGACCTGAGATCTGGAAAATAGCCCCTGCGTGGGTCCCTGAAACCCCATCCACATTCTTTCCTCTCTCTTGCAATTTGGTAGAAAGGTTTCTAGTTGAAAGATCCCATGGGGAAAAACTGGTTCAGAAACCTGATTGGAGCCCAGTTTGGTTACTATGGATTGGATTAGAATTGGCTTTAGAAGGCTTGGAACCTCCTGATGCAGCCTCACTGAGAAAACACTTTTGGAGATCCAGGTAGGAGTGTCATGGACACAGGACACAGGAAGTGCTGCTGGTATTTCCAGAGAAATCTCCTTCAACGTGAAGACAAAGGCACTCCAGCTTCACCCTCCACTGGGACTCAGAGTGGGAAGTGTTTAGCTGCACTGAGTCAACTGGACTTCAGGAGCTGGTGAGCCATGGGGTTTGGAATGCTTCATTTTGTTCTCTGAAGCCATGAGTCTACAAAATTGCTCTGTAAAGGGCTAGAGAGTAACCAGGCATTAAGGGCCATTTTGTCTTTGCCATTAACAGTGTGAAACAGCCTTGGGCAGGATTAAATGATCACAGCTGTGTTCCAATAAAACTTTATTTGTGACACTGAAATTTAGATATCATATGATTTCCACATGTCAAAAATATTCCTTTTTTCCCCCAAAATTAAAAAAAATAATAAAAATATTAAACATATTTTTAAAAGTTAAAAAAATAAATAACTGAAACATAAAAATCATTCTTTACTTTCTGGTTAGGAGAAAAAAAAATAAAAAACAGGAGGCAACCTAATTTGTCAATCTCTGTCTAAACCATTTGCCTAAATAATTCAGCTAGCATCCTATTAGTGGCTTGTGACATGAATTTAGTAGGCTGGATTCTGCTTATGAAAAATAGAAATTTTATTAAATTTAAGGTGACATAAGCTGTAAGATACATTATTCCTTTTTTTTTTTTTTTTGGCCACATCCTGAGGCATGTGGGATCATATGTCCCTGACCAGGGATTGAACCTATGCCCCCTGGAATGGAAGTGAGGAGTCTTAAATACTAGATCACCAGGGAAGTCCCAAAGCATTATTTTTCATACCACTGTCAAATATATATATTTATGCATGTGTGCTCAATTGCTTCAGTCATGTTTGACTCTTTGCAACCCTATGGACCTCTCCTCTGTTCTTATGATTCTTCAGGCAGGAATGCTGGAGTGGGTTGCAATGCCCTCTTACAGGGGATCTTCCTGGCCCAGAGATGGAACCTACATCTCTTATGTCTTCTGCATTGGCAGGATGGTCCTTTACCACTAAGACCACCATTTACACTCAGCCAAACAAACTATGATATGCTACTGATGAAATGTGACCTGGTATCAGAAATGGTCCAATGTAAACTTTAGAATGATCCTTAATGTCAATGAAATGTGTTAATGGCATGGAAGCTATCACCAATGTATTATATGGAGAGACATTGTGTTACAAACCTTTTATTTCAATGACCACCACCTGTATAGTTTAACAGGAGCTCTGGGGCCACCATAGGGAGAAAAGGCAAAAGTGGGGGCTGGAGAAGTAAGTTTAAAACTGTTATGCCACTTAACTGAGTTTGAGATGTTACCTTAAGTATAAAATAAAAATGTGAATAGTTATCTTAATGTTTCAGCTGCTGATTAAATCAGGTATTAATTTTGTTTTCTGAAAGTAATATAATAATCACCACTCATCTGCAGAGAATAAGTTCCAAGACCCCCAATAGACATCTTTAACCTCACATAGTATCAAACCCTATATACATAATGTTTTTGCTATACAAACATACCTGTGATGCAGTTTATTTTATAAAAATACAGTAAGAGGTTGGCAACTAACTAATAGTAACAGGAAAGTGAAAGTGAAGATGCTCAGTAGTGTCTACTCTTTGAGACCCCAGGCAGCTTACTAGGCTCCTCTGTCCATGGGATTTCCCAGGCAAGAATTTTGAACTGGCCTTCCATTTCCTTCTCCAGAGGATCTTCCTGACCCAGGGATCGAACCCAGGTCTGAGCCACCAGGAAAGGTGTAATAATAGGATAGAACAATTATAACAATATACTTTGATAAAAGTTTTGTGAAAGATGTAGTCTCTATGTAAAAAATATTACTGTACTAATTTAGTGATTTTGTTTTACCCTAACTAAGCACTTACTATGCTCTGTAGCCATAACTTCTGCAGTTGAGGTTGACAGCAAAACTAACCCAGATTTCTTTTCTCTTCTTCACATTCACCAAAGATACTAGCATACAATTCAATACAACCTTGCCATACAATTTTTCTCTCTTTATATCGAATTGAGAACTTCAATCTTTTCACTTAAAGGCAGCACTTAATGGATTCTCTCTGGCATATCTAAATGGCCAGCATCACTCCACTTATGCTTTGGGGCCATTACTGAGTAAAATAAGGGTGTGTGGGCACAAGCCCTGTGTCATCTCAACAGTCATTGTGGTAACTGAGTTACAAATGGGTGGGATGTGCTGAACCAAGGAAAGATTCACATTCAGGGCAGGAGGATGTATGATGGTGTGAGATTCCAATCACACTCCTCAGAATGAGATGCAATTTAAAACTTATGTATTATTTCTTTCTGGACTTTTCCATTTAATATTTTCAGTGAACAACTGAGGGCTAACTGAAATTGCAGAGAGTGACACCTGAGATCAGAGGGGATGACCTTTTCCTGTGGTTGCCTTTAGATGGAAAAAGCACTAGATGAAGGGGCCACTTGAAGTGAAAGTGATTGTAAAATGGCCCATCTCTTCCCATGTGAGGAAGCACAATCACCACCACAACCTGAGAAAAACACCAGAGGGACCAAATCCAGAGATGATGATGACAATGCTGAGGTCATCTTTGTTGGATCAGAGCACGTCAATGAGGATACTGAAACCCTCCCTGTCAGAGTGAGTTCAAGTTCAAAGCCAGTCATTTCTAACATTTTGAACAGAGTGACCAGGGACTCATCTTCAAGAAGAAAGAAGGGCCACATGAGTCCAGATCCCTCCTGCATGTTGCAACCTGCATATCTCAGGACCCCAGCAGCAGAGCCAGTGGCCATCTCTCCAGCCTCTCAGTCTGAATGTGGAGGAAGAGAGTCCTATTATTTTCAAGACTTTTCCTAAACCTGATTATAAAAGGAGTTCTCTGCAAGCTTCACAATTTCAGAATTGCTCTCTCCTCAGCCTCATGGTCTATCTGGAGCTGTTCTTTCATTAGGAGGCAAGGATGAAAGTCCTCTTCTTCAAAGTGATGTCCCACTTCAGATGTAAATTTTAACCATGGGAATCCCTAAAGACCTAAACTCAGAGATGGAATCCCAGAAAGACCTGCTTCCACCATGGCCCCTCTAGGAATCTCTCCTATAAAGAATACGATTATGACCTCGGAAGATATCCTGACCTCACTGAGCCGTGTTCAAGGTGGGGCATCATTTTCATGGACTCATGTGAATGACCAGGCATGCTTCAGTCTTATGGATCCAGACAGAACATGTAGTTTGGAAGAGCTGGAGAAAACAGACTTTTGGACTCTAGCAAGTCAGAGCAGGACTGTTGATCCTATAAAAGGAAATCTGATCATGTTACTTGATGACTTTTACTATGGAAAACATACAAGAGATGGGCAGCCAAAACAGAAGACTCACACAGCCTTCAAATGCCTCAGCTGCTTGGGAGTTCTAAAAAGTGTCAAGTTTATCACCCACTTGAGGAACCATCTGGAGCTTAAGAAGCAGAGGGATGACAGCTGGGAAATCCACACTACCTGCCAGCACTGTTTCCCACCCTGATCCAGCTGCAGTGTCACATTGAAAGCGTCCACGCTTCCCAGGAGCCCTCCACAGTCTGTAAAATATGTGAATTGTCCTTTGAAACACATCAGGCTCTCTTACAGCACATGAAGGACAGTCACAAACCTGGTGAAATGCCCTACGTGTGCCGTGTTTGCAATTACGGATCGTCAGCCTTTGCTGATGTAGAGGCGCATTTTAGAACGTGGTATGGAAACACAAACAATTTGCTTTGTCTGTTTTGTCTCAAAATGTTCAAAGTGGCAACATCCTTCATAAATCACACTTGGATGCACTGGAACAAGAGGGTCTTTCCATATTCCAAGTGCTGGCTTCAGTTTTTGAAGCTGAAGGAAAAGGCAGAGCACCAAACCAAGAATCATCAATCATTCAAAAAGCCAGAGCAATTGCAAGGGTTGCCTCCTGAAACAGAGGTCATGATCCGAACTTCAGTTCAGCTGGGATTGAGTTGATTTCTATAAGAGAGACAGTGCCCATCATTGTGAGGAACACTGACTCCCAAGTGCCACCCAGAAAAACTACAAACTGGATTGTCTACAAACACAAAATATTACAAACATGTTGCAGCAAGGGATCTGGCTACAAATTATGTTCTACCCATCTCCAGAATTTCGAAGAAGCCCTATTCAGGTTCAGCCAGCTGTACATAAAAACTCTGCTTGGCTTTTGTTGTTCAGTTGCTCAGTCCTGTCTGACTCCCTGTGACCCTTGAACTTCAGTACTCCAGGCTTCCCTGTCTATCACCATCTCCTAAAGCTTGCTCAAACTCATTCCATTGGGTTGCTGATGCCATATAAACATCTCATTCTCTGTCACCCCTGCTGCTCCTGCCTTCAATATTTTCCAGCACCAGGATTTTTTTCCAGTTAGTTGACTCTTCTCATCAGGTGGCCAAAGTAGTGGAGCTTCAGGTTCAGTTCTTGCACTGAATATTCAAGGTTGATTTCCCTTAGGATTGACTGGTTGGATCTCCTTGCTCTCCAAGGGACACTCAAGAGTCTTCTCCATTCTCCAGCACCACAGTTCAAAAAGATCAGTTCTTCAGCACTCAGCCTTCTTTATGGTCCAGCTCTTCCATCTGTATCTGACTCCTGGGAAAACCATAGATTTGACTTTATGGACATTTGTTGGCAAAGTAATGTCTCTGTCTTTTAATATGCTGTCTAGTTTTGTCACAGCTTTTCTTCCAAGGAGTGAGCATCTTTTAATTTCACAGCCTCTGTAACCATCCACAGTTATTTTGGAGCCAAGAAAATAAAGTCTGACTTTACTGTAACTGAGATTGTACTTGTTTCATCTCTCTACCATCAAGTAGCTTTGAAATCTCCATGTTCCTTCCTGGCCACTCTCTACTGCCCAAAGTAACCACATCTCTGACCTCTAGCATTAGACATTCATTTTTGTTTGTTTCAAACTTTAAATAAATACAATCTCACAGTAGAATTTCTATTCCCCAGGTCTTGTTTTTTGTTGTTGTTGTTGTGTGTATGTGTGTGTGTGTGTGTGTGTGTGTTTAATAAGTGGGATGCATTCTTATTATATGTAGCTGTGGAACATTCTTTTTCATTTCTGGGTAGAAATGGACATAGTCTTATATGTCCATTTTACTGTGCCTGAAATTTGAGGCTCTCATTTTGCCTTTTCGAATAAGCCACCTATGAACCCATGTGTGTCTTTCTTAGTAATTTCTCTAGGATAGCTGTATCTGTGTGTCTAGATATGAGATTTTCTGATAATGCATGTGATAGTGGTTTAGTTGCCAAGTGGTATTTGACTCTTGCTAGCCCATAGACTCTAGCCCACCAGGCTCCACTGTCCATGGGATTTCCCAGGCAAGAATACCACAATGAGTTGGCATTTCCTTCTCCAGAGGATTTTTTGATGCAAGGTTCAAACGTGGGTCTCCTGCATTGCAGGCAGATTTGTTACTGACTGAGCCATTCCAATATGCAGGTACAGTCAAATGCTTTTTCAAAATGATTGAAGCAATGTGTATTTCTATTAACAGTATTGTCATTTCAATTTCTACCAAACATTTGACACTGTCAGTCTGTTTCATCATATAACTGAAAGAAGGACCCTTCAGGGCTTTCCCAGGGACAGATCATACCCCTCAACCCCCACCAATGTACCCATTCTCTTATTTGCAGAAAAAAACTTTAGGTCCTAGACCTTCCATGAGTTTCAAAGAACATATTTAATTAGAAGAGAAAAACTGCAGAAACAAGAAAAAAATCAATCAAGACAACGAATAATTTGTCGTAGTGCAGTCGTGGTCATTGCAACCCCATGGACTGCAGCACATCAGGCTTCTCTGTCCTTCACCATCTCCTGGAGCTTCCTCAGGCTCCAGTGCATTGCGTCTGTGATGTCATCCAACCATCTCATTCTCTGTCATCCACTTCTCCTCCTGCCTTCAATCTTTCCAGCATTAGAGTGTATTCCAATGAGCCAGCTCTTCCCATAAGGTGGCCAAAGTATTGGAGCTTCACTTTCAGAATCAGTCCTTCCAGTGAACATTCAGAGTTGATTTCCTATAGGACTTACTGGCTGGATCTCCCTCCAGTCCAAGGGACTCTCGAGAGTCTTAGCCAACACGACAGTTCAAAAACCTCAATTCTTTGGTGCTCAGCCTTCTTTATGGTCCACATCTCACATCCACACATGACTAGTGGAAAAACCATAACCTTGACTACATGGACCTTTGTTGGCAAAGTAATGTCTCTGCTTTTTAATATGTCATCTAGGT
>NW_011495085.1:498900-504249 GCF_000754665.1 Bison bison bison | reverse complement strand
ATTTGCCATGAAGTGCTGAGACCTTTGGGAGAAGGCAATGGCACCCCACTCCAGTACTCTTGCTTGGAAAATCCCATGGATGGAGGAGTATGGTAGGCTGTATTCCATGGGGTTGCTAAGAGTCAGACATGACTGAGTGACTTCACTTTCACTTTTCACTTTCATGCATTGGAGAAGTAAATGGCAACCCACTCCAGTGTTCTTACCTGGAGGACCCCAGGGACAGGGGATCCTGGTGGGCTGCTGTCTATGGGGTCACACAGATTCAGACACGACTGAAGCAGCTTAGCAGCTGCAGATGAGACCTATGACTGTGTGGACCACAACAAACTCTGGAAAATTCTTAAAGAGATGGGACTCTGTGGGAGAGGGAGAAGGTGGGATGATTTGGGAGAATGGCATTGAAACATATATAATATCATATATGAAATGAGTCACCAGTCCAAATTCGATGCATGATGCTGGATGCTTGGGGCTGGTGCACTGGGATGAACCAGAGGGATGGTATAGGGAGGGAGGAGGGAGGAGGGTTCAGGATGGGGAACACATGTATACCTGTGGCAGATTCATTTAGATATAAGGCAAAACCAATACAATATTGTAAATTAAAAAAAAAAAAAAGATGGAAATACCAGACCACTTGACTTGCGTCCTGAGAAATCTGTATGCAGGTCAAGAAGCAACAGTTACAACTGAATATGGAACAACTGACTGGTTCCAAATAGGGAAAGGAGTATGTAAAGATTGTATATTGTCACCCTGATTATTTAACTTATATGCAGAGTACATCATGAAAAACACTGGGCTGGATGAAGCACAATCTGGAATCAAGATTGCTGGGAGAAATATCAACAACCTCAGATATGCAGATGATACCACCCTAATGGCAGAAAATGAAGAGCCTCTTGATGAGGGCTAAAGAGGTGTGTGAAAAGGCTGGCTTAAAACTCATCATTCAAAAAATGAAGAGTATGACATCTGGTCCCATCACTTCATGGCAAACCAATGGAGAAAAAGTGAAAACAACAGCAGATTTTATTTTCTTGGGCCCCAAAATCACTATGGACGATGAGTATACCCACAAAATTAAAAGAAGCTTGTTCCTTGAAAGAAAAGCGATGACAAACGTAGGCAGCAAAAAATAAAAATAAAAAAACAGCTAAGGCATCATTCTGCTGACCAAAGATCTTATAGTCAAAGCTATAGTGGCTAAGACAGTAAGGAATTCACTTGATATGCGGGAGACCCGGATTCCATCATGGGAAGGACATCCCTGCAGTCGAGTGGTAAGACTATGTGCTCCCAAATTAGAGAATTCAAGTGCATTCCCTAGTCAGGGTATTAGATCCCACATACTGCAACTAAAAGAAGCTCATGTGACAAATAAAATTCCTGCATCCCACATGCTGCTATGAAGATTGAAGAGCCCTTGTGCTGCAACTAAGGCCAAGCACCGCCAAGTAAATGAATAAATATTTGAAAGAAAGAAAGAAAAAGATACGAAAATTCCCTGTTGATTCAGCAGTTAGCACTTGATGCTTTCACTGACAATGGCCAGAGTTCAACACCTGCTTGTGGAACTAAGATTCCACAAGTTCTGTGGCATGGCCAACAAAAACCCAGAAAGATAATCGAGGAGGAAAGAACTCCCAAAATTTGAAAATGTATAAATATAACTGCAAACAGGTTGAGGTTAGAGTAAGGATTGCCAGGAACCCAAAGTGCAAAAGTAGAACCTCTGTAATTCAGAAGCCTCTTTAATATTGTGGTTTAGGTTCCTCCTACTCCTGCTTCTGAACCTAAATAATTTGCAGCTCCTAAGAGAAATTGTTATGGGAAAAAAAAAAGTTTGAACTGAATTATATTGAAAATAGCAAATGTTTTGAGACAGAGCTAAAACAGTTTCATGTGTTAATGTGCATTATGTTTGAAAAGAAGAAATGTTGGCAAAACAATGATCTAAGTCAGTGCTATTAACAGAAGTTTCTGCAGGAATAGAAATTTTTTAAATCATTGTTACATGTATTCCCTAAAAAGGATGGACACCATTTCACATATATAAATACATATTTTCTCTTCTGTGAGGTGACCTGTTTACATCTTTTATCTGATTTTTCAGATAGAGTGTTCATCTTATAGGTATTTTTTTTTTTTGGCCTTGCTGTGAGGCTTAAGGGATCTTAGATCTTAAACCTCGGATCGAAGCTCTGCCCCCTGCAGTCGAAGCACAAAGCCCTAACTACCAGATCACTAGGGAATTCTCAATGAAAATGTTTTCTATCTCCTTGTCAATATGCCAATTCGGAGATGTTAAAATGTAAGTAGTGTGACTGAGGTATTAAATATTTGTGTGTGCTAAGTTGCTTTAGTCCTGTCCAACTCTTTGCCACATAGACGGTAGCCCACCAGGCTCCTGTGTCCATAGGATTCTCCAGGCAATAATACTGGAGTAGGTTGCCATTTCCCTTTCCAGGGATCTTCCCCACCCAGTGATTGAACCAGTGTCTTTTACATCTGCTGCATTGGCTGGCAGGTTCCTATCACTAGCGCCACATTGGAAACCTATTAAATCTCTACTTTACTTTAATTTAATTAATTTAAAACTAAAAGATATTGCTAGAAGAACCAGATAGTCCTTATAAATGAGTTTCAATTAATTTGTATCCTCAGTAATTTGTGTATCTCTTAGATATTTTCCTCAAGATGAGAGTCCATGTCCATCCCCAAGTGTAGGCTGGGTTTAGTGACTTGTTTCCAAAAAACAGAATATGTCAGGGGGAAGGAGATAACTTTATAGCAGAGGAACTAGTGGTAAGTCGTATTGATAGTATGGATCCTTGATGGGAAATGATGAGAAAGCTAAATTGCCTTGGAGGTATAGTTCTAAAAATATATAAACCCCAGTGCACACAGGAGAAACATATCAAAGCCATATTGAGAGTCATTCTGCAAAATAGCTGTCCCCGATAGACTCCTGAAAATTGTCAAAAGTCATGAAAAGCAAGGAAAGTTTAAGAAACTGCTATAGACCAGGGTCTAAGGGAGGTATCTGTAGGCTTTCAGTATATATCCTCATGCAGTTTGGTATCCTATATGGGCATATGAAACTGGAAAAGAACATCTGTGGGAAAACTGGTAAAATCTGAATAAAACCTGTAACTTCATTAAAGGTTTCCTACTCAAAGTTGCTGGAATAATTGTGAAGCCTAAAGGAGGTCATTTCACAGATATACATTGTAGATATTTCAAATATTTTCTTTACATCATACCCTCTTCATTTTGACTTCAATGGAATGGAAGTCTAAAGTATGGTATAATTAATTGAATGGAAAACTTCAAATACAAAGAATCAATAATATTTAGACTGTGTCAACTGACCATAATGCAATAATTAGAAATTGACAAAGAAACATATGTTAAAAAGCCATTCATTTGGAAAATATCAATAAATATATTAATACATATCTCCATGGAATTTTTAGACAAGACTACTGGAGCAGATGCCAATCTTCCTGACCCAGGATCGAACCTTGTCCTCCTGTGTCTCCTGAATTGGCTGGGAAGTTCTTTACCATTTGAGCAACAAGGGAAGCCCATGAGATATCTAATCTTTGTATTAAGAAGAGAATATTAGGATATACTTGAAAGTGAATGATAATGAACATACTAATCAGCAAAAATTGTGGTAAAGTTAAATTTGTATGGGAAAATGATGGAAACAGTGGCAGACTTTATTTTCTTGGGGTCCAAAATGATTGTGGATAGTGACTACAGCCATGAAATTAAAAGATATTTTCCCCTTGAAAGAAAAGCTATGACAAACCTTACACAGCATATTAAAAAGCAGAAACATCACTTTGCTGACAAAGTCCGTCTAGTCAAAGCTATAGTTTTTTCCAGCAGTCATGTATGGATGTGACAGTTAGATCATAAAGAAGGCTGAGTGCTGAAGAATTGATGCTTTTGAACTGTGGTGTTGGATAAGACTCTTGACAGTCCCTGGGACAGCAAGGACATCCAACCAGTCAATCCTAAGGGAAATCAACTCTGAATATTCACTGGAAGGACTGATGCTGAAGCTGAATATCCAATACTTTGGCCACCTGATGTGAAAAGCCAACTCATTGGAAAAGATCTTGATGCTGGAAAAGACTGAGGGCAGGAGAACTGGGCAGAAAAGGTGGAGATGTTTGGATAGTATCACCAACTCAATGGACATGAGTTTGAGCAACCTCCAGGAGATAGTGAAGGACAGGGAAGCCTTGTGTGCTGCATTTAGTCCATGGGGTTGCAAAGAGTCATACATGACTGAGGGCCTAAACAACAACAACAAATTAAAGTAAATTTATAACATTACATATAAGAGAAATGAGAGTTACAAATAACAATCTCAAAAAGTTGTAAAGGTGAGCAGCAGAACAAACATAGCAATAAGAAGGAATGCAATTAACAAAGAAAGAAAAATGAATATAATAGAGAAGAAAATATAGTAACAAAACCAAAACTTTATTGCCCCATATGATTACAAGGAGTCTTCCAGCAGAACAGGGCATTTAAAAAAGACTCTGTAAAGGGCCAAGAAAGAAATACTTTAAGCTTTGTGAATATGATCTTTGGTGCTTAATCAAGTTTGCAGCCATAGACACTAACCAAAGGAACTGGCAAGTCCCTGTTTCAACTTTAAGGATTCTGAAAGTTGAATTTCACACAATTTTCATGTCTGAAAATAATATTATTTACTGTTTTCCTAAGCCATTAAAAAGCCTAAGTCTCTAAAACTTAAAAATAGAAGTAAAGCTCATTCTTAGCTTACTATATAGGCTGTGCAAAAAGAGGGGCAGGCTGCCCTGTATTGATCCCAATTTAATACCAAGAGGAGGGGCTTCAAGATCCAGGTATATGGTCAAGTTCCTTAAGGAAGGGGCAGGTCACCCCTGAAAGCTGTGAGTGCTGGACAGCATCACTGGACTCCCCTGGTAGACTCGGATGATGCTCTCAGCCCTGTGCCCTGGCAACAGTGCAATCTGTTTGTTTTTTTTTCCCCCTCCTCCGGTAAGCTGCACAATCTTGACAGAACTAAGACCTTTGAGATTCAGGTTCAGCCTAACTACACCCCCTGCTGTTGCCTCCAGAGGTGTCACCATGTGCTCATTGCACCCAACTCGGCCTTGCGACCAATCAAATTGCAGCGCCCACACCTGGCAGCCAATCATCAGTGGCAGCAGGGCGCCTGTAGGGGCAGCTGCAGCAGCGCCCTGGGCTTGAGGAGGCGTCTTCCCTTCAGGCTTAACCCAGAGACCACCTAAGGGCCTGTGAGCTGCCTACAGTTCTGGCACCACCGAAAACGGG
>NW_011495085.1:485369-498800 GCF_000754665.1 Bison bison bison | reverse complement strand
TTCTCGGGTCCCCACATGCGCGGGGCTGTGCTAGGCAAGGTTGCCTGTGAGGGCCTGGTGGGCCCTCAGGAGGCAGCTCGGCCGGGCCCATAGGCCCTGAGACCACTTTTGCCCTCTCTCCTTTCTAGTCTGGGCTGGCGCTTCTCTCCAGCAGCCTTCCTGCCCCGGTGGTGGGTAGAGCCAGCTTGGGGGAAGGGCCTGTTAGGCTCCCGGCCCCCCGCTCAGGTCTCCTGTTGAACCTAATATACATAAACACACACAGAAATCTTCACAGCAGGTTTGTGACTCAGGTCCAACACAGTTCTGGACCCAGGTACAGTCAGGTGGGCGCCGCAAAAAAAAAAAAAAATCGATCTACTGGCCTCTTCACTGTGGCGCGCCTTGGTCGTTTTCCTGTTTCCTCTGCCTCTTCTGGGATTCCAGGGCTGTCCCTATACCTTGGGGTCCCGAGATTCAGGCCATTGCTTCAGGAGATTGGCAGATGAGGTGCTTGTTCCTTTGTTACTGAGAGAAAGGAGGTGGGAGGAAGAAGCTCAGAGAAGAGGAGTTCAGTCACTTGCTCTGGTTGAGTGTGAGATGCCTGTTCCTGGAACACATGACACAGCCTGACCCTTCCCTCTGCCCGCCCCCAGGATGTGACCTTTGCCTGCCTTGGAAGTCTCAAGGGCTTAGGTTTTCAGTGTTCCCCTAAGGTAAGGTGACAGGCATGTTGACAATAAGGAACAAAGTTATGTCTTTCTTGCCTTCCGTTTTTCTCCTTTCATTCATGGGGTGACATGTTGCTATGTAGAGAGAGTTCTCCTGATTGAGGTTTAGCTGACCATGATTGTGGGTGGTGACTTCAGGGCAATCATGGTTTCAGGTCACTCTGAAGCTCTCTGAGTTGCAACCTTAAAAACAGGCAGAGAGGCTGGTGGCTTGCTTTCTCTTGTCATCTTGAAAGAGAGTAAGCACCATGGGTTTTAAGCTGTGTAGAGCTGGCTCCTACAACTTGATGAGGCTAAAATGGGGCAATGTACATATCGTAAGGTTTTAGCTATAAAATCAAAGTAATGAAGGTGTGAGAGTTCCCTGGTAGCCTGGTGGTTAGGATTCTGGGCTTTCACTGAAGTGGTCTGGGTTCCATCTCTGGTCAGGAAACTGTGATCCCACAAGCCAAGCAGCATGGCCAAATTAATAAATAAATAAAGTGGTTCATTCAGAAAAAATGTTGTGATTTAACATGGTTACATGGGATTACTTGCTCATTTCTATACCCTTAAGGGCTTTATTTCATTAAGTAATTGAACTCCACTGGTTGGTGCCTGGGGACCATCTGAGTTCATTTCACTCCAGTAAACAAGATCATAGGTAGCTCAATGCCCAGCAACTTGTGCCTACAGCTCTGTTATATAGTTATCTATTGCTAGTACAGCTTTGAACTTCATAGTGAATCAATATTGCCATGTTTTGTTTTGGTCACACCACGTGACTTCATAGGATATTAGTTCCCCAACCAGGAATTGAACTCAGGATCCTGGCAGTGAAAGGGCTGAGTCCTAATCACAGGACTGCCAGGCAACTCCTGTTTTTAGATGTTTTGGTTTGTTTTGTGCCGGGGGCCAGCGTGAGGAACTCCGCCCATGGCAAAGGTCATGAGGAAGGAGGCTCAGCATACGCAAAGGCAGGATCCAGCCTCAGGAGTCCCCCTGGATATTCTCGAACATCTACCCCCAAAACCAGAATCTGCCTATTTTACTGTTTTGTGCTCTCACCTCTGACTTTACGGGGGGTTGTCCCCCACCACCATCTCGCTCTCTCTAAAAAGGAGTTAACTTACACTCCAGTTAATAAACTTCCTGGGCATAATAGGAGTATTTAAATCCAAACCCCTCAGATGGCTCTCTAAGTTGCCTGACAAGTTTACCCGGACTCCTACAGCTATGCATACGATTGTTTACAGTCTCTAAACTGCGAAAGGCACAGGATATTCAAATAGCTTAGAGCCTCTTGGAGAGTTAGAAGCTGTCAGAATAAAACTAGTAGAAGATTTCATTGATGAGCCAATGCTTGCTGCCAAGTTTTCACATCCCCTGTATTGTATCCTTGAATATGTATTAATTAATATAGTTGGTATGTAGGAAAAAAAAGTAGTGGCCTTGGTGTTAGCAACTTTAGACCCTTAAGGTAATAATTTTTTTCCTTTGTTGTAAACCCACTGCACCTCTGCCCAATAGGAATGCAACTTTATCTAACACCTTTGGAGGAGGGTGCCAAACTTTAAAATAATTACTTTTAGAGAAAATAAGTCTTATGGTTGACAAACCTTTGTCAGAGTCATAGAATGTTAATAAGCCTTCTGGCCAGAAGATGATGTAAATCACCTAAACCATTTGTATGTGATAAGTTTGCAGAAAAGAAACCCTGGTTTTGATAAGGATCAAAGACTGCTGACTTTGCATAATTTCACACCCCCTATTATCCTCTATATGCAACTTATGGTATAAAAACCCCTATTGAAAATAAAGCTATGGGTCTTGCTCACCGAAGCTTGGTCTCCCCATGTCATTCTTTCTTTCACCTTCTGGCTGAATTTGCATCTGGAGTGCAGAGGCCCACCAAGTCTACTAATTTTGCCTGGGCTTCTAAGATCTGACTGGGGAGGCCTTAGTGTCTCCTCTCCCTTGGGAGAATGGGAAGACGCCTGTGGCCTACATAGGCAGTGCAAACTTCTTGACTTGAAGTTTTATTGGTTTTCCGTGTAAACCAAGCTATTCAGCCTCTTTTCTCCACTGAATTTTCTCACTGAGCTATCCCTATTTAACCATACTTTATATTTCTAATTAATACTTAATAAAGCTATTGTCAGAGAAGGCAATGGCACCCCACTCTAGTTCTCTTGCCTGGAAAATCCCATGGATGGCGAAGCCTGGTAAGCTGCAGTCCATGGGGTCACTAAGAGTTGGACGCGACTGAGTGACTTCACATTCACTTTTCACTTTCATGCATTGGAGAAGGAAATGGCAACTGACTCCAGTGTTCTTGCCTGGAGAATCCCTGGGATGGGGGAGCCTGGGGGGCTCCCATCTCTGGGGCCGCATAGAGTCGAAACGACTGAATTGACTTAGCAGCAGCGGAAAGCTATTTTATCCAGTTAGCAGAAGCTGTCTCCCCTTCGAATTCTCTGGATCTGCTGGGGCTGGACCCCAGCAGTTTTGTTAAACAAAAAAGTTTTGCCATATTTATAGAGAACTCTTCTGTGTGTAAGTATGATGTGAATGATAGTAACGTGAAATGTTTGTGTTGTACATATTATCTCAAAATTGAATAGTTTGGAATAACTTCCATTTGTTATCTCTTGGTCTAGAATCCAGTTGGGTAGTTTAGCCTCAGGGTCTCTGTTGTCCAGTTCAGTTCAATTCAGTTCAGTCGCTCAGTCGTGTTCAACTCTTTGCTACCCCATGAATCACAGCATGCCAGGCCTCCATGTCCATCAGCAACTCCCAGAGTTCACTCAGACTCAAGTCCATCGAATCAATGATGTCATCCAGCCATCTCATCCTCTATTGTCCCCTTCTCCTCCTGCCCCCATTCCCTCCCAGCATCAGAGTCTTTTCCAATGAGTCAAATCTTCGCATCAGGTGGCCAAAGTACTGGAGTTTCAGCTTTAGCATCATTCCTTCCAAAGAAATCCCAGGGCTGATCTCCTTCAGAATGGACTATTTGGATGTCCTTGCAGTCCAAGGGACTCTCAAGAGTCTTCTCCAACACTACAGTTCAAAAGCATCAATTCTTCGGTGCTCAGCTTTCTTCACAGTCCAACTCTCGCATCCATACATGACCACTGGAAAAACCATAGCCTTGACTAGATGGACTTTTGTTGACAAAGTAATGTCTCTGCTTTTCAATATGCTATCTAGGTTGGTCATAACTTTTCTTGCAAGTAAGCGTCGTTTAATTTCATGGCTGCAGTCACTATCTGCAGTGATTTTGGAGCCCCCAAAAATAAAGGCTGACACTATTTCCACTGTTTCCCCATCTATTTCCCATGAATTGATGGCACCAGATACAATGATCTTCATTTTCTGAATGTTGAACTTTAAGCCAACTTTTTCACTCTCCACTTTCACTTTCATCAAGAGGCTTTTGAGTTCCTCTTCACTTTCTGCCATAACGATGGTGTCATCTGCATATCTGAGGTTATTGATATTTCTCCTAGCAATCTTAATTCCAGCCTGTGCTTCTTCCAGACCAGTGTTTCTCATGATGTACTCTGCAAATGAGTTAAATAAGCAGGGTGACAATATACAGCCTTGACGTACTCCTTTTCCTATTTGGAACCAGTCTGTTGTTCCATGTCCAGTTTGAACTGTTGTTTCCTGACCTGCATATAGGTTTCTCAAGAGGCAGATCAGGTGGTCTGATATTCCCATCTCTTTGAGAATTTTCCACAGTTTATTGTGATCCACACAGTCAAAGGCTTTGGCATAGTCAATAAAGCAGAAATAGATGTTTTTCTGGAACTCTCTTGATTTTTCCATGATCCAGCAGATGTTGGCAATTTGATCTCTGGTTCCTCTGCCTTTTCTAAAATCAGCTTGAACTTCTGGAATTTCAGGGTTCCCATATTGCTGAAGCCTGGCTTGGAGAATTTTGAGCATCACTTTACTAATTTAGTCAAGCTTTTATCTGGTTTGACAACCTCTGCAGACTTGGGTTGTTGAATCTAAGCTCTCTCACTTGGCTGTACTCATGAGGCCTCAGTTCCTCTCTCTGTGGGCCTCTTCAAGTGGCTGCTTGTGTGGAGGCTACTGTCTTTTCCCAGAATGAGTGATTCAGGAAAGAACTTGCACCCAAGATAAAGTGCAGAGTCTTTTTTCAAAAGTTAAACATTTTCACTTCTCTATTTTCTTAGTTTCACAGGTCAACCCTGTGATATTTTGAGAGAGAACTACACAGGGGTGGGAATACCAGGAAACGTGATTCACTTGGAATCGTCTTAAAGGCTGGCTACCATAGCCATTAATCCACCATGCCAACCTTTCTTCATATGATCTAACTTCTGTTACTGTGAGTGAATTTGTCTTGCGTACACTTCTTGGGTGCTGCTGCTGCTGGTAAGTCGCTTCAGTCATGTCTGACTCTGTGCCACCCCATAGACAGCAACCCACCAGGCCTCCCTGTCCCTGGGATTCTCTGAGCAAGAACACTGGAGTGGGTTGCCATTTCCTTCTCCAATCCATCAGTGAAAAGTGAAAGTTAAGTTGCTCAGTCGTGTCCGACTCTTCTCAACACCACGGACTGTAGCCTACCAGGCTCCTCCATCCATGGGATTTTCTACTCCATTCTTATTTACTCAGTTGTATTCTAGCAAATCTCTTATTTTTCCTGGATTAAGTTTTCTGTTTCTCTGGACGGTTCCCATCAGCAAACAGACTGACTGTAAAATCACCTCTCATTAAAAGTCTGTCTTTTGAAGACACGTCCTGCTTCTGCTTCTTTTAATTCATATTTGCTTATTATAGACTTCTACAGAGTTGTTTGTAGAATTTGTTATCTCCAATTCTCTCATTTTCCTTGTAATCCATTCTTGTCAAGGTCACCAGTGAATTCCAAATGTTTAACTAAGTGGTCAATTTTTAGTTTTTATTTAATTTAACTTTTTGGCAGCCTTTATCAGAGTAGTTCATTTCCTACTGCCCCCCACAAATGTTTCATTTGGATTACAGAATGCTTCTCTTTTCTGCTTCTCTTCTACCTACAGTTCTCCCACATACAATATATGACCTTTGTGTCTGGCTTTATTCAGATATCATATTTTGTTTTTAAATATTTATTTATTTAGCTATGTGGCTTGTGGGATCTTTGTTCCCAGCCCAGGGATGGAACCTGCGCAGAGTTTTAAACAATAGATTTCCAAGGAAGTCCCCTAGTTTGTGTATTTTCATGATTCATCCATTTTATGGATGTATAGCAGTACATGGTGTTTTGTTTTTGTTTTTTTTTTGGCTGAATATGGTATATGCCTTACATGTAGTCCATTGTGAGCATATACCACAGTTTATTTATCCATTCATCACATAATGGATAATGTTTGAATGGTGTACTCTTTGTGACTACTGTGAGTAATGTTGCTTTGAACATTGTTTTTGCATGGACTTAACATTTTCAGTTTTTATGGATATATACAAAAGAGCGAAACTGCCGAATCATACAGCTACTCTATATTTAATTTTTGAGGTACTGACAAACCCCTTTTCAAAGCGGTTGTACCATTTTACAGCAATTGCATCAACAATATATGAAGATTCCTTTTCTTCATATCCTTTGCAGCACTTGTTATTATTCCTCTTTTTGATTATAGCCAAGTTAATGGGTATGAAGTAGTATTTCACTGAGACTGATTTATATTCTCCTAATCATGTGACTGTTGGCCATTTGTATGTCATTTTTGGTGAAAAGTCTATTCAAATTATTTTCCTGATTGTTAAAATGTTGTTTTTTTTTTTAATTGTTGTGAAAAACGTGTAACTTAAATTTTACCATTGTAACCATTTTTACATGCTAAGTATTTTACACACTTTCATCAGCCTTTTTGGAGAAGGAAATGGCAACCCACGCCAGTATTCTTTCCTGGAGAATGCCATGGACAAAGGAGGCTACAGTCCATGGGGATGCAAAGAGTTGAACACGACGGAGTGACTAACACAAACACACACACACACAGTCACAGTGTTGTTTTGATTTTGTTGTCATTGTTCTAGCTATGCTATGTAACTTGCATGATATAGTTCCCTGGTTGAGGCTCATACCCAGGCCCCTGATAATAAAGCATAGGTTCCTAACCTTTGATCTACCAGGGAATTCCTTATCACATTGTCATGAAACAGATCTCTACACCTTTTCATCTTGCAAAATTGAAAACGTATACCCATCACCTGTCCCATTAAACAACAACTCCTTTATTCTTCCCTGTTTCTCTAGGCCCTGGAATACATCAATGTTCTTTGTTTCCCTTCTATTACTTGACTTTATTAGATATTTCTTATAAGTGGAAACATACAATATTTGTCTTTTTCATGACTGGTTTATTTCGTTTAGCTTGATGTCTTAAAGGAGCATGCACGTTGTAGCATGTGGCAGAATTTCCTTTATATGGCTAAATAACGTTTCATTGTATGTATATATCACATTTGATGGACATTTAGATGCTTCCACCTCTTAGTTGTTGTGATTTTTGCTGCTGTGAGCATGGCCGTGCAAATATCTCAAGACCCCATGTTAACTTCTTTTGAATTTATATCCAGAAGTGGAATTGCCAAATCATGTGGTAGTTCTATTTTTAATTTTTCGAGGAGCCTTTATACTGTTTTCTATAGCAGTTGCAACATTTTAAAATCTATCCATAACACACAAGAATCCACTTTCTGTACGTGCTTTCCAAGAGTTGTCCTTTCCTTCCCTTCCCTTTACCTTTCCTTTCCATCATATGTATATGCACACGCATGCATGCACAATTTTTTTCATATCCTTTTCCATTATTGTTTATCACAAGATATGAGTATATTTCCTTGTGCTATACAGTAGGATCTTATTTATCTACTCTATATTAATATTATAGTTTGCATCTGCTAATCACCAGCTCCCAATCTATGCCTCCCCCACCCTTCCCCTCTTGGTAATCACATAGTCTGCTCTCTATGTCTGTGAATCTGTTTCTAACTCCTAGATAAGTTCATTTGTGTCATATTTTGGATTCCACATGTAAATGATACCATATAATATTTGTTTTTCTGACTGGACATGACTGAGCAACTGAACTGAACTGAAGTATTCTTTTTAATGCTAGTGTAGATTGAAATGTTTACTTAACTTCATTTTCAGAACATTTGTTGCCACTGTATAGAAATGTGATTGATTTTTAAAATATTTATCTTGTATTCTGTACAAGATTTTTATTAGTTGTAATACTTGTGGTTTCTTCAGGATTTTCTCTATAGAAAAGTATATTATCTCCAATATGCTTGGACTTTTTCCTTTCCATTCTGAATGCTGTTTTTGTTTTGTTTTGTTTTTAACAACAACAGCACCAACTCCTTTTTCTTACCTGATTGCCCTGGTTATAGAATTGCCAGTATAAAATTGAGCCAAAGTGCGGAATAGACATCCTTGTGTTGTTCCCAATCTTAGAGGGAAATCATTCAGTTTTTCATTATTATGTATGATGTTAGCTGTGGGTCTTTCATAGGTACCCTTCCATTGAGAAAGTTCGCTTCTTAGTTATTAAGTGTTTTTTATAACGCCTATTATGAAAAGGTGCTGGGTTCAGGGAAATGCTTTTTCTGTAGGCAGCTGTGTTTTTGGTCCTTTATTCTGTTAAAATGGCATTATGTTGACTGACTTTCGTATAATGAACCAACTTTGCATACCTCCATAAATCCCACGTGATCATGGTATATGATCTTTTTTATATGTTGTTAGATTTTTCCAGTATTTTGTTGAGGACTCTCTTGCTTCTATATTCATAAGGGATATCGGTTGTGTGTGTGTGTGTGTGTGTGTGTGATGTATCTTGATACTGGTATTAGAGAAAGATTGGCATCACTTTGCATGCTATGTGGGGAAGACACATGTGGAGTGAAAGATGAAGCATTGTTGGATTTAAGTTTAGTCTGGATTAGAGGCAGAAATTTAGGATATATCAGTGTGGAATTGGGGTGAGATTAACAAGAGAGTTAATTCTCAATTTGCTAGGCCTGTATTAAGTGCTTGACATTGAATTACGCTATTTGTTAACTATGTCTATATACTTTATACTTTGAATCTGCTACCTATTTTCTGTATTAACATTTATGAAATTAATATGTATGAATCAGTTGTAATGTGCATTTAAGATATGTTTTCTCCCAATTTTACTACAAAACAAGATGCCATTGAATAGCTGATGCTTTTTAAAAAGAGCTGTTAACTTTAAGTCTAAGAAATAAGCATGTTTGTCTTTAAGACACAGAAACACATTTAAAAGTTATAAATTTGCCCAAAAAGATGCAGCTAGTGTATGGCTAACTTAGAATTCCAGCTTAATCTTCTTTGACTCCAAAGTCCATGTTTCTACACACTGTACAATAGTGCTTTTGTAAAAATACTCGTCCTTTATATGTAATTTCACCTAATGATCAGTGATGTTGTTTTTTCCTTTCCTTTTCTTTCTTTCTTTCTTTTTTTAAATAGAAGAGATTAAAATCAACATGGGACAAAGCTATGATTCTAGAGTCATGTAGACTTATAGGTTTTTCAGCTGTCATTTAGCCTCTTTGATACTCAATGTCTTTATCTGTAAGATAATGGTGTTTATAACTTCCTAGAGTTTTGGAGATAATCAAATAGCGCATTTTTCTGTACTTAACTAATATGTAGTATGTTTATACTTAGGTGGCAGGTTATGTAAAGAAAGCACTGGTATTGGTGGCCACACCCTTCAAGAATAAAAAAGGATTTAAAATATGGAAACACCATGTATGTTATCTGAAGAACAAGAGCCAGAACCACAGAAAAGTGTAGGAGAAACCAAACTAGTAGATGATGAAGATGCTGAACTGATCTTTGTTGGAGTGGAACATGTAAATAAAGATGCTGATGTGGTCTTTTTTGGGATGACCTCAAATTCAAAACCAGTCATTTCAAACATTGAACAGAGTTACCCCAGGTTCATGTTCAAGGAGAAAAATGTATGATCACTTCAAGAAAGATAATGCTCACAAATTACAGCCTGTTAGTCATGCGACTCCTACATCAGCAGCACGGACTGTCTTGCCAGTTTCTGGTTCTGAATCAAGATCAACAGATAGTCCTATTATTGTTGAGCCTTTGTCTGAAGCTGATTATAAAATATTTCACCACAAATAGTGCCTAATAGCGTTTCAGAGTTATATTCTCCTTTGATTATCTTCACAGGTTCATTGCAGCATCCAGTAGAAACAGCAGTTTCTGCAGGAGATATGAATAAAAGTCCTCGTGTATCAAAGCTACTTTCCATTTCTGAAACAAATAGCACAGATCCCAAAAGGCCTAAACTCAGTGATGGAATTATAGGGGATATTCCTTAGCTTTGTACCCTTCAGGCATTTTTCATATAGTGACTACTGAGCAAAGCACACCAGACAGTGTTCATACATCATTAAGCCATGTTCAGAATGGAGAACCTCGTCCAACAGCTTCTCCAAAGGATAATGCTTATTGTAAGCCTATAAGTCCTTTAGGGAAAAATGGACTGACAAAAACTGACTTTCCAAGTTCAGCAAGTCAAAACAAGATTGTTGATCCCACAGAAGGAAATCTGATTGTGTTACTTGGTGACTTCTACTATGGACAGCGTATAGGAGATGGGCAGCCAAAACCCAAAACTCACACAACCTTTAAATGCCTCAGCTGCTTGAAAGTTCTAAAAAACGTCAAGTTTCTGAATCACTTGAAGCACCATTTGGGACTTGAAAGGCAGAGAGGTGACAGCTGGAAAAACCGCACCACCTGCCAGCACTGCCTCCACCAGTTTCCTACTCCCTTCCAGCTGCAGTGTCACACTGAAAGTATTCACATTTCCCAGAAGCCCTCTGCAGACTGTAAAATCTGTGAGTTGTCCTTTGAGACAGATCAGGTTCTCTTATAGCACATGAAAGACAATCATAAGCCTGGCGAAATGCCCTATGTATGCCAGGTTTGCAATTACAGATCATCAGTCTTTGCAGATGTGGATGCACAATTCAGAGCATACCATGGTAACACTAAGAATCTGCTTTGTCCGTTTTGTCTCAAAATTTTTAAAACTGCAACACCATACATGTGTCATTATAGAGGGCACTGGGTAAAGAGTTTTCACCAGTGTTCCAAATGTTGGCTACAGTTTTTAACTTACAAAGAGAAAATGGAGCACAAGACCCATTGTTTAAGAAGCCTAAACAGCTAAACAAATGTTTAAGAAGCCTAAGCAGCTAAAAGGATTACCTCCTGAAACAAAAGTTGTTATTCAGGTATCACTGGAACCTCTTCAACCAGGATTGGTGGAAGTACCATCCATTACTGTGAACACATCTGATTCTGAACCATCACCCCCCCCAATCTAAAAGTAGGAGTTAAAAAAAAACCCTTTATTCTACTTTCAGTAAGTCTGAAACAAGTATTTCAGTCAAATGTAAAATCCCCATTAAAAACAAAAAAATCGAAATTATAGCATTATTCAATAGTATCAAATATAGTAAAACCAATGGGTAATTTATGTTTTTTTTTTAATTCATGAAGAACAGTTTTAATTAACCTGAATGTTGAGATGTTATTTAAAAATATATTACCTGTTTTTCATATAATTATCTTAATATGTAAAAAATATGTGCTCACGTGTGTATGAGAGAGAAAGAATGAGAGAGGGGGAGAGAAGACAAGTAACAACCTATTTTGGTATTTCATGTTGTTTGTAAGTTCGAAACCTCTGCTATACATATAATCTGTAGAGTGTTTTAGAAATGTAATTTTCAACTGTTTTCATGCCTTTAAGATCTCAGTATTAACTATACAGCCAGATTGGAATGACTTTCTTATGGTGTAGTCCCATGTGCTGCTGAACTCTCCTCAGTGCCTCTGTTGTGCTGATCTAAGATAACCTGGCTCCAAAAGCCTGGTGTGGAGAAGTTGATGGAGAAGCTGTGATGTGAGTTTGAAGCAGACATGGGATTTAGTCAGTGGAGAGCTGTGGCTTCTTGTCCCATTGGAGGAAGAGGTATGATTTCACTCCAGGCATGGAGCCAAGGCAGAAGGAACACTGTCTCAGAATGTCTTTACCTACCCCAGGGACATCTCAAGGAAGCAAACCATTAAAATGCCTGTGGTTGGTGAGGGGCTCCTGTAAGCATCAAACAGGCCCTGTGTATCATTGACTACAGTTGCAGAAGCAAAGATAGTTAACAGAATGAGGCCTGGTGCCCATGGACCTCCTGTTGAGTGATCAAAAGGGTAATTTGATTCATTCCATCCCCTTTCCCATTTGGCTGGCCTTTAGTCACAGTGAAGTAGCCATGTCTGTCTAAGTCACAATAGTAGAGCAAATTAAGATTCTCAAGGAAAAAAAGCCTTGACGTCCAGGTTGACTTGTCCTTGACCCATAGTTTTAACTGAAAAGACTCAAACCCAGGGAATCTGTTAAGCTTATGAATTGGGCTCAATTTAGTTCTCTCACCCTTAAGCTACAATGGAGTTGTCCAAGAATAGTAAATGTAGTGGATAAAAATGTTCCAGGGTGATTAAACCCTTTATAGAGCTTTTCCTTACCTTTTCCAGTTACATGTGTCTTACCCTAGTTAAACATATGAAGATTTCAGTGTTGTGTCTTATCTTGCCTTGGACACAAATGTATTGCAGTTAACAATTCTTTGTGTGTGTAATTTCCCATTTTATCAAACTCATACTGAATTTTTGTCTTACTTGATACAGTCTGATGTGCAAGAATTGTCTCATTTAATTCGGTATTTATCAGGTCATAGAGTTATTCTCCTCACTCTAATCTATCCAACTAATCTGTGATTATACTTGTGGAACCTTTTTTCTTATGGTCTCCAAGGTCCCATTGGCAGACCTGCGGGGTACCCTCTAAGTATTGGTTCCTGAACATCAGTACACTTCACTGCCTCTGTGGGTTCCTGGAGTTGAGTCTCCTTAGGCGTGTTTTGGAGGAGGCAATGGCATCCCACTCCAGTACTTTTGCCTGGAAAATCTCATGGACCGAGGAGCCTGGTGGGCTGCAGTCCATGGGATCTCTAGAGTCGAACACAACTGAGCAACTTCACTTTCACTTTCATGAATTGGAGGAAATGGCAACCCACTCCAGTGTTCTTGCTTGGAGAATCCCAGGGACGGGGAAGCCTGGTGGGCTGCTGTCTCTGGGGTTGCACAGAGTCGCACATGACTGAAGTAACTTAGCAGCAGCAGCAGCAGGCATGTTTTAATGCCATCCCTTCTCCACTTCCGGCACAGGTAACAAACAATCTGTGCACAATTCAAGGAACCTGGGATCCTGGCTGTAGACCTATGCCAGGAGAAATATCTCATTTCCCCTTTCTTTCTCCTCCTCTTTATCTCTCCCCACTCTTTTTTCACCCTTCGTCAATTTATTTAAATTCTCTAAGCTTTCACAAAATGCTGGGAAGTGATAATCACCAAGGGCTTAGCATCCCTTTCAGAACTGAACAGGAAGGACTACAAATGACTAAGCTGTAGTGAGTCTTGTCTGCATTTTAGGTAATTTTCTGAGTGTAAAGTCTATTGTATTTATTTATTCCATGTTTGATTGATTGATTTGCACTTTGAATATTACTAGGACTTTCCAGCTAGTTTGCTTAGGTCAAAGCACTTTGCTAAGTGTAAGCTTAAACCACTTTTGCAGAAAGAGTGTGTGTTGTTCTGGTC
>NW_011495085.1:484843-485269 GCF_000754665.1 Bison bison bison | reverse complement strand
GCAAAGCACACCAGACAATGTTCATACCTCATTAAGCCATGTTCAGAATGGAGAACCTCATCCAACAGCTTTTCCAAAGGACAATGCTCATTGTAAGCCCTTTAGGGAAAAATGGGCTGAAAAAAACTGACTTTCCAAGTTTAGCAAGTCAAAACAAGATTGTTGATCCCACAGAAGGAAATCTGATTGTGTTACTTGGTGACTTCTACTATGGACAGCGTATAGGAGATGGGCAGCCAGAACTGAAAACTCACACAGCCTTTAAATGCCTCAGCTGCTTGAAAGTTCTAAAAAACGTCAAGTTTCTGAATCACATGAAGCACCATTTGGGACTTGAAAGGCAGAGAGGTGACAGCTGGAAAAACCACACCTCCTGCCAGCACTGCCACCACCAGTTTCCTACTCCCTTCCAGCTGCAGTGTCACA
>NW_011495085.1:483050-484743 GCF_000754665.1 Bison bison bison | reverse complement strand
TCTATAGTAAAAATATGCAATGGTTTAGTTATGTGTTTTTATTTTTCCTTAGTGTTATCAACATTGTTACTGTTGTTTGCTCTGAAGTATGCTCCTAAAGAGTACAAGTTGTTATTTATTGCCAACTACTGCTGGGAGGGATTGGGGGCAGGAGGAGAAGGGGACAACAGAGGATGAGATGGCTGGATGGCATCACCTACTCGATAGACATGAGTTTTTGGGTGAACTCTGGGAGTTGGTGATGGACATGGAGACATGGTGTGCTGCAATTCATGGGGTCACAAAGAGTCGGACACGACTGAGCAACTGAACTGAACTGAACTGAAAAAGGTTCCAGTAATATGGACCCTGATTACCTCCTCTCTTCCATTCTTTGTCATTCTGCTCTACTATTTTTCCTCACTGGTGCACTGTTTTTGGCAACACTGGACTTGCTTTTCCTCAAGCAAATTCCATTTCTTCCCAATCCAAAAACTTTGCAACTGCTCTTCTTCTGGAAATGCTCTTCCCCTACTCCTGCATGGCTTGCTCCATCCCTTATTTGAGCTTCACGCTTCATGCTGTTCAAATCACACAACGTAATTTCCAATGCCCTCCCTTTCCTCCTCCTCCTTAAAGGGACTTTAAGTCTCTACCCTCTTCTTCCCTCTCCAGCCTAGATTTCCTAGATTTTCACATACACACACACATACACACACACACACAAAAGACTGAGAACAGATAATAACAGCAGGTCTTTGCTTCTTAGAATTAACTTGAGTCAGTTTCTGTGCCTTCAAATAAAAGATAATTAATAGTGAATTGAGTTCTTTCATGAGATTTCTGTTTTCCTATTGATATCTCTATATTTTTTTAAATTTTATTTTATTTTTAAACTTTACATAATTGTATTAGTTTTGCCAAATATCAAAATGAATCCGCCACAGGCATACATGTGTTCCCCATCCTGAACCTTCCTCCCTCCTCCCTCCCCATACCATCCCTCTGGGTCGTCCCAGTGCACCAGCCCCAAGCATCCAGTATCGTGCATCGAACCTGGACTGGCAACTCATTTCTTACATGATATTTTACATGTTTCAATGTCATTCTCCCAAATCTTTCCACCCTCTCCCTCTCCCACAGAGTCCATAAGACTGTTCTATACATCAGTGTCTCTTTTGCTGTCTCGTACACCGGGTTATTGTTACCATCTTTCTAAATTCCATATATATGCGTTAGTATACTGTATTTATGTTTTTCCTTCTGGCTTACTTCACTCTGTATAATAGGCTCCAGTTTCATCCACCTCATTAGAACTGATTCAAATGTATTCTTTTTAATGGCTGAGTAATACTCCATTGTGTATATGTACAATAGCTTTCTTATCGATTCATCTGCTGGTGGACATCTAGGTTGCTTCCATGTCCTGGCTATTATAAACAGTGCTGCGATGAACATTGGGGTACACGGTACACGTGTCTCTTTCCCTTCTGGTTTCCTCAGTGTGTATGCCCAGCAGTGGGATTGCTGGATCATAAGGCAGTTCTATTTCCAGTTTTTTAAGGAATCTCCACACTGTTCTCCATAGTGGCTGTACTAGTTTGCATTCCCACCAACAGTGTAAGAGGGTTCCCTTTTCTCCACACCCTCTCCAGCATTTATTATTTGTAGACTTTTGGATCGCAGCCATTCTGACTGGTGTGAAATGGTACCT
>NW_011495085.1:482474-482950 GCF_000754665.1 Bison bison bison | reverse complement strand
TGAGCTACTGAACTGAATTGAACTGATGGGTGAGGGTGGATTCTGGCTAAACTGAGAGGATCGTTGCTGAGGCTAGGCAAGGCTGATAAGATATTGAGGTGAGTGACAAGAAATTTGATCTGATACTGAGGGTGGTCAGATCAAGGGTGGGGTATTTTTACTAAGCTCACATAGCAGGTTCTGGCTTAGATTGAACTAAATTGACAGGCACCCCTGGATAAAGACATTGCCCAAAGTTTGCAGTGCATTAGTGAACTACTGCTGCATAACAAATTACCCCAGACTAATAGCTTAAAACAATATTATCTCATACCACTGCTGAAAGTTGGGAGTCCAGGAGTAATTCAGCTGAGTGTTCTGGCTCAGGGTTTCATGAGATTGCCATCCTCTGAAGCCTTGACATGGGCCGGTGGATTTCCTTCCAAGAAGGATTACTCACATAGCTGTTGAAACCAGTTTCCTTGTTGTCTGTTAGG
>NW_011495085.1:468022-482374 GCF_000754665.1 Bison bison bison | reverse complement strand
TGTACAATAGCTTTCTTATCCATTCATCTGCTGGTGGACATCTAGGTTGCTTCCATGTCCTGGCTATTATAAACAGTGCTGCGATGAACATTGGGGTACACGGTACACGTGTCTCTTTCCCTTCTGGTTTCCTCAGTGTGTATGCCCAGCAGTGGGATTGCTGGATCATAAGGCAGTTCTATTTCCAGTTTTTTAAGGAATCTCCACACTGTTCTCCATAGTGGCTGTACTAGTTTGCATTCCCACCAACAGTGTAAGAGGGTTCCCTATTCTCCACACCCTCTCCAGCATTTATTATTTGTAGACTTTTGGATTGCCTCTATATTTTTTAAGCAATGTCACTTTGTTTTGTTTATGAATATGTTGAATATCTGTCAAAGTTACTATTTTGTTATTGTTCTTTGTGAATTTCCTGTTCTATTTTGCTTGTTCTCTTACATAAAATTTATTATTTAATTAATGTTGCCAAAGACTTGTAAGTAAAATTAGTATGTATAGAAATAAAACTTTTTAAAAATTATTTCTGCTGTTTTTCTTTTTACAAACAACATGGCATATTTTTAGTTTTTTTAACTAATCTTATTGTGTTGGCCAAGACTTCTAAACATGATGTGTAAATGGGTTTTCTTGTTCTTAGTACCATCAAATGCAATGAGTATATGGCTATAAATTTCTATTTCTATTTTTAAAATTTAAAGAAAATTGTTTTATTGGATAGTTTACAACATCTGTTGAGACGTTTACTTTTCTTTCTTTCTCCCTCCTTTCTTTTTCTTCCTTTCTTCCCCTGTCTCTGTTCCTCTTTCTTTCCTTCCTTCCTCCCTTTCTTTCCCCAGGTTTTTGCTTGACTGAACTTTTCCTGAAATAAAAGTAATTCCACTCAGGGTTGAATATTATCCTCTCAGAATCTCATTCCATTCTCATTTCTAGTATTGGAATTAACTTCCTCTTCCCCCATATTTCACCTGGGAAAATGACAACAGAAACTTTCCAAAACGAAATTGCAATTCTCTATATTTCATATGGAAATCTGTGTGGATGTTTTCCCACTTGAAATTAGAAATTTTATGTTTTACACATGTAAAAAACTAGGTGCTATCTTTTCTCCATGAGTTGTATCAATGTTTCTGATTTACTTTTTCCAACAAGCAGCTCTTGTTTTATTATCTCATCAAGTTTTATTTTTGTTTTCTATTTGGCTTCAATTCATATATACCTTCTACTTTCTTTAGGATTTTTTATAGCCTTGTATTTTAAAAGCTTTCTTTGCAAATTTTTATGGAAATATATTTTATTTACAATGTTGTATTTCCAATGTATATCAGAGTGATTGAGTTATGCAGATACATATCTATTATTTTTTAGATTCTTTTCCATTATAGGTTATTACATGATACTGAGTATTTATTTATTTATTTATTTATATAAAGGGATTAATATATATTAATTAATTAATATAAATTATATATATATTTATATATATAAATATATATAAAGGGATTAGGACTTGACCTACATTTATTTAAATAGCAATTTTGTCTGAATCCTTAATACTTTTATGTATACATTTTTCTAAAGTAAAATTTTATTCTTCATGATTTTGGCAGTTCCAAAGATTTCATTATTTTCAGGCTGAATGTTTTAATTTATAGTTTACTGAGAATTAAGTTTTCCTTGTAACTCTGAGGGTATGTGTGTATATACACTGATATGTCTATATAGACACCCTTTTCAAATTACTACATGTTTTTTTTAAGATACACATTTTTAAATATTTTATGTTTGTATGGTAAAAATGTGAAATGTTTTAATCCTAAAAATCTGTTTCCCCCAAATGGATATAGTATAAAAAGTAAAGGTATAAAAGTATTCCTATGAAAGTAATTCCTAGTAACAGAACATGGAAATGTAAAAAAATTATTCATAACGCTTACTAAAGGTGTGGAGAAGGCAATGGCAACCCATTCCAGTACTCTCGCCTGGAAAATCCCATGGACGAAGGAGCCTGGTAGGCTGCAGTCCATGGGGTCACTAAGAGTCAGACATGACTGACCAACTTCACTTTTCCTTTTCCTTTCATCCATTGGAGAAGGAAATGGCAACCCACTCCAGTGTTCTTGCCTGGAGAATCCCAGGGCGGGGGAGCCTGGTGGGCTGCCGTCTATGGGGTCGCACAGAGTCGGACACGACTGAAGTGACTTAGCAGCAGCAAAGGTGGTAAGAAAAACTTTATTCAAGGTAAGAGTACTATGGCAGGGTCTTATAATGGGGTAGAGAGATTGAGCTTGAGTCTGACTACAGCAGGCACACAGCTGGGATTTATAGCTAAGGAACAGGGTGGGTCCATGGGGTTGCAAAGAGAGACTGGGGGACTGAAAAGCAACCAACAACAACAACAGCAACAGGGTGGGTATCAGTGGATGGAAACTTATTAAGAGGACCGTAAGGGTTCTGAGGGAGATCAGCCCTGGGATAACTTTGGAAGTAATGATGCTAAAGCTGAAACTCTAGTACTTTGGCCATTTCGTGCGAAGAGTTGACTAATTGGAAAAGACTGATGCAGGGAGGGATTGTGGGCAGGAGGAAAAGGGGGCGGCAGAGGATGAGGTGGCTGGATAGCATCACTGACTTGATGGACGTGAGTCTGAGTGAACTCTGGGAGTTGGTAATGGACAGGGAGACCTGGTGTGCTGCGATTCATGGGGATGCAAAGAGTTGAACACGACTGAGCTACTGAACTGAATTGAACTGATGGGTGAGGGTGGATTCTGGCTAAACTGAGAGAATCATTGCTGAGGCTAGGCAAGGCTGATAAGATATTGAGGTGAGTGATAAGAAATTTGATCTCATACTGAGGGTGGTCAGATCAAGGGTCGGGTATTTTTACTAAGCTCACATAGCAGGTTCTGGCTTAGATTGAACTAAATTGACAGGCACCCCTGGATAAAGACATTGCCCAAAGTTGGCAGTGCATTAGTGAACTACTGCTGCATAACAAATTACCCCAAACTGATGGCTTAAAACAATATTATCTCATACCGCTGCTGAAAGTTGGGAGTCCAGGAGTAATTCAGCTGAATGTTCTGGCTCAGGGTTTCATGAGATTGCCATCCTCTGAAGCCTTGACATGGGCTGGTGGATTTCCTTCCAAGATGGATTACTCACATAGCTGTTGAAACCAGTTTCCTTGCTGTCTGTTAGGAGAAAGCCTAAGTTCTTTCACATGGACCTCTCTGCTGGGCTACCTGAGTGTTCTCAAGATAAGAAGGCTTCTAGAGTGAGTGACCCAAGAGGATGAGCAAGGAGGATGCAGTGCCTTTTATGACCTAGTCTCAGACACTTCATTTTCATTTCTACAATATTCTAACATTAGAAATGAGCCACGAAGTCCAGCCCACATGTGAAGTGGAGTATAAGATCCACCCTTGATGGTAAGGATTTGTGGACATAATTTAAAATCACGTGGTACACACATGGCCACAAATTGTTTACATACTTGTATGTCCCAAATGCATTTTCCTGCCAATGCTTTCAAAGATTTTATCCATTATAGCATTAACTTGAAGTTCAGGACCTTGTCATTTAAGTCAGGTCCAGATATGGATCAGGGTCCAGTTGTGCAATATCTCAAGTATTCAGTCGCTCACTTGTGTCCTACTCTTTGCGACCCCATGGGCTGCAGCAGGACAGTCTTCCCTGCCCATCATCAACTCTGGGGGATTACTCAAACTCAAGATCCATTGAGTTGTTTATGACATCCAACCATCTCATCCTCTCACGTCCCCTCGTCCTCCTGCCTTCAAGCTTTCCCTCATCAGAGTATTTTCCAATGAGTCAGTTCTTTGCATCAGGTAGCCAAAGTATTGGAGCTGCAGATTCAGGATCAGTCCTTCCAATGAATATGCAGGACTGATTTACTTTAGGATTGACTGGTTTGATCTCCTTGCAGTCCAAGAGACTCTCGAGTCTTCTCCAATACAACAGTTCAAATTATACAAGTATAGATCCTCTAGACCTGAGGATCTGTGAACAAAAGGGATGAGTCAATCTGCTCACTTTAACAGCCAACATACAGTGGTGGGTCAGACATAGATAACCTTCATAGACACTCCTGTTCCAGAAAGAGGAGGGGAGATGGGAGTCAATAGTAGCAATTCTGAAATCCCACGGGTTCTTGTTGGCAGTCCTTGGATTAGGATTCAAGGCCTGGGAACTTCTAAGCTTCGGTCTCTGAATTTTTAATTCTGCCCTCTAACATGATTCCATTGCATGAAAGGTTGATACAGTGAAACAGTCTCCCTAGCCTGCTTCCTGCTTGTCGAAGGTAGAAGTCCAGAGTTCTCTTATTTTGTATTGTTGCTGGTCCTTTCAATCTAAGCTAAACTTAAATATATTATCATAAAAACTTGGTGTGCCTCCTGATAATCTTACTGGTGTTCTTGCGAAAGCACCCCACTCTAAAACCACAATCACACATGTCTTCATAGGCCTATTTTGCCTTGGTTTTCTGCTGAGATGGCTGAGAGATAACACTCTGAAACTTAGTAGAAGTCGTATTGTGTGACTGAAGTGATCTCTGAGTTACACGTCTAAACTCTTTGGAGGGCATTGGCCTGACTAAATAATGCCATTAACATCCCCTTCCACCTTTCTGAGGCTTAACAGAGAATTTTACCATCACACAAATCTTTAGAGCAAGTTAATTAACAAAAAAATTATTAAGAACTGACGTATAGATGATGTACAATGTTATATTTGGACCACCTTATTCTAATGCCCTGGATATGATCTTTGCTTGATAGCCATTAATTTTAGCATCTTCGGTCATCTTAAAAGACTGAAAAATTTCCAAATCAGCAAATTCTGTCTCATTTTTTAATAGTCTTTTTCTTAAAGTTTTTTTTTTGTTTTTAATTTCCCTTCATATTTTACTATAGGCAGCAAGAGGAAACCAGGCAGTACTTTTGGCTGTTTGGCTGGAAATCTCCTCAGCTAAATAATTCCATTAATTAGGTAGTTTCTCCTTCCAGCTCATTAGGTACATTTTTGACTTTTCATAAATTGCAGGTATAGTGGACTTTCCTCTGCACACTCCCCAGGCTCTTCCCTCCTGCCTCTCCTTTCTGCCAGGCATCCTGAGTGCACCACTGTGCTTCCATTTAGAACTTGTTCGCTCAGTGAGATAACAGGGATCGATTCCCTGGCTTCAGTGCTTCTGCTGGCCAGAGTCCATGTACCTTTCCCTAAGACCTTCCTGTTTTCACTATCCAACTTCCATCACCTGGCTAGGTAAGTTCCCACAGCTCATACTCACAAGTGTACTGGTAGGCACTTCTGGGCACACATGTACACAGTAACATCCCTGAGAGGAAAGTTGCACATATGCAGAAGTATAGGCTTTCTGCTCTGGGAACATGAATTTTGGTAAGCACCCGACTTTTTTTGTCCTGGTTGTTTTCTTTCACTTGCTCATCGATCATGTCAGGTTGCACTTCTAACTCTGTGGCTTATCCTCAAAAGTTACAAAATCTTGGCATTTGCTCATGACAGGTACCGACCTGCAGAGAATCGGGCAGGGTTGGAAGGCCTCGCCCTGGACAGCTGAGTGACATGAACCTGTGTTCTGCATTCTCCCATCACCTTGGACAGCTTCATGGTACCAGTCACGTTGGCCTGATCCACTGCCTGTGCATGCCAGGGGACCAGAAAACAAGGACCTCTGAGCTCTTCTGAGTTGGAGAACTGCTTTTCAGTGTGCACCTATCTAGGTCATTCCTTGTCAATCTTGTGTCCCCGTTGCTTGCCTACCACCCCTTAGGGCCCACAACATTCTGAGTGAGGCCCCCTGTTCTTTCTATCTGTGTAGCTTTATGTGTGCAACTGTCTACCTGTGTCCCCAAGTGCTATCTCCATGTAGCTGGAAAAGGCCAAAGATACTGTGACTGTGATAGGCCTGGTTCTGATCCAGTGTTCTGAAGAAGGTGCACACAGATACAGGCTCTCTTCTGATACAAGTCCTGAGGCTGTACAGGTAAAGTGGCATCCCTACACGTCATCCCCTCTGTTTAACACTACACAGATACACAGAGTCCCTGATCAGATGATGCCCTGGGAAACCTGCCCGTTCTGGGCCCACAGCTCATGCCTCCCTTGGGCAGAAAGCAGCTTTTCTATTTGAAATGCACCAAGAGGGTTTGAACCACCAAGGCCTCACTGATTTGCTAAATGCCAAGACTCTCTTTCAGTTGCTCTTGTTAGACCCAGGTAGGACTCCCTACAGTCAGGCATCCCTGCTTGCCTACACAGCCCATGTGCCAAGGAAGCCAGACCCGGTTGGGCCCAGGGGCATCCAAACCGGTCACCTGGAAGGCAAGGTCCTTCTGAGTGTCACCTGGTGCAGACAAAATCAGAAATTCTGCTTCAGCGATACTGTCAGAAACCTCCTCCCTCAGGGGCAGATGCACACCTTTGCCCCTCAGGCCCCCAAAGCCAGAGGCAAGACCCCAGAGGAAAGAAGGAATACACATTAGGACTTTCAGCATAAGCCATGGAGTATCTTTGGCAGGACTGCTAATTGCCTAGACCCTAGTCCCTGAAAACCAGCAGGCTCAAACTGCTCCCAGGGGCTTCTGTGTCTCCCACTCTCCTGAGGTGCCTTGGGACATCCAATTAGCCCACCATTCTTGCTTCCTCCCTGTTCCCTCCCTCGCAGGCACACCCTGGCAGAGAGGCACACATGTACACCCACTCCTGCGCTTTCCTCACCTTTCTGCATTGCCAGGGAGGCTGGAAGTGCCTGGAGGGATGCCACGCTCATACCCTGTCTCTCCTAGGATTCCTGTGGTTTTGCACATACAGCTTACTTTAGCACATCTTGCGTTTTGTGTTGCCACGTGCCAGTGTGTACCACCTTCGGGCAGGGAGCCTGCTGGCTGATGTGCTGCACTGTTCAAGGACCTTCCCTTCTCCTTGAACACGTTTGTGTTCTTCTCATGTCTCCTTCTCACGTTTGTGGAACAAGTCTCCAGTGCAGCAGGCAATCTGTGCCTCTTTCTCCTTTGAATCGCTGCCCATCTCTGCAGGACCTTAGCCTCCTCACCATCCCGGGTCATGCTGTAACCACATCCACCATTTCCACAGCCCAGCCCAAGTCCCCACAGACCGAGGGCTTCACAGGCAGTGGTTTCAAAGCCCCACCCTACCTGATTTGCCCTGGGTGAATCCTCAGACCATGCACCCCCTCTTCCCGGTCCAAACACACATTAACATGGTGGAAATGGTGAATGTGTTTTGTATTTGGTCTAATTCAAGATTTCTGGAGCCATGGTCCAGAGTTATCACTGGCCGTCCTTTCCTCATTACCATCCAGGACAGGGTCACTGTGAAAATACGGCAACCAACCACCTTGAGACTGGGGATGCCTCCTGCCTCCTCTTCTGGTTCCTTGAAACCTCCTCTCCTGTCACCTTCATCTCTGCGTCTGCCCTGGGCTGGAAACATTCACACACATCCACATAAACACAGACAACACAGGCACATGCATGCATACACACACATGCTCGGCATGGGGACACAAACACAAACGGGGAACACAGATATTTCAGGAGGTGAAGACACTCATGTCTAGCAATGTTGGAGATGGCGTCAGTAGGCACCATGTCCTGCCCTTTGGTCTCCCTGTCCACCTCCCCTGCGATCTCTTCCGTTTTTTCTCAAGGCACCCTGAAGCCGCTTCCAGTGCAGCATGTCAGGTGGTGGTGAGATACCAAGTGGTGGATGTGGAAATTCACACAAGATCCCAAAGTCAGCACACAGGTGCACTGGGACCCTAGAGAGGACACCCTTTCAATGATAGGCCTTCCCAGGGTAAGGGGCAGGAGTGAAGGGCCCAGGCAATCTCACCTCAGTCAGCAGCAGGAGTCCAGGGGATGGCAGGACCTACGGAAGGATGATTCTGACAAAGAAACTTAATTCACCCTGCCTCTGGTACTATCATCTAGGATTCTTGCACTGCAACAACAGCTGATGTGAGGGAGGCTTGCTGCACTCACGGACACAATGAGTCCTCAAGCCCCAAGTCTCAGGAGGCCACCTGCTACATGCATGGCTCAAATTCAGGCTCCACAGACAGCTTCCACGAGCCTGAGCAACCCCGTTTGGGAAAGGACAGTGTCATGGCTACTACACGACTATCTCTTCTCAGCCCACCTCCAGACCCCCTCACCATATGTGTTTCTGTCAGTTGCCTTTCATGGAGGAACCTTCCTCCCTGGAGTAGTACTTCAGGGGATCATTCCATACGTCTTCATTGATGATCTGCTGGCAACACAAGCAAGGTCAGCCCGGGACTGACCAGGCCCTGAACCATCCCATGAGCAGCCAAGAACTCCAACATCAATCACCAATTGTGCTCAGGCCCAAAGTATCCCCACCTCAGCAATCCTGTTCAATTTTGAGCAGTTGTGGCCTGACAACCAGTTGAGAAACTTAAGGCTCCTGGTGTGCAACTTGTGGCTGAGTGCTCCCCGTTCAAAGCCCCAGATCCAGTGGACTGGAGTGGAACAACATGCCCTATGACCTGCAAAAAGACAGGGAAACTGGGGTGGATCCTGAAGATGGATTATCCACAACCCTGCACACCCACACTCATCACCCAGGGAGCCACGTTTTACCAGTGATGTCAAGGTAATACTTTTTAATGATCACCGTGTTCAAGAAGTAGGGGTTCTCCCAAAAGGAAAAGATCAGCTTGCAGTGGAACTGTGGATATCTCTGCACCTGCACCAGCCAGAATAGGGAGGAGGGAAAGGTGCAAGCTTATACGGGCCTCAACTTGCCTCCCAGGCAGACATTAACAGCTTCCACGACGCCTCTCCAAAGACTCACAGTGCAGGAACATGGATAACGTGATCCTCCTACTCTCTGCCAAGTCCCATACCCAGCCATCCTCAGTCTCCCTCACTGACCTTCAAGTCAATCATGTAGCTGAGAAAGTCTTTATCTTGGTTGCTGATCATGATGCAAACTTGAGGGTGGTTCATAATCTGCTTTCAGGCCACATGCCGAGCCAAGAAGAGCCAGGAGCATCAGCCGTAATCTCGGGTGGAAGAAGGACACCAGAACAGGCATCTGCAAGGATGCCGGGAACTTCTGCTTGCCAGGCTACCACTGTTGTCCTCAGGCCCTTCCATACCATCAGGCACACTCATGGCTCTGTACCGGGGTCCAGCCCCGGTTGGATCCAGGGATTCCCTCAGGAGAATGGCGTCGGTGAAAGGACAGCAGAGGGGAGAGAAAGAGGCTTGATCTATCTGGTTTACACAGAAATAAATAATAATAAATAAATAAAGTCCGTGACACCATATTGCACTGTCCACGGAGGCCACAGGCGCCCTCTCAGTGGGGTGAAGACGCAGAGCATCCTTTCCCTGAAGACGCTAGGTGTCCTCCCGATTGAGTCTTAGAAGCCCGGGCAGGTGAGTGGACTCAGAGGACACCCACGCTCCAATTCGTCATCCTGAAGGAAGAACAGAGAGAGAAAAGGAGAGAAAAGGAAACAAGAATGACACAGGGAGAACAAGCCTGATGAGCAAGGCCTGTAGCTTTATTTTCAAAAGGAGCTTTTATACCCTAAGTTGTACATAAAAGATAATAGAGGGTGCAGAGTCATGCGAGGTCAGCAGTCCTTGACCCTTATCGAAACCAGGCTTTCTTTCTGCAAACTTATTATATACAAAGGCTTTAGGTGATTTACATCATCTTCTGGCCAGGAGGTCTGCTAACATTTTTCTTGTGATAAAGGTTATGCAACCAGAAAAACTTATTTTCTCCAAAGGTTTATTTTTCTAAAGTTTGGCATCACTCCCTGAAAAGACTAGATAGAATTGCATTCCTATAGGGCAACAGGTGCAGTGAGGGATAACAAGGAAAGAATTTATTAACTCAAGGGTCTAAGGTTGCTAACATCAAAGCTACTACTTATATTTCTATATACCAACTATATTAATCAATATACTCCCAGGGACACAGTGGGTAAGGGGTATGGAAACTTGGCACCAAGCATTAGTTCAACAAAGAAATCCTCTACTAGTTCTATTCTAATGATTTTAACTCCCCAAGAAGCTCTGCATTGTTGGACTATCTTAAGCCTCCCATGCCTCTTGTGATTGGGAGGCTGTGAATAATCACATGTGTAGCTATTAAGAGTCTGGAAAAACCTATCAGGCAAGTTAGAAAGCTATCCAAGGGATTTGAATTGGAACACACCCGTTGTACACAGGAGACTTATTAACTAGAGCTCTAAGTTGATTTCCTTCAGAGAAAGGTGGTCGTGGATAGCCCCCCATTAATATCAGAGGAGTTGGTGAAAGTTGTAAAACAGACAGATTCTGGTTTTGGGGTAGGTGCTCAAGCAGGTCCAGAGGGCCCCTCGAGTCCTGACTCGCCTTGCCTCTCCCACATGACTTTGTCATGGGTGGGATCTCCCATGCTGGCTCCTGGGGTTCTTTGTGGTGTTCTGCATTCTCTAAGCAGGGGCTGTTTCTGACTGCTACTGTTCTCCTCCAGACCTGTATATGCTTGGTAGTGGCATATCACTGCTTACATTTTCAGACTTGTAGTCATTGTGACAAGCCATGTCTGAAAGCAAAGGGGTTGGTGTGTGTGGGTGTATGTGTGTGTGTGTGTGTGTGTGAGAGAGAGAGAGAGAGAGAGAGAGAGAGAGAGAGAGACTCCCATGTCTCAGCTATTTCCCGGGAACCTCTAAATTTACAATGATAACTGTCTGCCAAGGCTGATCTGGTGAACTGTCTCTGGTCATTCCTGACTTAGAGGCCTCAGGTGCTGCTCCTTGTCAGATGCAGGCCAGAAGAAGAGACTCAAAGTCATAGCTGCGACACTTACAGGTGTGGCCCTGCCCAGATTCTACTGGGGTGTCCCTTTAGAGCCTGCCAATTGCCCAAGACCACACTTCCTTCAGGGGCCTCCAGTGCCCTCGCCCCTAACACTCCTCCTGCTCTTTCTCCTCCTCCTCCTGAGCAGCAGACGCCAAGAAGCAGCAAAAAGGATACAGCTTTGGCCCAGAAGCCAGGGATGCCCTGGATGATGGCACTCCTCCAAGCCAAGTGACTCTTCCTCCTTTGATGGCTCTTGTGCATGAATCGAATGTAGGCCCTGTGGTTTTTCTCATGTTCAGAGCTCAGTTCCACTCGAAGGGCGGCCAGCGCCTGCAGCTCATCTAGCGCTGGAAGCTCACTCGGGCCTCCGGGCCTCTCCCAGCCCTGCTCCTCCACCGTTTTTTCCTCCAGCTCCTGGGAGAACCCCTGTTGCCGCTCGTCATCCGTCACAACCTCTACCTCCTTGGTGCTGTCTTCCGCCAATAGTTGAAACTCCCACTCGATCCCCACCACGTCTTCATCTACCAGGGCCTTGCTGTCCTCCACTGCCTCCACCCTGAAGAGGGTTGCCTCTTTGCCTGGCGTAACAACTGGTGGCTGGAAGGTCCAGGCTATGCACAGCATCACAAAGACAGGCTGTGGGGCCCCTGCCCACTGAGCACCTGGGCTCACAATTAAAAAGGTCTGGGGTCCCAGGATGCTCCCTCCTTCCTCTGACTGCCTCACTCTCTCCTCTTGGCCCTGGCCCTGATCCCCAGCTGGTGCAGATGTGAAGGGACGAGACATAATAGCACAGCAAGTGGTGCGCAATGGTGGCAGAGGCTGCAGTAAACCTGTGGGGCCCACTAGCTCTTTGGGGGCGGGGAGTGAGGGTGATGGTTGGGGAGCAGGGGCTGGTGTGTGTAGGGTGGTCTGGAGCTGAAGAAATGGGTGGCAGACAGCCCAGGACATGGTGAACCGGCCCTGGGAGATAAGCCAAACAGGAGGGGCCCTAGGCTGTAAGCCACTCACAGGCTACTGGCCCAAATCTAGACCAATGACTGAGAGGGTAGAGGGTGGCACACTGATGGACATGCCCCTAGACCTCTTCCGTGCTTCCTGGGCTCCAGTGACCCCACGTGGCCACATTCTGCTCCAGGGAGGTAGCATGTTTTGCCTCTGTTGCTACCTCAGGCACTGTCATTGACCTGGATCTGGAAATGGGTGGCAGACAACCAACCACGGGTTCCTGCTCCACAATCAGAACAGCACACTCCTGTGTCCTCCGGGACAGGCAACAACTGGGAGCTCTCCCTCAGTATCCAAAGGATATCCAGGGGGTCCACGTGGCTGGGTACTTTTCTCCATGGGACAGAGCCTGTTGCTGTCCGGATGCTATGGGAGTAGGGAAAAACCCTACCGTTTGCTACAATTGATCTCCACTGTTCAGGGACACCAGACCCTTAGGGTACAAAGCTCACTCTGTGTCTCTTTATCTCTGTTTCTGGCATATCACTGTTTTGGGCAATCCTTCTGTGTGTGTACCAGGCGCTGCTGTCTGTGTGTCTCCATCTCTCTATGTGGTGGTGTTGTGGTTTGCCACTCTCTGGACAGTAGTGCTCAAGAGAGACGCTTATCCTTGAAGTAAAGGCAAGCTCTTCTACTTCTGAGTGAGTTGCACCAATAGGAGATCAGAGTTTTTAGTCCACACATTTGGAGAGTGCTTTCTCAAACTTGAAAGCCAACAGTGGGCAGTCACTGCTGAACCACAGAAGGGGACGGGTTACCCTCCCTCCCTTGCTGGACAGACGTGAACACTGCAAAGACCTGTAAAGGTTTGGCCTCACTTTGCACAGAGAGAGAAACGGGGCATGCTCTACTGGCATGAGGAAACTTACTGAAACTTGTTTGAACTCCTGCCACTGAGATGCTAAGGACAACTCACTGTTAAGTTCCATGGCTTATTGGTGCGGGAGAAATGCATGTCTGCCCATTTACCCTATTGAGGCCCTTTCAAAGTGGTTCTGTTCTCCATGTGAGAACACGTACCAGCCTGCCCAGTTGCCCAAGCCTGTGCTGCTGGGAGCAGCAAGAGGATCAAGGTAAGCCATCCATCCTATAGTCCTGATACCCGATATAGATGCATTCTAAAAAGAGTACAAAGAGTGATGTTTCAAACTGGAAGACTCTGCAGGTAGCAGGTGCTTATGCTGCAGTGATGATCCATCTCTGAAACCTCATAAAAGAGGCAAGGGGTGCTCATGCTCATGGCAAGGTTAGGGAAAGAACGCCTGACACTAGAGAAGGATGGAAAGACACTTGTAGCTGGGTGTCCCAGGGGCTGTGGATCATTCACCATGGCTTCTGTGTTCTGGGATTGCAGCCTGTTCTGTGTCTCGATTCCTCTGCACTCTCACTGGTCTTCCCCAGGCATTTTCCTTCTGCCTGTCCTTTCTGCCAGGCATCCTGGGTGCACCACTATGATTTCACTTAGAAGTTGGTTGCTCAGTGAGGAAACGGGGTTGGTACCCTGGCTTCTGTGCTCCTGCTGGCCACAGTCTATGTATCTTTCCCTGAGACTTTCATGTTTTCACTATCCAACTTCCATCACCTGTCTAGGTCAGTTCTGACAGCTAATACTCACAAACATACTGGAAGGCTCTTCTGCACTCACATGTGCACACACATGCACATTTACACACTTACATACCTGAGAGGAAACTTGCACATATGCAGAAGTACATGCTTATTCTCCAGGCACATGAATTCTGGTAAGCACCCAACTTTCTTTGTCCTGGTTGTTTTCTTTCACTTGCTCATCGATCATTTAAGGTTGCACTTCTAACTTTGAGACTTATCCTCAAAGGTTACAGAATCTTGGCATTTGCTCATAAAGGGGGCTGACCTGCAGAGCATCGGTCAGGGTTGGAAGTGCTTGCCCTGGAGAGCTGAGTGACATGCGCCTGCATTCTACATTCTCCCATCACCTTGGACAGCTTCACAGTACCAGTCACATTGGCCTGATCCATTGCCTGTGCATTCCTTCAGGGGACCAGAAAACAAGGGCCTCTGGGCTCAGCTAACTTGTAGAACCGCTTTCTCAGGATGCACCTATCTAGGTCATTCTTTGCCAATGTTGTACCCCTGTTGCTTGCCTACCACCCCTTAGAGCCCACAACATTCTGAGTGAGGCCCCCTGTTCTTTCTATCTGTGTAGCTGTATGTGTGTAACTGTCTACCTGTGTCCCCAGGCCCCCCTAGGACACCCAGCCACAAGGGCCTCTTCCAACTTCCCCTACCTCACACCCACCCCACACCCCTACCCTCACAACAACAACACCACACAACCTTACCCCAACCCAGCCCACTCCCAACCCATGTCCATCACACCCACCCCACCCCGACCCAACCCTACCCACACCCTACCCCCACCCTGCTCTACTCTCACTCAAAAGCTGTCCCCACCAACAGTCCAGTG
>NW_011495085.1:467463-467922 GCF_000754665.1 Bison bison bison | reverse complement strand
GATGTTTTGCTTTACCTAAGTGTGGGACCCTTGGGAGTGAGGTGCTTCTGGAAACAAAGCACTCAGGCAACAGAGTGAGTTCTCTACCTGCAGCTGGAGGAGACCAGGGAGGCCACGTGGCCAGACAATGAATGGAGAATGGAGAGGGACCCCAAGGGCAAGGACGACGTTATGCATTGGGGGTGCTGGGTAGCCCTTGGGCGCTGCTGATCCCAGCACACCTGACTGTAACCCCTAGTATCACTGCTGTCTCCAGAGCAGAATATATGGACCCTCTGTCCCAGAGCTGTAGACTCTTGAGTGTCTGTGTCCAGACCAACTGGGGCCAGGACCCTGAGAGGAGGAAGATGTGCAAAGAGGAGATGTCAAGATCATGAATCCAGGGGAGTTCAGGGCAGAGGAGAAAAGAGTCAGCCTGGGGCTGCCAGCCAATCCCCTTCCTGCAGAGTGTGCCTCAGA
>NW_011495085.1:453303-467363 GCF_000754665.1 Bison bison bison | reverse complement strand
CCACAAGGGCCTCTTCCAACTTCCCCTACCTCACACCCACCCCACACCCCTACCCTCACAACAACAACACCCCACAACCTTACCCCAACCCAGCCCACTCCCAACCCATGTCCATCACACCCACCCCACCCCGACCCAACCCTACCCACACCCTACCCCCACCCTGCTCTACTCTCACTCAAAAGCTGTCCCCACCAACAGTCCAGTGGTGAACCCAGAGATGTTTTGCTTTACCTAAGTGTGGGACCCTTGGGAGTGAGGTGCTTCTGGAAACAAAGCACTCAGGCAACAGAGTGAGTTCTCTACCTGCAGCTGGAGGAGACCAGGGAGGCCACGTGGCCAGACAATGAATGGAGAATGGAGAGGGACCCCAAGGGCAAGGACGACGTTATGCATTGGGGGTGCTGGGTAGCCCTTGGGCACTGCTGATCCCAGCACACCTGACTGTAACCCCTAGTATCACTGCAGTCTCCAGAGCAGAATATATGGACCCTCTGTCCCAGAGCTGTAGACTCTTGAGTGTTTGTGTCCGGACCAACTGGGTCCAGGACCCTGAGAAGAGGAAGATGTGCAAAGAGGAGATGTCAAGATCATGAATCCAGGGGAGTTCAGGGCAGAGGGAGAAAAGAGTCAGCCTGGGGCTGCCAGCCAATCCCCTTCCTGCAGAGTGTGCCTCAGAACCCAGGCCATGGTGGAGAGTCCCAGAGCTCTGCTTCTGCAGTCATGGCACCAGATCAGGGTCCCCACATCCTTCATATCTCCTGCCTCACATGTGGAAGAGGCCTCTGTGCACAGCTGCTCCCCAGATCCTGCCAGTGACACCCATCAGTGAATCTGCCTACTTGCCCCTATAGAGGTTAGGCAGTATTGGGAGGTTTCCTCCTGGGAGATGGTCTGAGCCTGAGCCCTTGGAGGACAGCTGTTGAGTTGGGGTAGGGTGTAAATCTAGGCCTTACTGGATTTCTCCCTGAATATTGCACCTTTGCCCCTTCATGCTAGATGACCTGGCAATACCCACAGACCTGCTGAGTTCCTAGACTCTGGTGGGTTGTGTCCCCTGAAAGGAGGCTTCTATTCTGTGCTCTAGTAGTCCCTAAGATTTTCACCACCCACAAACAGAGTAGGGTATTCCAAACCTGAGAGACTTTCCTGGGCACACTGCCCTACCAGACTGGCCCAGGGAGGGCTTAGGGAGACCAAGCCATCTGGTCTCATCTTGGCTAAGCCAGGTAATGGCTTAGCCAAGACGTAGCCAGAGGTATCATTCCCATGTCACTCTCCGTAAGTCCCTCTGTGACACTCTCTTGAATCCCAGCCCTTGCCTGTGAAAAGGAAAAAGGACAGTAAGGCCCCTGTTGACGATGTTTTTGCTTTTGAGGAAGAACCTGAGATAAGGAAAGTGAAACACTTGGTAATTTAAATTCTGCCAAATACGAGGTATTGTCATTTTGATTTAGAATCCAGTTTCAGGCTCTCATTCCCCATCCCCTGTAAAAACTTGTATTAAGAGCATGCTTGTGATAAAAGCAATGAAGATCTCACAGAGGCAATGATGGCAGCAAATGTTACTTCACTTGGTAGTGATAAAGAAACTTGGAGATAGTATCAGGTCTGAAAGCACAAAGAATGAGAAGTTGGAAGCAGACCCAGGCTTAGGAAGTAGGGTGACAATTGGCCAGGTCATGCATAGGAAAGATCCTCACCCCCAGTTGAAAGTTATGTTCTGAGAAGAAAAGAAGTAGAGTTGAGAGGACTCCTTGCTGATATTTTTGCAAAGAAATGAAACACTTTTATTCTTAATGCTTAAGGTCACAGGATACTAAAAAATGTAGGTTTACTATTTTTATTTCTCTAAACATTGACAACAAGTCAATCCTAAAGGAAATCAACCCTGAATATTCATTGAAAGGCCTGATGTTGAAGCTGAAGGTCCAAAACGTTGGCCACCTGATAAGAAGAGCTGACTCATTTGAAAGGACTCTGGTGCTCAGAAAGATGGAAGACAAGAGGAAAAGGGAATGACAGAGGACAAAATGGATGGATGGCATCACTGACTCAATAGACATGACTTTAAGCAAACTCTGAGAGATAATGAAGGTCAGGGAATCTTGATGAGCTAAGGTTCATGGGGTCTCAAAGAGTCAGACAGGACTAGTGACTGAACAACAACAAACATTTACAACAGTTAGTGTAACAGGGTTCCCAAATTTAAAAAATACAGAATGGCTGTGGGAAAATATAATAATTGTGCCTTACATTATTAAGTTGGCTTTGCACTCTCAACATGAGTTGTCATCCTGGTGGCCCTGCTCCACCGAACAGATCAGGTTTGCCTGTCATTATATTTGAGGCTTGCTTGCTTTTCATTTTTTCAGATAACCTGAGTGGAATATCATGACTTTTTAATTTTTCTTTCCAGTCTTACTGAAATATTAATAGAATTGACATATAGCCCTGTGTAAGTTTAAGGTGTTCAGCATCATGAATCCACTTACATCCATCCTGCAATGATGAGCATGGTAAGTCTAGTGAACATTTATCATCACATATGAATACAAAATTAAATAGAAATAAGTATTTTCATTTTGATGAGAACTCTTAGGGTTTACTCTATTAACCTTTGAGGGGAAGGAGGGAAGTTGTTCAGTCGTGTTCGACTCTGTGCGACTCTGTGTGGAAGCCCACCAGGCTCGCCCTTCCCTGGGATTCTCCAGGCAAGAACATTGGAGTGGGTTACCATTTCCTCCTCCGATGCGTGAAAGTGAAGTTGGTCAGTCATGTCCGACTCTGTGCAACCCCATGGACTGCAGCCTACCAGGCTTCTCCGTCCATGGGATTTTTCAGGCAAGAGTACTGGAGTGGGGTGCCATCACCTTCTCCGCTATTAACCTTTATATCCAATATAAAACAACATTAGTTATACTTGTGTTGTATGTCACCTAACAAAACAGTGTTAGTTATGCTTGTGTTGTATGTCACCTGCCTCATACATACTGCTTACTAGAAGATGAACATGATTGTTTCACAAGGTGTCCCTTCCAGTTGCTGAGAAGGATGCCAGCTAGGCCCCTTTGTACATATTAGAAATATTCCCTCCCAAGCTGCCCGCACCCACTTCCTCTGAGCCTCTCTCATCTGTGTGTCCAGTCTCAGTGCTCCCTTCATGTGCCCTTGGAAATAGGAAGGAGGGACAGCCACTGGCATCTCCCTTAGGCAAAAAGAAACAGAGTCAGACCCTGTGAAACTATTAGGTGTTGTTTCCAGGGCTCCCAAGAGCTCTGGCACCACAGTCCTTTATGTGTCATGATAGAACAAATAGCCCCAGGTCATTCACCTTAAAACCTACATAAATAAGCAATCAGCCAAGCGAAGGTATAGAACTGATATAGAATTTAAAGACTTAAGAGGCAATTTTCTGTAACAGGTTAACTGGGGGTATCCTCTACTGCACGTTAATGAAGTCTCCTTTATGTACAGTTGGGAAGGTCCACTGGAGTCAGAAATGGCAACCCACTCCAGTATTTTTGCCTAGAAAATCCCAAGGACAGAGAAGCCTGATGGGCTACAGTCTATGGGGTCGCAAACAGTCAGATACGTCTGAGCAACTAATACTTAATACTAGAAAGAAATTATATGAAAAGTGAAGTGCTAGAAAAGAAGTCATTTATTACAGTAGGACACTTGGAAGGTTCACAAGCCTTGTGTTTCCCTAAGTACTCAGTTACACTTTCACAATCAGAGTAAGAGGGGAGGGGGGAAAGATCTTCTTTTTCTTGAGTAGAACAGCACGTTTCCATTACCAGTGCCCCCCCAGGTAGGGCAGGGAAGTTTATTTGTCCATTCTATATGGTCAGGCTAGGATATCCTAGTTCAGTTCAGTTCATTTCAGTTGCTCAGTAGTATCCAACTCTTTGCCATCCCATGGACTGCAGCACACTAGACTTCCCTGTAGTATTACTTGGGAAAAATATTTTCAGGTCTCAATTCAATGCAAGTCTTTCATTTTGAAAAGTCATCTTTCTCTAAGTGATAGTGTTTTGTATGCACAGAGCCTGTTTTGGGGAGGCATTAAGTTGTTGATTTGGAGAAGGCAATGACACCCCACTCCAGCACTCTTGCCTGGAAAATCCCATGGATGGAGGAGCCTGGTGGGCTGCAGTCCATGGGGTCGTGAAGAGTCAGATATGACTGAGCAACTTCCCTTTCACTTTCCTGCATTGGAGAAGGAAATGGCAACCCCCTCCAATGTTCTTGCCTGGAGAATCCCAGGGACGTTGGAGCCTGGTGGGCTGCTGTCTATGGGGTCGCACAGAGTCGGACACGACTGAGCGACTTACCAGCAGCAGCAGTAAGTTGTTGATCACTGGGCAGGTTGTAGGTCTTGTTTTCTGCTATTGTTTTATTGTTTGGGGGCACATTCTGGAAAGAAGTTGTCTTAGTGGCCAAAGACCATGTTTTGGGGGCTATTAACGCATGGAGCTCACTAGCCAGGATGTAAGTCTCATGCCACCACAGTTTGATTATTTTGGGCCATGTCTCATGCTTCTGCTGCATGGTTTTGTTGCTAAGCAAGTTAGCTTGATTTAAGAAATCCAAGCTGGCTTTGATACTAAGCATTTGTTTTGCTTATGAGTCGAGCAAGCCTGCATGTTTCAGAATTTTCCCATTATTTTCTTGAATGTCATTAGTCTTATTGTGGTCTCCCAAAACCCCATAAAGTTTCTTCTCTATCTACAGTTCCCTAATGAAGTTTCAAGCTAACTGTTTGAACATTCTGTTCTCTTATTCTGTCCCTACCACCTAGGGGCACTCCTAGCCCCCGAGTGCAGGCTTCAGTGCCTTCAGTGATCCTGACACCTCTCCAGAAAATGAGATGCAGCTCTGAGAGCCAGGAGTCTAGGCCCCTAGTTCTGCTGTCATTTTCTGCCTCCCCCTTGTTCTGGGCTATCCCCTGCCAAGTGCTGCAGTCCTACCTGCCTGGATAGGGCCCTCAACAACCCTACCCCCACCCACTGCATTCTACTGTTGCTTTGCCTCTAGAAGCACCACCCTAAGGAGTAACTGGCTAGAGTTAGGGTGACCTAGACATCTGGCAAGTCTTCAATCAGGAGGAAGAAGGAGGGGGGCCTCTTTTGTTTAGGTCTAGATGTCATTGAATCTGTCTAGCCAAGCACAGGAAGAGGCAAAGGGGTCTCATAGAGACGGTAGACTATCCCAGTGTAAGCAGGGATCTGACTCCAGAGTGGAGGGAGGACAGACATACTGGAACTCCAGGTGGGATCTCCGCTGCTGGAGGCTGGGTCCCCAAGCCTTCTTGTCAGTCTGGGGCCTCTGAGGACCAGCCAGGCTGTGGTCTTCCTCCAGAAGCCAGGGAGGGTCATCTTCCAACATTTCTAGTGACTCTTTGGGTGCAGATTCATTCCAAAGGGCCCCAGAAAAGCCCTGGGGAGCAGATGCTTTGCAGTCGCAGAAGGAATTCTGCCACTAGAGAGGGAATGAGCTCTTCCCATGCCGAAATGAGCTCAGTGGCTGCACCAGCCTGTGCAATACAAAAACAGGAAGATATGTCCCCCAGGTTGACTCACACCTGGGTCCTGGGAGTCGTCCTGGCCAAACCTGACGCTGGGCAGGAAGAACACGTCTTCATGTAGATGAGCCCCTAGTGCTTCTGTGTCCAGTGAGTCCCCTGCACAAACAGACTCTGTGGAGCTGGGGGTGGACAGAGGCCTGTCCCCTGCCTCACTAGAAAAAACTTTTTATTAATACTTCCTGTTTTTAGATCATTTGAAGACAGTGGTCCCTCCTGCATCCTTAGATCTCCTAGATGCTGAGTTCCCATGGAAACATCCAAAGCTTAGACTTCTGCTTTTTCCTGTTTCCCTGAGTCCCTATGAAGTCAGCTAGCTCTTCCTAATGTTCACTGGGGCACATTCATCCATCTTCCCCCAAGTAGGCCTTCCAGTTCCTCCTTCGTGGAGCATGGCAGCACCCTGCCTTGGCTGTCTCACACTCACCAGGCTGGAAAGGAAACCAGGGGTGAATTTCGACTTCTCTCTGAAAGTTATTTGAAGTACTGGTGGAAAGTGCCAGCATCATCATGGTTGTTACTTAATTAGGGACTGGATGATTCTCTTTGTTGCTAATCTTGAGCTTCTGCAGCTGTTTGGCCAAGGTGATTGCCGGAAGTCAAAATGCCCTTAAGGCACATTCCAGCTTAAACCTATTTTAGGGTTTTTAACTCTATTTAAGGGATACCCACATCTCTGGCTGCTGATGGGGATGGTGGGAATTTGGTGAATGCCATCTCTAGGAAGTTACCAAACTGTAGAGTAGCTTTCAGGTCAGGGAAGGCCTCCTTCTTGCCTTCCATATAGAATTGTTGGGGCATCACAATGCCAGGCGTGGAGAGGTTCCATCTGTCTGTGTTCTGAGACCTCAGCAGAACCAGTGTGTCAGCCAGCCCAGAAGGGGCTTCAACCCAGACCCTTTGATCCAGGATTTGCACCTCCCCAGGGAGAAAGTCCGTGTGGCTACCTGTTCTTAAGGCAGAGCAAAGGAAAAACTGAATTGTATTTGTGGGCTTAAAGTTGAGCTCCCATCAGAATCTCTGTAAGTGAGGGCCTTAAGGGAGGGAGAGAGGTTGGGGTTGGTGGGGGGTCAGTTTCAAAGGCGCTTTGGATTTCTTGTTCACTGGCACTGAGGGAAGGTCAGGTTACCCAGTTACATTGGGAAGAAGCCTTTGAAGGTCATGCTGAGGGTGCAGGTCGCTGGACAGAGCCCAGGCTGGGATGTGCAGGGGACCCCTGAGCCTCCGGTTTACAGCCGTTTGCTGACACAGATTTATGTCTTTGGCCCACGTTTATTTCCCTTCAGGAGAGCCCACGACCCTAAACCATAAGTGGCTTTCCGGCAAAACAATGCCTGTCCCAGGTTTGGCCAGCCAAAACAGTTTTGCATCCTCTCCTAAAACACATTCCTAAATGTAATAGGCTAGCTTCAGGGAGGAATGCCCTTTTGCCTCCAGGGAGGAAGGAAGTCTGGATCTTGGGTTTGTCTTGGGTTTAACGATCCACCTGGTCCCTTTTTAGCCACTCCCTCTTCTGAAAATTTTTCAAGCCTAGCCTAAGATAAGTCTTTGAATTCCTCCAAACAAAACACACTTGTGCTGGGTACTTTCATGGTTTTGTTACAAATGTCTGGTCCCTCTGTTCTCCTGGCTAGCTCCTAGGTGTATTTTGACCTGACCAGTTCCAGGGAATCCTACACTCTCAAAATATGGAGGACCCATCATCCCTCCATTACACCTCTGTTCCTTCGTGAACGGGAACATGTTTCACTGTCTGACAATGTATAAGTGACAGTGTGATACTCAGGAATCTTACTTTTTTTCTTTGTTTTCTGGGGTGACATTACCATCCACACAAAGCTGTCTGAATGTGAACATTTGGTTGATTTTGATGTGGCCCAAACTTCCCCAACGAATGTACCTTCAGGTTAGTTTTCTCCTTTTATATTTTTCAATATTTTGGTAACCTATTGTGAACAGACAGGATCCCATCAGTTGTATGCAGTGAGAAAGTAAAAAAAAAAAAACCCACTCAGCCTTAGCTGGATGGAAATCTAGTAGTAAGATAGCACTTTATCTGGAAACGGAAATTTCAGCCAGAATCTGAAAAGTGTGTCCTGAAAGGAGAAGAGGGTCTGAGGCCTGAGCACACTGCTCCACACTGGAGACTTGGGCTCTGACAGATGTACCTGCTGGGGTCTTCATGGGACAGTCCATGCAGGTCATGATCCTGTGGAGAATTTTCTTTGCCTTTCCATTCACGTTGGCAATTGTATACTTTGCTTTTCCTTCTACATGCAGTTTTACCTTTATCCCAGACACTTTGGTTTCTTCTCTGATTTTCACCACTTGTACAGATCATTACAACATTTCTTAACCAGATAAAATTTGACAGGGTAGGGGCAGTGAGGGATGGGTTGGGGTGGGGTGAGATTTAGGGGATGGGGCCACACAGAACAGCATCTGGTGTCATAGATCCCTGATGCGGATAGAACTCGTGCCCCTGCTGTGAAAGCATAAAGTCCTCCACCCTGAAATTCAGGGAAGTTTCTGGAATTGATTTAATGAAAGACATCTAATTAGGAGGAATTTTTGGGTGACATTTTAGTTTGTGACCAGTGATTATAGTTCATATTATTTTACAGTTTCTTGGTTTGACTAGGCTAAAGGATTTTGGGGGTTTCTTTTTGTTTTAAAGGCTAAAAACTATTTTTTAATCCCATGGGATACGAAAAAAAAAAAAATCTGTAGAATATTTGAAAGAGTGGAGGTTTTGTTCTAAATGTGAGTGTTTTGGTCCACTGAACCGAATGGTAATAACATTTGTAGAAGAGACAACCAGTGAAAGTGACGTTTTTATGAAGTGACATAACAGCACCCATTGTGTGAGTTATTGGTTGGAGTTTAGAGACAGGCTGTGTTGGGCTAAACTCCTTATTCCTGTTTTCAGCCCTTGAGTAATAATCAGAAGCTTTCTCTGAAGAGAGTGGGGTCAGCTGTCAGACTCCTAGGTACCTACCGGCCAGCAGGGCTGGGATTAAATGCAGCAGACAAGAGATACGGGATGGAGCAAGAGGTCACCTTGTCCCTTTGTTGCTGCCTGGAGAGATGCTTGTCCATGTGCTAGTTGGACAAAAGCTGTGACTTTGTGGCCAGAGGATGTCTCTGACCCTGCCTTGGGTTCCCTGAGGGTGGAGGGACAGCAGGGTCTCCCCGGTTCCTTGACCAGAGAAGGAAACCCCACCCCCAACTCCCATGCCTTTGCTCTCTGACATCCTCCCAGGACTCATTCCAGAGTAGGTTCTTCAGGATGAACATCCAGGCTCCACCCCGACTCCTGGAGCTGGGCGCACAGAGCCTGCTGCGTAATGAGGCCTTGGCCATCATGGCTCTGGAGGAGCTGCCCATCGAGCTCTTCCCACCACTGTTTATGGAGGCCTTTGCTGGAAGGCACACAGAGGCCCTGAAGGCAATGGTGCAGGCCTGGCCCTTCCCCTGCCTCCCACTGGGGGCCCTGATGCAGGACCACCAGCCTCATCTGGACATCTTCCAGGCAGCACTAGATGGTCTGGATGTCCTGCTTGCTCAGGAGGTCCGCCCCAGGTAAGGTCAACCTGGCAGACTGGTGGGGCCTGGGGGTGTAAGCAAGATGCAGACAGGACAGGTGGATGAGGAGTCATATGGAAACAGGCAATTGGGTGTACAGGACTGGTTGAGGGGGAAAGGGCAGAAAAGGCATGTGGGCCACCCCCCATTATCCCTTAGAGTGGGGACCAAGGGGGACCTGGAAGCCAGAGCAGCTGTTGTGCATGGAGTGCAGAGCACTCATGAGGTCCTGGTGCCTATTGGCCTCTGCACAGCTCAGCCTTTCCCCTGCGGCCCCACAGACGGTGGAAGCTGCAGGTGCTGGACTTGCGCAGGAAAACCCACCAGGACTTCTGGACCCTGTGGTCCGGGATGAAGGTCAGTGTTTGCTCACTGCTGGAGCCTGAGCCAGCCCAACAAATGCAGAAGAGGTGCAGGGTGGAGGCGCAGGCGGGGCTGAAGCCAGCGCAGGCCCCTGTGGAGGTGCTGGTCGACCTGTGCATCAAGGAGGATACTCTGGATGAGACCCTCAGCTACCTGCTGAAGAAGGCCAAGAAGAGGGGGAAGCTGCTGCACATCTGCTGCCAGAAGCTGAGGATCTTTGCCATGCCCATGCAGAGCATCAGGAAGATCCTGAAGGTGGTGCAGCTGGACTCCATCCAGGACCTGGAGGTCAACTGCATCTGGAAGCTGGCCACGCTGAGCAGGTTCCTGCCGCACCTGGGCCGGATGGGCAACCTGCGCCGGCTGCTGCTGTCTCGCATCCACATATTGCCGCATACCACCCCGGACCAGGAGAACTGCCTCAACCAGCTCACTGCACAGTTCCTGAACCTGCCCCACCTGCAGGAGCTCTACCTGGACTCTGTCTCCTTCCTCGAGGGCTGCCTGCACCAGGTGCTCAGGTGAGGCGTGGCACCAGCTCTGCAGCAAAACCTGGCCTCTTTTGTTTCATTACCATTGGGGTGTCTATTTGTGCCTGCTGGGGACATGGCCAGTGTGCACAGGGCACTCGGAAGTCCTCACGGTACGGTCACTCTGTCCCCGGGCGTCTTGCCAGGTCACCTCCCTGGTTAGGGTCAGAGTCGTGGCCTAGCTTAGATGCTGCCAAAGGGGACTTTTGCTGGGAGTCCGCATTGTGGGGGTCAGGTGTGATGCCCTTGGGGATTTTTTCCGAGAGAGTGATGTCTTAGCTGAGACAATGACAGAGAATGACAAAGAATTGTAGGTGGTGATGGATGGTTTGTGGCTCCCTAATATCTGGGGGATATGCACCCAGGGATCGTCTGTAGCTGCTGGGACCCACCAGCCCATGTCTACTGCATCCGGCCTGCTGTTGAATTCAACTAGCCGTGTCCTGTACAATCATCTTAATTCCTGTGAACAAAATACTAGTAAGCTGAAATAGGCAAATAATCTTTGTTTACTGTTTGTTTCCCACATTAAAAATAGTTCATCATTTTGTGCAGGGGGAGGTCATAACCATATGAGCATGACCTTCTCCCTGGAAGACCCCTTGCCTTCCTTTCAAGAAGGTGAGAGGCCAGCTCAAAGCCAGTGAGATCCCCTGTGTTCCCGTGAAAGAGGCCTCTCCTCCCCAGATCCCTCTGCCCACCACCTCTGCCCCTGAGACTGACTGCCCTGTCTTTCCCCAGGTGCCTGAACACTCCTCTGGAGACCCTGTCGATCACCAATTGCCTGATTTCGGAGTCAGACCTGACATACCTGTCGCGGTGCCCGAGCGTCAGCCTGCTGAAGGACCTTGGCCTCAGTGGGGTCAACCTGACCAGCCTCAACTTGGAGTCCCTGCAGGTCCTGATTGAGAGGACCTCAGCCACCCTGCAGGAACTGGACCTGGATGAGTGCGGCATCATGGACTCTCAGTTCAGTGCCCTCTTACCCTCCCTGAGCCACTGCTCCCAGCTCACCACCTTCAGCTTCTGTGGCAACCCTATCTCTATGGCTGTGCTGGAGAGCCTGCTGCACCACACCACGGGGCTGAGTAAGCTGAGCCATGTGCTGTACCCCGCACCCCTGGAGAGCTATGAGGATGTGCATGGCACCCTGCACCTGGGCCTCCTGGCTCAGCTGCATGCCCGGCTCAAGCAGCTTCTGTGCAAGTCTGGGCGGCCCAGCATGTTCTGGGTCAGCGCCAGCCCCTGTCCACACTGCGGTGACCAGATCCTCTATGGCACCGAGCCCATCCTGTGCCCCTGATACTTGCCTGACTAGCCCAGCTCACGAGTATCAGGCTGAGAATGAACACAACCATTTCAGACAATTTTTCAGTGTAAGCGGGAAAAAGTGATTTAGAGTGGGCAGTGGTGGAGGCTTGGTGGAATTTTTGGAAAGATATGTTCCTACAAAGTTAGAAATGTGAATCTGATTTTTGGAGGGGGAATTTTGGGCTTGGTAGGGTGATGGGGTCATTACCCCTCTGTTGGATTGTTACAAAGAAGTAAAGGGAACTTCAATGTCAATCATTTGATGTCTTCTGTGACCTGTGACCATGATTCTCCCCTTTAAATTCATGACTCTCCTGTTAGTGGTTCTATAAAAGGGCCTGAGCATGAGTGGGGCCTAGATGCTCTCTGATAGGCAAGAATCAGCTAAAGGAGTTCAGGGCACAATCTTTCCACTCTGTGGTTTTCATTTCCAGGGCATCCACCTCCTCACTTATTTCTGAGGCTGTTCAATCTGTCATCATATACAAGGTGCATCCTCAGGGCCTGGACTGAACTAAGTGTCCAGGAGTGAGCACCGCTGGTGGGAACCTTCTTCCAAGGAACCCCTACTACTAACCCCACCCAGGCGCTGGACTCAAGCATTTTCCTCAGTGGATCCAACAGATGCAAAACCTCCATCTCGGGCCATGGGCAGTGCCAAGATGGGTCCACTGTACAATGTCAGGCCTGGAGTCCTGGGGGATATTCACCAGCAGACCATCTGGAGCCTTTGGGACACACCAGCCCATGCCCACCTTCCCATTGCTCAGCTGGATCTGACTCTTTGGGAATCAATGGACTGTAGCCTCCCAGGTTCTCTGCCCATGGAATTCTACAGGTTGGAATACTGCAGTGGGTAGTCATTCTCTTTTCCAGGAGATATTCCTAACCCAGGCAGATTTTTTACCATCCGAGCTGCCAGGGAAGCCTCCAGTTTCTAAGAGAAAACCCAACATCCCTGAATCAATTGTCTAAGTGTGCTTTTATGCCACTAATATTCCCACAGGTTTATTTTGTTTTTATATTAATCAAAGCTTTCACACACAATTATTTTTTCAAAGGCTGATGGAAATCCATTCCCAATTGTCAAAAAAAGTCACTTCTGAGTTGAGTATTTCAGTGTTGATTCATCTGTACCTTTTTTTTAAAAAAATCTTAATCCTTAAGTTTTTACCTTAAGTCACATGGTAAAGATAAACTTTCCTCCAAATCCTGGTTCTCTGCCAATTTGACAGCATTAAGGCTTTTAATAAATTCTCTTTGCCCATCATACCTCTTTGCTGAGACCTAGTCCTCTGAGATTCAGAGATATTTAGTAACTAAAACAAAATAATAATAATAAGAGCACCCCTTCAGAGTGGAGGGCTCCAGCTACACTTTTTCTGACCAATGGAGCTGAAACCAGCATGGACCAGCCAAAGTTTAATCTACGAATGTCCTGGAAATTAGTATCATCTTGATTTGAGCTTTCCTGGTGGCTCAGATGGTAAAGGACCCACCAGCAATGCAGTAGACTCAGGCTTAGTCCCTGAATCCAGAAGATCCTCTGGAGAAGGGAGTGGTTACCCACTCCAGTATTCTTTACTGGATAATCCCATAGAGGAACCTGTTGGGCTACAGTACATGGAGTCACAAAGAATCAGACAGGACGGACTAACACTTTCAGTTCACCTTTAATAATGTGGGTAAGCAGGTGGTGCAAGTTGTCATTGAGTTTTTCAATGTGTCAGGGTCCATTAAGGTTCAGTCCCTCTCTGTACCACCCTTGCATTTAACCTGTGAAACCATCCTTTTATGATTTCTTACTAAGCGAATTAGAACTGAGATCAGAAGTAGCAAGAAGCCAGACGCTCTGGACTGATTAGGTGAGGATGAAGGAGAAGAGTGAAAGAGCTGGCTTAAACCAAGTATTTAAAAAAACTAAGTTTATGGCATCTGGTCCCTTACTCCATGGCAAATAAAAGGGGAAAAAGTGGAAGTACTGACAGATTTCCTCTTCTTGGCCTGTGCAATAACTGCAATGGTGATTGAAACCATGAAATCAAAAGACGGTTGCTTATTGTCAGGAAAGCTGTGAAAAACTTAGTGTGTTGAAAAGCAGAGACATTACTCTGACAACAAAGGTCTCTATAGTCAAGGCTATGGTCTTTCTAGTGGTCATGGACGATTGTGAGAAGTGGACCACAAAGAAGGCAGAGTGCCACAGATTTTTGCCTTCAAGTTGTGTTGGTGAAGACTCCTGAGTGTCCCTTGGACAACAAGGAGATCAAACCAGTCAATCTTAAAGGAAATCAACCCTGAATACTTGTTAGAAGGAATGATGCTGAAGCTGAAGGTCCACTATATTGATCATCTGATGGCAACAGCTGACTCACTGGAAAAGTCTCTGATTCTGGGCAAGATTGAGGGCAGAAGGAGAAGAGGGTGATAGAGAATGAGATGGCTGGATGGCATCACCAATGCAATGGACATGAACTTGGGCAAACTTCAGGAGATGGTAAGGGACAGCAAGATCTGGCATGTTGCAGTTCATGGGGTTTCAGATACAACTGGGCAAATGAACAACAACAATCTCTTGAGATAAAGATGTCCCAGGGAGAGTAGAAGAGGAAAAGGTTTGTGAGAACAATGGAAATCCCTGGCTGTCCCCTAGAGATGGATAAAGTGGGAACAGGCTGGCCACC
>NW_011495085.1:452560-453203 GCF_000754665.1 Bison bison bison | reverse complement strand
GGAGATTTCAAAGTGTGGCCCAAATTGAGAAGTTTGGACCCAGATCACTTGGCTTTGCTTATACCCTAATTTCTTTCAATATGAAGGACATCTAGAAGCCCTCAGAGAAGGTGTGGGAGTCCTAGAATCTCTGAAGGGTGGTGGGGAGCATGAAGCTCCCAGCTCAAGCAACAACATCTGATTGGTGTTTTGAATTACCAATAACCTGCTCCTCCCAAGGCAGGTGGTCAGTGTGTCCAATGAAGAAAAAATGAATTCTTGACCCTCCACCCTCAGGGTTTCCTGAAGTAGATTCTTGGGTATTTTAAACATGTTTTTTATTGTTGTTCTCCCCTTGTAGCTCAACTGGTAAAGAATCTGCCTGCAATATGGGAGACCTGGCTTTACCCAGGGTTGGGAAGATCCCCTGGAGAAGGAAAATGTTACCCACTCCAGTATTCTAGCCTGGAGGATTCCATGGACTGTATTGTCCATGGAGTCATGAAGGGTCAGACACAACTGAGCAACTTTCACTTTCACTGTTGTGGTTTCATTGCTAAGTTCTGTCTGACTCTTTTGTGACCCCATAGACAGTAGCCTGCCAGGCTCCTCTGTCTATGGGATTTCCCAGGCAAGAATACTGGAGTGGGTTGCCATTTCTTCC
>NW_011495085.1:450052-452460 GCF_000754665.1 Bison bison bison | reverse complement strand
AGGCTGATCACATGTCTCTCCATGGTCACAAGCCTCGGGGAGCTTCCTCCCTGACCACAGCAATGGACCTGCACTGGAGTTGACCCTGCAGTTGTCCATGGAAGGAAAATTGGGAATAGGTCATGTCTGTCTTTCTTTTTTTGTTTTGTTTGTTGGCCAGCCTATGAAGCTTGCAGCTTCTAACCCCAACTAAGGATAGAATCTATGCACTCATCAGTGAAAGTACAGAGTCCTAACCATTGCAGAAGTACCAGAGAGTTCCTAGTAGGTCATTTCTTGAGCCTGACAGATGGCCCAGAAATCTGATGTTGGCTTCTGAAAGGCAGCTTCTATGCGTCAGGCTTTGATGAAGTCACCAAACATTCCTCTCTCCCTGATCTCTGGGAGCCCTGTGATCATGGCCCATATCATAGAAACTTCTGGAGGTAGAGAGAAATGAAGGATGACATACCCCCTCCACTCATATTCCTCTCCTGGCTACAGACTCAAATGCCTTTCAATAAATTCATCTGCTCTCAACCCATCTACAGAAAGCATGCTGTCCTCATTCCTGGAAACCTTCCCTGCAGAAGAGATTGAACTCATGTCCTCTGCTTCTTCCTAACCTAACATGTGAAGGCTTTTTGGTACATCTGGTGATAAGCTTCATTTTATTCTGCTTGACAGCTGTGGGTTTTGTTTTTTTTTTTTTTCCTTTTTTTTCTTTTTCGTTAAAAGACACACTCCCTTTCACATCCAGGACGGTTTGAGCACAGGCCTCACTCTGCTTTCAAGGTTCTGTCCCTCACAGTCTAGAAGAGAAGTAAAAGATGTTGGGGCCAGAAAGAGAGTTGGGTGGAGACCTTTAGCAGCAATGGTCTGCAAGAAGTGTTTCGCAGGAGCAGTCTTCCTCCTGGAAAATCTGGGTGATGGGCATTTGTTGATGGGTGGGAGTCACCTGGGAGCTGAGTCATCACCTGCATACATCCTACCTGTCCTTGAGGTGAGCCCTCTCTAGGGACTCCTGATCTAAAGAACGTGTTAGGGTACTAAGGTCGCCACCAGAAATACCACAGATTTAAACAACAGAAAACTGTTTTCTCCCAGTTTTGGAGGCCCGAAGCCCAGAATCAAGGTGTTGACAGTGTGGTGTCTCTGGAGGTCTCTTTTCTGGATGCATAAATAGCTGCATTCTTGTGTCCTCCTGTCCCTTTATGTCCAAGCATCCTTGATGTCTTTTGTGTCCTAATTTCCTCTTTTTTTTTTTTTTTTTTTTGTTGCTAGCTGTGATGCTTCCCTTCTGGGTCTTAGTTTCCAGACCACGATTTGACTTTGGGCCCTTGACAGTGAAAGTTCTGAGCCCTAACCACTGGCCTGCTAGGGAATTCCCCTCTTTTTTTATATGGAGAACCATCAGATTGGACTAGGGCCCACCCTAGTGACCTTGTTTTAACTTAATCACCTTGTTAAAGGTATTATTTCCAAATATGGTTACATTCCAAAGTGTTGGGTGCTAGGACTTCTACAGATATATTTTTTAATTAATTAATTAATTTGACTGCACCAGGTCTTAGTTGTTTCACATGGGGGCTTTGGTCTTCCTGGAAGCATGTGGGATCTAGTCCCCTGACTAGGGACTGGAGCCCAGCCCCTTGCACTGGGAGTGCAGATTCTTAGCCACTGGACCACTGTGAAAGTCCCCTCAACATATAGAATTTGCAAGACACAGTAAAGCGCAAAACAGCGTTGATGGTAGGGTGATTTGCCTGGCTGCACATTTGCAATATACCTGCTCCTTAGAAATATCTGAGACCTTTAATAACATTGACTCCCTGGTCCAGTTCCTGGAGATACTGATTCTGTGGGTATGGAGTAAGATTGGCAGAGTCAACCAGAACATCAGTACTTTTCAAAAGCTCTCTAATACTCACTGTTTAATATGGACACCTTATGCAGCCTGGGCAACACCTGGAGCTTGTGAGAAACTCAGACCTACAACTGTTGGACAAGAATGTGTTTTTGGACAAAACACATAGCAATTCCTTAGATTCACTGAGGGTTAAGAGGCACAGCCCAGGAGATTTCAAAGTGTGGCCCAAATTGAGAAGTTTGGACCCAGATCACTTGGCTTTGCTTATACCCTAATTTCTTTCAATATGAAGGACATCTAGAAGCCCTCAGAGAAGGTGTGGGAGTCCTAGAATCTCTGAAGGGTGGTGGGGAGCATGAAGCTCCCAGCTCAAGCAACAACATCTGATTGGTGTTTTGAATTACCAATAACCTGCTCCTCCCAAGGCAGGTGGTCAGTGTGTCCAATGAAGAAAAAATGAATTCTTGACCCTCCACCCTCAGGGTTTCCTGAAGTAGATTCTTGGGTATTTTAAACATGTTTTTTATTGTTGTTCTCCCCTTGTAGCTCAACTGGTAAA
>NW_011495085.1:449428-449625 GCF_000754665.1 Bison bison bison | reverse complement strand
AAGAAGACATCACCTGTAAGATACAACATTATTTGGTGTTTTTTTTTTGTTGTTGTTGTTTTTGTTGTTTGTTTTTTGCCACACACAAGCTGGAATCAAGCTTGCCGGGAGAAATATCAAGAACCTCAGATATGCAGATGACACCACCCTTATGGCAGAAAGTGAAGAGGAACTCAAAAGCCTCTCGATGAAAGTGA
>NW_011495085.1:446737-448122 GCF_000754665.1 Bison bison bison | reverse complement strand
TTGGGGGCAGGAGGAGAAGGGGAAGACAGAGGATGAGATGGCTGGATGGCATCACTGACTCTATGGACATGAGTCTGGGTGAACTCTGGGAGTTGGTGATGGACAGGGATGCCTGGCGTGCTGCGATTCATGGGATTGCAAGGAGTCGGACACGATCGAGTGACTGATCAAATCTGATCTGTGGCACGTGGGGTCTTAGGTCCCTGCCCAGGGATTGAAGCCATGCCCCCTGGCTTGGAGTGAGGAGTCTTAAATACTGGATCACCAGGAAGGCCCGAAGCATTATTTTTCACACCACTATGAAATATATATTTATATACATATGAATGTGTGTGTGCTGTTGCTTCAGTCATGTTTGACTCTTCCAACCCTATGGACTGTAGCTCAGCAGTCTCCTCTGTCCATAGGATTCTTCAAGGAGGAATACTGGAGTGGGTTGTCATGCCCTCCTCCAGGGGGTCTTCCTGACCCAGAGGTTGAACCTGCATCTCTTAAGTCTTCTGCATTGGCAGGAGGGTCCTTTACTGCTAGAGCCACCATTAAGCCAAGCAAACTATGGTATGCTACTGATGAAATGTGATCTGGTATCAGAAATGGTCAAATGTAAACTTTAGAATGGTCGTAAATGTCAGTGAAACCTGTTAATTGCATGGAAGCTATCAACAAATGTATTATATGGAGAGAAATTGTGTTACATATCTTTTTTTTTATTTTATTTTATTTTTAAACTTTACATAATTGTATTAGTTTTGCCAAATATCAAAATGAATCCGCCACAGGACTACAACTGGTCCTGTCATCATCCAGCTACATACTGGCTGACTTTCTCCATTGTGTGATGGTTTTAAATCATTAAGATTTGGATTTCATGAAATGCTAGGAAAAATTGCTTCTCAGCCTTTTGGCTAAGATCAAGTGTAAGTACCTGGGGAGCCAGGAATTAGTGGGTCAAACCTCTGGTACAGATAAATGATTGTATTATTAACAGTTACTGCTTATTTATGTAGCAGACATATAATACTGACAGATGCCACATGTTGTTCTAGAATCAAAAATATAGCAACCCAATAGCTCTGTAATTGAATATGGCATGTGAGTGGGAGGAGGCTGTAATTTCTGACATCATGGTCAGGCAAGCTTGGCAGATAAACTGTGGACAGTGACAGATCAGGAGCTGGGTGATGGTACTTGAGACAGCATCCTAGGCAGGGAGAGCAGCAGAAGTCCTGAGAAGGCCCCGTCCTCTCTCCTCTGTGCCCTTGGGAGATTGGGTCCGGGAACCCTGCACCCACAGATACCAAAATGCATGGCAGTGCAAGTCTCTTATATAAAATGGTGTAGGATTTGCATGTAACTTAAGGGGATGCTCCCACATGCTTTAAATC
>NW_011495085.1:442093-444346 GCF_000754665.1 Bison bison bison | reverse complement strand
AGCTAGGAAATCCACCCTACTGGCCAGCACTGCAGCCGCCAGTTTCCCAGCCCATTCCAGCTGCAGTATCACATTGAAAGTGTCCACACTTCTGGGGAGCCCTCCACGGTCTGTAAAATCTGTGAATTGTCCTTCGAAACACATCAGGTTCTCTTACAACACATGAAGGACAGTCACAAACCTGGCAAAACACCTTATGAATGCCACATTTGCAATTACAGATCTTCAGCCTTTGCTGATACAGAGGCAAATTTTAGAACATGGCATGGAAACACAAACAATTTGCTTTGTCTGTTTTGCCTCAAATTTTTCAAACTGGTGATATCCTTCGTAAATCACACTTGGAGGCACTGGAACAAGAGGGTCTTTCCATGTTCCAAGTGCCTACTACAGTTATTGAAGCCAAAGGAAAATACAGAGCATCAAACCAATAATCATCAGCCATTCAAAAAGCCAGAACAATTGCAAGGGTTGCCTACTGAAACAGAGGTCATGATCCAAACTTCAGTTCAGCTGAGACTGAGTTGATTTCCCTAAGAGAGACAGCATCCATCATTGTGAGGAACACTGACTCCCGAGTGCCACCCAGAAAAACTACAAAGAAGATTGACTACCAACACAAACTACTCCAGACGTGTTGCAGCAAGGGATCTGGCTAAAAACTATGTTCTACCCACCTCCAGAAATTCAAAACAGCCCTATTGAGGTTCAGCCAGCTGTACATAAAGACCCTGCTTGGCTTTTGTTCAGTTGCTCAGTCATGTCTGACTCCCTGTGACCCTATAAACTTCAGTACACCAGGCTTCCCTGTCCACCATCTCCTGAAGCTTGCTCAAATTCATTCCATTGGGTTGCTGATGCCATCCAACCATCTTGTCCTCTGTCACCTCTTGTGCTCCTTCCTTCGATATTTCCCAGCATCAGGGTTTTTTTCAGTAAGTTGACTCTTCCCATCAGGTGGCCAAATTATTGGAGCTTCAGCATCAGTTCTTCCACTGAACATTCAGGGTTGATTTCCCTTAGGATTGACTGGTTGGATATCCTTGCAGTCCAAGGGACTCTACAGAGTCTTCTCCATTCTCCAGGACCACAGTTCAAACAGATCAATTCTTCAGCATTCAGCCTTCAGTCCAGCTCTTCCATCTGTATGTGACTCCTGGGAAAACCATAGCTTTGACTTTATGGACATTAGTTGGCAAAATAATGTCTCTGTCTTTTAATATTCTCTCTATGTTTGCCACAGCTTTTCTTCCAAAGAGTGAGTGTCTTTTAATTTCAGGGCCTCAATAGCAGTCCACAGTTATTTTGGAGGCCTAAAAAATGAAGTCTGGATTTACTGTAACTGAGTTTGTACCGGTTTCATCTCTCCACCATCAAGTAGCTTTGAAATCTCCATGTTCCTTCCTGGCTACTCTGTGATCCCCAATGTAACCATTTCTCTGAACTCTAACACCAGGGATTCATTTTCCTTTGTTTCAAATTTTAAATAGATAGAATCACACAACAGAATTTCTGTTCCCCTGGTCTTTGTTTGCTTTCAAATAATTGAGATGCATTCTTATTATATGTAGCTGTGGAACATTCCTTTTCATTGCTGGGTAGAATTCCCTTGGATGAATGGGCATAGTCTTATATGTCCATTTTACTGTGCCTGAAATTTGAGGCTCTTATTTTGCCTTTTTGAATAAGCTGCCTATGAACATGTGTATGTGTTTCATAGTAATTTCTCTAGGATAGCTATATCTGTATATATGGATATGAGATTTTCTGATAATCCATGTGGTAGTGGTAAAGTTGCTAAGTGGTATTTGACTCTTGCCACCCCATACACTCTAGCCCATGAGTCTCCACTGTCCATGGGTTTTCCCAGGCAAGAATACCACAGTGGGTTGCCATTTCCTTCTCCATAGGATTTTCCTGACCCAGCGTTCAAACCTGGGTCTCCTGCATTGCAGGCAGATTTGTTACTGACAGTAACAAAATAGCCATGAAATTAAAAGACACTTACTCCTTGGAAGAAAAGTTATAACCAACCTAGATAGCATATTCAAAAGCAGAGACATTACTTTGCCAATAAAGGTCCATCTAGTCAAGGCTATCAGAGAAGGCAATGGTACCCCAACTCCAGTACTCTTGCCTGGAAAATCCCATGGGCAGAGGAACCTGGTGGGCTGCAGTCCATGGGGTCGTGAAGAGTCGGATACAACTGAGCGACTTCACTTTCACTTTTCACTTTCATGCATTGGAGAAGGA
>NW_011495085.1:437481-439790 GCF_000754665.1 Bison bison bison | reverse complement strand
CCTATTTGGAACCAGTCTGTTGTTCCATGTCCAGCTCTAACTGTTGCTTCCTGACCTGCATACAAGTTTCTCAAGAGGCAGGTCAGGTGGTCTGGTATTCCCATCTCTTTCAGAATTTTCCACAGTTTATTGTGATCCACACAGTCAAAGGCTTTGGCATAGTCAATAAAGGAGAAATAGATGTTTTTATGGAACTCTCTTGCTTTCTCTATGATCCAGCAGATGTTGGCAATTTGATCTCTGGTTCCTCTGCCTTTTCTAAAACCAGCTTGAACATCAGGAAGTTCACGGTTCATGTATTGCTGAAGCCTGGCTTGGAAATTTTTGAGCATTACTTTACTAGCATGTGAGATGAGTCCAATTGTGCCATAGTTTGAGCATTCTCAGTCCTGTCCAACTCTTTGTGACCCCATGGCCTGTAGCCTGTCAGGCTCTTCTGTCCATGGTATTCTGTAGGCAATAATACTGGAGTGGGTTGCCATTTCCCATTCCAGGGGATATTCCTGACTCAGGGATTGAACCCACATTTTTTATGTCTCCTGTATTGGGAGGCAGGTTGCTTATCACTATCACCACCTGGGAAACCTATTAAATCTTTACTTTTATTTAATTTAATTAATTTAAAATTAAAAGCTATTGCTTGAAAAAAAAATAAAAGCTATTGCTTGAAGAACCAGATCTTCCTTATAAATGCATTTCAATTAATTTGTATACTCAATAATTTGTGAATCTCTTAGGTATTTTCCTCAAGATGAGAGTCCATGCCCCTCCCCAGGTATAGGCTGGGTTTAGTGACTTGTTTCCAAAGGACAGAATATGTCAGGGGGAAAGAGATAACTTTATAGCAGAGGAACTAGTGGTAAGTCATATTGATAGTATGAATCCTTGATGGGAAGTAATGAGAAAGATATATTGCCTTGGAGGTATAGTTCTAAAAATATGTAAACCCCTGTGCAACCAGGAGAAACACATCAAACCCATATTGAGAGTCATTCTGCAAAATGCCTGTCCCTGAAGGACTCCTGAAAATTGTCAAAAGTCATGAAAAGCAAGGAAATTTTAAGAAACTGCTAAGACCAGAGGGAGATCAGCCCTGGGATTTATTTGGACGGAATGATGCTAAAGTTGAAACTCCAGTACTTTGGCCACCTCATGCGAAGAGTTGACTCATTGGAAAAGACTCTGATGCTGGGAGGGACTGAGAGCAGGAAGAGAAGGGGACGACAGAGGATGAGATGACTGGGTGGCATCACTGACACTATGGACGTGAGTCTCAGTGAACTCCGGGAGTTGGTGGTAGACAGGGGGTCTGGCGTGCTGCGATTCATGAGGTAGCAAAGAGTCGGACACAACTGAGTGACTGGACTGAACTGAAGACCAGAGTAAACTAAGGGAAGTATCTGTAGCTTTTCGGTATATATCCTCATGCATTTTGGCATCATATGTGGGAAATGAACCTGAAAAAGAACAGTTGTAGAAAAACTGGTAAAATCTGATAAAACCTGGAACTTAGTTAAAGGTACCCTACTGAAAGATACAGGAATAATTGTGAGGCTTAAAGGAGGTCATTTCACATAGATATAGTTTAGACATTGCAAGTATTTTCTCTACATCACATCCACTTCATTTTGACTTCACTGGAATGGGAATCTAAAGTTTTGTATACTTAACTGAATGGAAATCTTCAAATACAAATGGCCAATAATATTTAGAAGGTGTGATCTGACCATAATGCAATAATGAGAAATTGACAAAGAAACATCTTTTTAAATGCCATTCATTTGGTAATTATCAATAAACATATTAATACATAATATATATCTCCATGGAATTTTCAGGCAAGACTACTAGAGCTGATTCCCATTATTTTCTCCAGGGTATCTTCCTGACCCAGGATCATACCTCAGTCTCTTGTGTCTCCTGCATTGGCTGGAAAGTTCATCAGTTGAACAATCAGGAAAGCTCATACAATATATAATCTTTGTCTTAAAAATATAATATTAGGATATATTTGGAAGTAAATGATAATGAACATACTAATCAGCAAAAATCATGGGAAACAGTTAAATTTGTACAGGGAAATGATGGAAACAGTGACAGACTTTAGTTGCGTGGGGTCCAAAATTATTGTGGATGGTGACTGAAGCCTTGAAATTAAAAGGTATTTGCCCCTATGAAGAAAAGCTATAACAAACCTAGACACAATATTAAAAACATACACATTACTTTTCTGACAAAGTCCATCTACTCAAAGCTATGGTTTTTCGAAAGTCATGTATGGATGTGACAGCTGGATCATAAAGAAGGCT
>NW_011495085.1:436621-436732 GCF_000754665.1 Bison bison bison | reverse complement strand
TGTGTGTGTGCCATTCTCAGCCCTGTGCCCTGGCGACTGTGCAACCGGTTTGTGTGTGTGTGTGTGTATGTGCCGTTCTCAGCCCTGTGCCCTGGCGACTGTGCCACCGGT
>NW_011495085.1:431097-434687 GCF_000754665.1 Bison bison bison | reverse complement strand
GGGTTTGTGACTCCGGCCGACCCAGTCCTGAACCCAGGCATAGTCAGGCGTGTGCAGCATAAAAAAGTCGATCTAGTGGCCTCTTCACTGCCACAGTGCCTTGATCATTTTCCTGTTTCCTATGCGGTCCTCAGACTCCAGGGCTGCCCCTGTCCCTGGAGGCCCCAAGACTCAAGCCTTTGGTTCGGAAAGTTGGCAAATGAGGTATTTGTTTGTTTGTTACTGAGAGAAGGAACAGGAATTCAATCGCTTGGCTCTGGTTGAGTGTGAGACGCCTGGTCAGCATCCCGTAGGGTAGGGCCTGCGGGATAGAATATTCCGGGAACACGTGACTCACCATGACCCCAGATATGACCTTCTCCTGCCTGGGATGTCTCAAGCGCTCAGGTTTTCAGTGTGCTCCTGAGGTAAGGTGACAGACATCTTTACAATAAGGAGCAAAGTTGTGTCTTTCTTGACTTCTGTTTTTCTCCTTTCATTCATGGCCTGACAGGTTGCGGTTGAGAGAGATTTCTCCTGATTGGGGATTAGCTGACCCTGAATGCAGGTGATAACTTCAGGGAAATCATGGTTTCAAGTCACTCTGAAGCTCTCCGATTTGCAACCTTAAAAACAGGCAATGGGGCTAGTGGCTTGCTTTCCCCTGCCTTCTTGAAAGAAAAAAAGTAAGAGCACCATGGGTTTAAGATGTGTAGAGATGACTCCTACAACTTGGTGAAGCCAAAATGGGGCAGTGCACATATCCTAAGGTTTTAGCTATAAAATCAAAGTAATGAAGGTGTGGGTGTTCCATGGTGGCCTGGTGGTTAGGATTCTGGGCTTTCACTGAAGTGGTTTGGGTTCCATCTCTGGTCAGGGAAATGGGATCCCACAAGCCAAGCAGCATGGCCAAATGAATAAAAGAATAAAGTGGTTTGTTCAGAGAAAATGTGTTGTGGTTTAACATGTTTACATGGGATTACTTACTCATTTCTGTACCCTTAACAGCTTTATTTCATTAAGTAGCTGAACTCCACTGGATGGAGGCCGGGGAGCATCTGAGTTCATTTCATGCCAGTAAGCAAGATCTTGTGCCTACAGCTCTGTTGTACAGTTATATAATGCTGGTACAGTCTTGAACTTCACAGCATATCAGTGTTGCCATGTTTTGTTTTGGTTACACCATGTGACTTCATAGGATATTAGTTCCCCAACCAGGGATCAGACACAGGATCCTGGCAGTAAGTGGGCTGAGTCTTAACCACTGGACTGCCAGGCAGCTCCTGTTTTCAGAAGTTTTGGTTTTTTGGTGTTTTTTAACTTTTGCCAAATATAGAGGAGAACTGTTCTGTGTGTAAGTATGATGTGAATGATATTAAAATTCAAAATGTTTGTGTTGTACATATTATCTCAAAATTGAATATTTTGAAAGAACTTTAATTTGTTACGTCTTGGTCTAGAATCCAGTTGGGTAGTTTAGCCCCAGTGTCTCTCCTGAGGTTGTAGTCCAGCTTTTATCTGGTTTGGCAACCTCTGAAGACATGGCTTGTTGAATCTAAGCTTTCTCACTTGGATGTACTCAAATGAGCCCTCAGTTCCCTCTGTGGGCCTCTCCAAGGGGCTGCTTGTATGGAGGCTGCTGTCTTTTCTCAGAATGAGTGATTCAGAAAAGAACTTGCACCCAAGATAAAGTGCAGAGTCTTTTTCCAGAAGTTACACATCTTCACTTCTGTGTTTGCTTAGTCTCACACCTCAACACTGTGATAGTTTGAGCAAGAAGTACACAGGGGTGGGAATATCAAGAGATGTGATTCTCTTGGGGTCATCTTGAAGGCTGATTACCATACCCATTAATCCACCATGCCAACCTTTCTTCATATGATCTCAGTTCTGTTACTGTGAGCGAATTATTTGGCTTGTGTACACTTCTTGTGTGCTCAGTTCAGTTCAGTCACTCAGTCGTGTCCAACTGAGTGACCCCATGAATCGCAGCATACCAGGCCTCCCTGTCCATCACAAACTCCCGGAGTTCACTCAGACTCAAGTCCATCGAGTCAGTGATACCATCCAGCCATCTCATCCTCTGTTGTCCCCTTCTCCTCCTGCCCCCAATCCCTCCCAGCATCAGAGTCTTTTCCAATGATTCAGCTCTGCTAGATCTACTCAATTCTTGTTTATTCAGTGATATTCTAGCAAGTCTCTTCTTTGTCCTGAATTAAGTTTTCTGTTTCTCTGAATGGTTCCCATCAGCAAAAAGACTGACTATAATAGCACCTCTCGCTAAAAATCCATCTTTTCGTGACACATCCTGCTTCTGCTTCTTTTATTTCATATTTTCTTATTATAGACTTCTACAGAGTTGTTTGTAGAATTTATCTCCAATTCCCTCATTTTCCTTGTAATCCACTCTTGTCAAGGTCACCAGTGAATTCCAAATGTTAAACTCAATGGTCAATGTTTAGTTTTTATTTTATTTTATTTATTGGCAGCCTTTATCAGAGTAGTTCAATTCTTCCTGCCCCCCAAAAATGTTTCATTTGGATTACAGAATGCTTCTCTTTCCTGCTTCTCTTCTACCTACAGTTTTCCTGCATACAATGCATGACCTTTGTGTCTGGCTTTATTCGGATATAATGTTTTCTTTTTAAATATTTATTTATTTAGCTATGTAGCATGTGGGATCTTAGTTCCCAGCCCAGGGATAGAACCTGTGCAGAGTCTTAAACACTGGGTCTCCAGGGAAGTCCCCTATTTTGTGTGTTTTCAAGAAAATCCATTTCATGCATGTATAGCAGTACATGTTTTTTTTATGGCTGAATATGGTATATGTCTTACATGTAGTCCATTGTGAGCATATACCAGAGTTTATTAATACATTCAACAATTCCTGGATAATATTTGGATGGCGTACTCTCTATGGCTATTGTAAGTAATGTTGCTGTGAACATTGTTTTTGCATGGACTTAACATTTTCAGTTTTTATGGATGTATACAAAACAGTGAAATTGCTGGATCATATTTCTCAGTTCAATTCAGTTGCTCAATCGTGTCCGACTTTTTGTGACCCCATGAACCGCAGAACAAAAGGCCTCCCTGTCCATTACCATCTCCCAGAGTTCACTCAAACCCACATCCATCAAATCGGTGATGCCATCCAGCCATCTCATCCTCTGTCATCCCCTTTTCTTCCTGCCCCCAAACTCTCCCAGCATCAGAGTCTTTTCCAATGAGTCATCTCTTTGCATGAGGTAGCCAAAGTACCAGAGTTTCAGCTTTAGCATCATTTCTTCCAAAGAACACCCAGGACTGATCTCCTTTAGAATGGACTGATTGGATCTCCTTGAAGTCTACGGGACTCTCAAGAGTCTTCTCCAACACCACAGTTCAAAAGCATCAATGCTTCGGCACTCAGCTTTCTTCACAGTCCAACTCTCACATCCATACATGACCACTGGAAAAACCATAGCCTTGACTAGACAGACCTTTGTTGGCAAAGTAATGTCTCTGCTTTTGAACGTGCTATCTATGTTGGTCATAACTTTTCTTCCAAGGAGTAAGCGTCTTTTAATTTCATGGCTGCAGTCACCATCTGCAGTGATTTTGGAGCCCAG
>NW_011495085.1:430545-430965 GCF_000754665.1 Bison bison bison | reverse complement strand
CCTGCTGTCCCTCCAGCCTAGGGGAACCCAAGGCAGGGTCAGAGACATCCTCTGGCTACAAAGTCACAGCTTTGGCCCCACTGGTACAAGGACAAGCATCTCTCCAGGAAGCAACAAAGTGACAAGGTGACATCTTGCCCCATCCTGTATCTACTGTCTGCTGCATTTAATCCCAATCCCTGATGGCTGGTAGATATCTAGGAGTCTGACAGCTGACCCCACTCTCTTCAGATAAAGCTTCTGATTATTACTCAAGGGCTGAAAACAGGAATGAGGAGTTTAGCCCAACACAACCTGTCTCTAAACTCCAAACAATAACTCATGCAACGGGTGCTGTTATGTCACTTAATAAAAAAGATGTACCTTTCACTGTGTGTCTCTTCTACAAATGTTCTTACCATTTGGTTCAATGGAGCAAAG
>NW_011495085.1:430133-430445 GCF_000754665.1 Bison bison bison | reverse complement strand
CCACCCTTCCCCTCTTGGTAATCACATAATCTGCTCTCTATGTCTGTGAGTCTGTTTCTGTTTCCTAGATAAGTTGATTTGTGTCATATTTTAGATTCCACAAGTAAGTGATACCATATGATATTTGTCTTTCTCTTTCTGACTTCCTAAGTATTCTTTTTAATGCTAGTGTAGATTAAAGTGTTTAACTTCATTTTCAGAACATTTGTTGCCACTGTATAGAAATGTGATTGATTTTTTAAATATTTATCTTGTATTCTGCAAGCTTTTTATTACTTGTAATACTTTTTCTTCAGGATTTTCTATATACAA
>NW_011495085.1:426779-430033 GCF_000754665.1 Bison bison bison | reverse complement strand
TGCTATTCAGCCGGCATAATAGTTCCCTGGTTGAGGATCATACCCAGGCCCCTGATAGGAAAGTGTGGAGTCCTAACCTCTGAACTACCAGGAAATTCCTTATCAGATTGTTATGAAACAGATCTCTACACGTTTTCATCTTGCAAAATTTAAACTCCGTACCCTTCACCTGTCCCATTAAACAACAACTCCTCTTTTCTTCCCTGTTTCCCTAGACCCTGGAATCCATCGTTGTTCTTGTTTCCTTTCTATTGTTTGACTATATTAGGTATTTCATATAAGTGGAAGCATACAATATTTGCCTTTTTTATGACTGGCTTATTTCATTTACCTTGATGTCTTAAAGGATCATGCATTTGTAACATGTGGCAGAATTTCCTTTATATGGCTAAATAATGTTTCATGGCAAGTATATACCACATTTGATGGACATTTAGATGCTTCCACCTCTTAGTTGTTGTGATTAGTGCTGCTGTGAGCATGGCTGTGCAAATATCTCAAGACCCCATGTTAACTTCTTTTGAATTTATTTCCAGAAGTGGAATTGCTGAATTATGTTGTATTTCTATTTTTAATTTTTTGAGGAGCCTTTATACTGTTTTCTGTAGCAGTTGTACCATTTTAAAAGCTATCCATAACACACAAGGATCCAGTTTCTGTATGTGATTGCCAATAGTCGTCCTTTCCTTTCCTTCCCTTTAATCTTTCCTTTCCTTCATATGTATATACACACACATGCACACACAATTTTATATCCTTTTCCATTATTGTTTATCACAATATATAAGTATAGTTTCTTGTACTATACAGTAGGATCTTTTTTATCTATTCTATATATTAATATTATAGTTTGCATCTGCTAATCACCAGGTCCCAATCTATGACTCCCCCACCCTTCCCCTCTTGGTAATCACATAATCTGCTCTCTATGTCTGTGAGTCTGTTTCTATTTCCTAGATAAGTTCATTTGTGTCATATTTTAGATTCCACATGTAAGTGATACCATATGATATTTGTCTTTCTCTTTCTGACTTCCTAAGTATTCTTTTTAATGCTAGTGTAGATTAAAGTGTTTAACTTCATTTTCAGAACATTTGTTGCCACTGTATAGAAATGTGATTGATTTTTTAAATATTTATCTTGTATTCTGCAAGCTTTTTATTACTTGTAATACTTTGTTTTCTTCAGGATTTTCTATATTAAAAAGTATGTTATCTCCAATGTACTTTGACTTTTTCCTTTCCATTATGCATGCTGTGTTTTGTTTTTTTTTAAACAACAATAACGGCAACTCATTTTTCTTACCTGATTGCCCTGATTATAGAACTGCCAGTACAATATTGAGCCAAAGTGTAGAATAGACATCCTTGTGTTCTTCCCAATCTTGGAAAGCTTTAAGTTTTTCATTATTATGTATGATGTTAGCTGTGCATCTTTTACAGGTACCTTTGATTGAGAAAGTTCTATCTGTTCTTATTAAGTGTTTTTTTTTTAACCCCTATTATGAAAATGTGCTAGATTCAGGGAAATGCTTTTTCTACAGGCCAATGTGTTTTTTTGTCCTTTATTCTATTAAAATGGCATAATGTTGATTGACTTTCATATAATGAACCAACTTTGCTTACCTCCATAAATCCCACGTGATCATGGTATATAATCTTTTTTATATGTTTTTAGATTTTGTTTGCCAGTATTTTGTTTAGGACTCTTGACTCTGTATTCATTAGGGATATCCGTTATGTGTGTGTGTATGATGTCTCTGTCACATTTCAGAGCATACCATGGTAACATTAAGAATTTGCTTTGTCCGTTTTGTCTCAATATTTTTAAAACTGCAACACCATACATGTGTCATTATAAAGAGGGCACTGGGAAAAGAGTTTTTACCAGTATTCCAAATGTTGGCTACAGTTTTTAACTTTCAAAGAGAAAATGGAGCACAAGACTCAGTGGCATCAAATGTTTAAGAAGCCTAAGCAGCTAGAAGGATTACCTCCTGAAACAAAAGTTATTACTCAGGTATCACTGGAACATCTTCAGCCTGGATTGATAGAAGTAACATCCATAACTGTGAACACATCTGATTCTGAACTAACACCCCCAAATCTAAAAGTAGGAGTTAAAAAAAAAACACATTAATTCTACTTTCAATAAGTCTGAAGCAAGTATTTCAGTCAAAGTTAAAAACTGCATTAAAAACAAAAAATCCAAATTATAGCATTATGCAATAGTATCAAATATAGTGAAACCAATGAGTTATTTGTGTTTTATTTTTTAATTAATGAAGTACAGTTTTGTTTGATCTGAATGTTGGTATGTTATTTAAAAATGTATTACCTGTTTTTCATATAACTTTCTTAACACGTAAAAAGTATGTGAGTGTGTGTTTGTGTGAAAGAGAGAGAGAGAATGAGAGAGGGGGAGAGAGGAAAAGTAACAACATATTTTGGTATTTCATGTTATTTGTAAGTTCGAAAGCTCTATATACATATAATTTGTAGAGTGTTTTGCCAACATAATTTTCAACTGTTTTCATGCCTTGAAGATCTCAGTATGAACTATACAGCCAGATTGGAATGGCTTTATTATGGTATGGTCACATGTGCTGCTGAACTCTCCGAAGTGCCTCTGTTGTGCTGATCTAAGATAACCTGGCCCTGAAAGCCTTGTGTGGAGAAGTTGATGGAGAAGCTGTGATGTGAGTTTGGAGCAGACACTGGATTTAGTCAGGAGAGAACTCTGACTTTTTGTCCCAGTTGAGGAAGAGGCACACTTTCACTCCAAGCATGGAGCCATGGCAGAAGGAACACTGTCTCAGAGTGTCTTTACCTACCCCAGGGACATCTCAAGGAAGCCAACCATTAACTGCCTGTGTTTGGCAAGAGACTCCTGTAAGCATCAAGCAGGCCCTGTGTATCATTGACTGCAGTTTCAGAAGCAGAGATAGTTAATAAAATGAGGCCTGGTCTCCGTGGAACACCTGTTGAATGATCAAAAGGGTAATTTGATTCATTCTATCCCCTTTCCCATTTGGCTGGCCTTTAGTCACAGTGAACTAGCCATATCTGTCTCAGTCACAGTAGTAAAGCAAGTTAAGATTCCCAAGGAAAAAAGCCTTGACATCCAGTTTGATTTGTCCTTGACCCATAGTTTTAACTGAAAAGGATCAAACACAGGGAATCTGTTCAGTTTATGAATTGGGCTAAATTTAGTTCTCTTACCCTTAAGCTACAATGGAGGTGTCCAAGAATAGT
>NW_011495085.1:426255-426679 GCF_000754665.1 Bison bison bison | reverse complement strand
ATGATCCCAGATGCTGTTAGGTGTAACCCATCCACTCACTGTCACCCTACCCTACCGATCCACCCTCTGTGCCCCCTCCCCGCCCCACCAAATTCTATTTGGTTAAGAAATATTGTAACAGTCTGTACAAGTGGTGAAAATCAGAGAAGAAACCAAACTGCCTGGGATAAAGGTAAAACTTCATGTAGAAGCAAAAGCAAAGTGTGCAATTGCCAACGTGATGGAAAGGTAAAGAAATTTCTTCACAGGATCGTTGCCTGTGTGGCCTGTCCCATGAAGACCCCAGCAGGTACAGCTGACAGAGCCCAAGGCACCAGCATGGAGCAATGTGCTCAGGCCTGAGTCCTTCTTTTCCTTCAAGGACACACCTTTCAGATTCTGGCTGAAATTTCCATTTCTGGCTAAAGTACTGTCTTACTACTAG
>NW_011495085.1:420440-423917 GCF_000754665.1 Bison bison bison | reverse complement strand
GAGAGAAAGGCGCACACACTGAGAGAAAGACACACACAATGAAAGAAAGACAAACACAATGAGAAAGACACATACAAACTCATAGAAACACACACACTGAGAAAAATTCACACTGAGAGAGACACCAACACTGTGACATGACACACACACCATCACAGAGACACACACACTCAGAGAGTCAAACGTACAGTGAGACAGACGCACACACACTGAGAGACAACCCCCACACAGAGAGACACACAAAGACACACACATTGAGAGACAGACATTCACAGACTGAGAGATAAACATAAAACTGAAACACACCCAGACTGAGAGACATACACACATAGAGAGAGAAACACATACACACACTGAGACACACACAAACATACACAGTGTGAGAGAGACACACACACTGAGAGAGACACACACTGAGAGATAAACATACATGCTGAAAGAAAAACACACAATGAGATACACACACAGAAAATGAGAGGCACACACACACAATGAGACACACACAGAGACAGAGACACCAATAAACACACAGAGACACACAGAGAAAGACATATTCAGAAAGTCACACGCACATGGAGACACACATTCTGAGATACAAGCAGACACAAACCTTGAGAATGAGACACATAGAGCCACATGAGAGACGCATAGACAGATGCACAAAGAAACACACACACTGAGAGAAAGACACCCACACACAAAGAGAGAGAAACATACATTGAGAGAGGGACACACACATACAGAGAGAGACACAACACACACTGAGAGAGACACACACACAATGATATATTCAAACACACACTGTGAGAGATATACACACACTGAGAGACACACATATTGCACTTATCTCACACGCAAGTAAAATAGTGCTAAAAATTTTCCAAGCCAGGCTTCAAGAGTATGTGAACCATGACCTTCCAGATGTTCAGGCTGGATTTAGAAAAGGCAGAGGAACCAGAGATCAAAATGCCAACGTCCGTTTGATCATCAAAAAGCAAGAGAATTCCAGAAAAACATCTAATTCGGCTTTATTGACTGTGCCAAAGACTTTGTGTGGATCACAACTAACTGTGGAAAATTCTTCGAGATGGGAATACCAGACCAACTGACCTGCCTCTTGAGAAATCTACATGCAGGTCAGCAATCAACAGGTAGAACTAGACATGGAATACACTGATTCCAAAGAGGGAAAGGACTACATCAAGGCTGTATATTGTCACCCTGTTATTTAATTTATGTGCAGAGTACATCATGAGAAACGCAGGGCTGGAGGAAGCACAAGCTGGAATCACGATTGCCGGGAGCAATATCAATAACCTCAGATATGCAAATGACACCACCCTTATGGCAGAAGGCAATTAAGAACAAAAGAGCCTCTTGATGAAAGTGAAAGAGGAGAGTGAAACAGTTGGATTAAGGCTCTACATTCAGAAAACTAAGATCATGGCATCTGGTGCCATCATTTCGTGGCAAATAGATGGGGAAACGGTGGAAACAGTGACAGATTTTATTTTGGGGGCTCCAAAATCACTGCAGATGGTGACTGAAGCCATGAAATGAAAAGATGCTTACTGCTTGCAGAAAAGGTATGACCAACATATATTAAAATGCTAGACAGCACATTAAAAAGAAGAGACATTACTTTGCCAACAAAGATCCGTGTAGTCAAAGCTATGGTTTTTCCAGTAGTCATGTATGGATGTGATAGTTGGACTGTGAAGAAAGCTGAGTGCTGAAGAATTGATGCTTTTGAACTGTGGTGTTGGAGAAGACTCTTGAGAGTCCCTTGGACTGCATGGAGATAACAACCATTCCATCCTAAAGGAAATCAATTCTGATATTCTTTGGAAGAACTGATGCTGAATCTGAAACTCCAATACTTTAGCCACCTGATGTGAAGAACTGACTCATTTCAATAGACCCTGGTGCTGGGAAAGATTGAAAGCAGGAGGAGAAGGGGACAACAGAGGGTGAGATGGTTGGATGGCATTACCAACTCAATTAACGGGAATTTGAGTAGACTCTGGGAGTTGGCGATGGACAGGAAGGCCAAGTGCACTGCAATCCATGGGGTCGCAAAGAGTTGGACAAGACTGAATGACTGAACTAACTGACTGAGGAGAGCTGAGCTAATAATAGCTATCCTAAGGAGGAGATAGCTATCCTATCCTATCCTAAGGATAGCTATCCTAAGGAGGAGAGTTGAACTATGGAGAACTAAGATAAGCAGAGCTAAGCTAATGAAAGGAGAGCTGTGTTAATGAAATCTAAGCTAAGGAGAGCTGAGCTAATGAGAGCTATTCTAAGGAGGGCTCTGCTAAGGACAGCTTGGAGGGCTGAGCTTAGGAGAGCTAAACTAAGGAGAGCTAAGCTAAGCAGAACTACAGACAGCTGAGCTAAGGACAGCTAAGCTAAAGGGAGTTAAGCTAAGGAAGGCTGAGCTAAGGAGAGTGAGGAGACACCAGGTTTGGTAGCTTCTCTGGCTCATTCTACTCTAATGTACAACCAAGCATGACAAAAACACTAAGACAACAGTAGCCATCCTAAAAGAGGAGGGCATATACCTTGCAGCATGGAGGCTTTTCTCTGTAACTACAGCCTTCAAACTATTGCTGATGTTCATCTGATATTCACAAGGCCGCTGGACTCAACATGATATCTACCCTTCAACATGTCAGGAGTCACACATCAAAAATAATAATAATACTATTAAAAACAAACAAAAACAAAAACAAAATGGGGACACACTCAGGAAGTAAACATCACCAGGTAAATACAACGCCAAGTGCTTTCAAAAACTAAAAACCCTATGAGTGTGTAAAATTCCCATGAATAGTATGCAACAGGGTTTCTTATCATGCATAAAAAATCTGAACAGCCACAAGACGTCAAATCTGAGCACTGGAAAAGGCCACCATGGAAAATGGTCCAGACCGGAAATGGTAGATTAACATTAGTGAGGGGAACCCTGTTATACTAGTGAGGGCATATCAATGTGAAGAGCCAGTATAAAAATAACTGTCCATGTGACTTTAGAGACACAAAAGAGACAGTATGACTAGGCCTCTTTACTCCTAGGATACTTCAGAAATACACAGATTTTGAAAACCACATGCAAGAGAGCATGCACTGCAGCAGCATTCACAATGCTCAGAGATTAACGTAAAGAAAGTACACAGGATGGAGAGATGAATGGATCAAGGAATGGAATTTGGGTTCATGATGGAATATGATTCAGGCATTGAAACAAAGAAATAATGTCATTGTCCGAGGTACAGAAAAGTATGGTGATAATCACAATCAGTGAAGAAGGGCAGATGAAGCTGTGTCACTGCATTTACCTTTCAAACGGAACAGACAATATTGCTGCCAGTGAGTACACAGACTGAGGTAAAATGGGTTCCCATCAGTGCTGGGAACACCCTGATGCTTAGCAAAGGGGATGGGTGAGAGGAAGGCTTACATTGGTAGGCTGAA
>NW_011495085.1:419270-420340 GCF_000754665.1 Bison bison bison | reverse complement strand
ATCTGATGGACCAATGTCCTCCTCACTTAGTTATCTGTCACCACCTCAGCTAAGACATCACTCTCTCGGAAAGAATTCCCAAAGGCATCACACCTGACCCCTACTAGGCAGACTCCCAGCAAGAAGTCCCCTTTCACAGCATCTAACCTAGGCCACGCCTCTGACCCTAACCAGGGAGATGACCCGATAAGATGCCCAGGGACAGAGCGGCAGCATCGTGAGGACTTCGGAGTGGCTGGGGCCCCCGGGCAATGACCCCAGGGGGCACAGAGTAGACGCCCCAATGATAACGAAATGAGAGAGGCCCGTTCTGGTCTGCGGTGCTGGTGCCATGCCTTACCTGAGCACCTGGTGCAGGTGACCATCCAGGAAGGAGATGGAGTCCTGGTAGAGCTCCTGCAAGTGGGGTAAGTTCAGGAACTAGGCCATGAACTGGCCCATGCAGTACTCCTCCTGGTCAGGGTCAGTGTGCGGCAACAAGTGGATGTGCCAGAGCAGCAGCCAGCACAGGTTGCCCATCCGGCCCAGGTGCGGCAGGAACCTGCCCAGTATGGCCAGCTTCCAGGTGCAGTTCACCTCCAGGTCCTGGACAGAGTCCAGCTGCACCAACTTCAGGATGCCCCTGATGCTCTGCATGCCATGGCGATGATCCTCAGCTTCTGGCAGCACAGGTGCAGCAGGCTCCTTCTCTGTTTGGCCTTCTTCAGCAGGTAGCAGAGGGCCTGGTCAAGGGTATCCTCCTTGAGGCACAGGTTGACCAGCACCTGTACAGGGACCTGTGCTGGCTTCAGCCCTGCCTGCGCCTCTGCCCTGAGCCTCTTCTGCATGGGCTGGGCTGACTCAGGCTTCAGGAGTGAGCAAACGCTGGCTGTGATGCCAGACCACGTGGTCCAGAAATCCTGGTGGGAGTTCTGGGGCAAGTCCAGCACCTGAAGCTTCCGCTGCCTGCAGGGCCGTGGGGGACATGTTGAGCTGTGCAGAGGCCTACGGGCACCAGGACCCCGCGAGGGCTCTTCAGTCCACACACCACAGCTCCTCCGGCTTCAGGAGCCCCCTTGTTCCCCACTTTA
>NW_011495085.1:417376-417490 GCF_000754665.1 Bison bison bison | reverse complement strand
ACTGAGAGAGAGAGAGATCCACACACATTCAGAGAGACACACACACACTGACAGGGATGCACACACTAAGAGAGACACACACACACTGAAAGAGAGTCCCACAAAATTAAATAG
>NW_011495085.1:412603-416311 GCF_000754665.1 Bison bison bison | reverse complement strand
CACACACATAGCAACACAAACGGACAGAATGAGATACACACACACACTGAGAGAGACACACACACTGATAGATACACAAACTTTGAGAGAGACACACACACATGCACACTGAGAGAGATGCATACAAGGAGAGAGGGACCCTCACACTCTGATAAACACACACACATACTCAGACACACACAGACACACACTGAGAGAACACACACACACACTGAGAGAGACAGACATACACACTGAGAGAGAGACCATACACACACACAGACACACAAACAGTGGGAGAGAGACACACACAAACCATGAGAGACATACACACACAGATGCACACAATGGGAGAGAGGAACACACAATGAGAAGCCAGACTAGCACCCTGAGAGAGCCACACACACTGAGAGAGCCACACACACTGAATTGGATGGAAACACTGAGAGAGTGACACAGTCTGAGAGAGAGACCCACACACTGAGAAAGACACACACAGAAACACACATACAGAGAGAGTCACAACACACTGAGATACAAAAACACACAATGTAAGAGAGACATGCACACTGAGAGACACAAACTGAGAGAAGAATACACAGTGACACAAACTGAGAGAGATTCACACACTGAGAGTGAGACACACATACTGAGACTAACACACACACACTGAAGGAGTCACACACACAGAGATACAGAAACAATGAAAGACACATATACAGAGACATAAACACACACTAAATGGGATGGAAACACTCAGAGAGTGACATACACCCTGAGAGAGAGACCCACACAGGGAGATAGACACACACACTGAGAGAAACAAGCACCCACCCTGAGAGATAAACATACCCACTGTGGGAAACACACACAATGACACACACACACACATTGAGAAAAACACACAGAGAGAAAACACACACAGACTGAGAGAGAGGCACACACACACTGAGAGTGAGACACAAACACTGAGAGTGAGACACTAACACTGAGACACACACACACTGAGAGAGACACACATTCTGAGACACATAGAGACACACACACTAAGAGAAAGACACACACACACGAAGAGAGAGAAACACACATTGAGAGAGAGGCACACACATGAGAGACACACTGAGAGAGACACACACAAACTGAAAGTGAGACAAACACACACTGAGAAAGAGACACACACACACTGAGAAAGACCCATACAAACTTAGACAGAGAAACACACACACTGAGAGAAATTCACACACTGAGAGAGAGACATCAGCACTGTGACATGGATGCACAGACAATAACAGAGACACACACAGAGAGGCACACACACACACACACTGAGATGCACACACACACACTGAGATACACAAACACATAATGTGAGAGAGACACACACACTGAGAGACATACAATGTGAGAGACACTCACACTGAGAGACACAAACTGAGACAGAGGAACACACACTGAGAGATAAACATGCACACAGAGAGAAACACACACGATGAGAGATACACACACAATGAGAGACACACACACTAAGAGAGACAACACACACACAATGAGAGAGACACTAAAAGCATTGAGAGAGACACACACACATTGAGAGACACACACAGACATACTGAGAAACGCAAACAAACATACTGAGAGAGAGAAGCACACACAGTGAGAGACACACACACTGAGAAAGACACACACACACTGAGAGACACCCACACCCACACACAGAGACACACATTGAGAAAGATGCACAGACACACTGAGAGAGAAAAACATATACACCGAGAGAGACACACACATACACTCTGAGAGACACACACACTCTGAGAGAGACACACACACTGAGAGAAACACACACTGAGTGAGACACACAAACAGTGAGAGAAATTCACACAATGACAGTGACACACACACTGACAGACACACACATTGAGAGACAGACACTCACACACTGAGAGAGAGAGAAGACCCACACACATTCAGAGAGAGACACACACACACACTGAAAGAGAGTCCCACAAAATTAAATAGAGTAACATACACACTGAGAAAATTACACACACTGAGTGAGATGCACACACACACTGAGACACTCAGAAACATTGAGAGATACACACACTCTCAGAGAGACACACATGCACATCCTGAGTGAGAGAAACACACACGGAGAGAGACATACACATATTGAAAGACAGAGACACATACACAGTGAGAGAGACACACACTGAGACAGGGACAGACACACATACTGTGAGAAAGACCAACACACTAATAGAGGGAGATACACACACACAGATAGACTGCAGCATACACAGTTAGAGAGAGACACCCACTCACACACACAGAGACACACAGAGTGAGAAACATTTAGAGAGAGTCACACACACACTGAGAGAGACACACATTCTGAGATACAAACAGACGCAAACCCTGAGAAAGAGAAACATAGAGACACACACACTGAGAGAAAGACACACACACTGAGAGAAAGACACACACATGAGAGACACACACTGAGAGAGACACACACAAACTGAAAGTGAGACAAACACACACTGAGAAAGAGACACACATACTGAGAAAGACACATACAAACTCAGAGAGAGAAACACACACACTGAGAAAAATTCACACACTGAGAGAGAGACACCAACACTGTGACAGTGACACACACACCATCACAGAGACACACACAGTCTGTGAGAGTCAAACGTACAGTGAGACAGACACATACATACTGAGAGACATCCCCCACACAGAGAGACACACAAAGACACACACATTGAAAGACATTCACAGACTGAGAGATAAACATAAAACGAAAATACACCCAGACTGAGAGACACACACACATAGAGAGAGAAATACATACACACACTGAGACACACACACACATAGTGTGAGAGAGATAAACATACATGCTGAAAGGAAAGCACACAATGAGACACACACACAGACAGAGACAGCAATGAACACACAGAGACACACAGAGAATGACATATTCAGAAAATCACACACACATGGAGACACACACTCTGACCTACAAGCAGACACAAACCCTGAGAATGAGACACATAGAGGCACATGAGACACACATAGACAGACCCACAAAGAAACACACACACTGAGAGAAAGACACCCACACATGAAGAGAGAGAATCATACACTGAGAGAGACACACACACAGTGATATATTCGAACACACACTGTGAGAGAGACACACACACTGAGAGACACACATATTGCACTTATCTCACACGCAAGTAAAATAGGGCTCAAAATTTTCCAAGTCAGGCTTCAAGAGAAGGTGAATCATAACCTTCCAGATGTTCAGGCTGGATTTAGAAAAGGCAGAGGAACCAGAGATCAAAATACCAACATCTGTTTGATCATCAAAAAGCAAGAGAATTCCAGAAAAAAAAAAACAACACAATTCTGCTTTATTGACTGTGCCAAAGACTTTGTGTGGATCACAACTAACTGTGGAAAATTCTTTGAGACAGGAATACCAGACCAACTGACCTGCCTCTTGAGAAATATACATGCAGGTCAGCAATCAAGAGGTAGAACTAGACATGGAATACACTGATTCCAAAGAGGGAAAGGACTACATCAAGGCTGTATATTGTCACCCTGTTATTTAATTTATATGCAGAGTACATCATGAGAAATGCAGGGCTGGAGGAAGCACAAGCTGGAATCACGATTGCTGGGAGAAATATCAATAACCTCAGATATGCA
>NW_011495085.1:412044-412271 GCF_000754665.1 Bison bison bison | reverse complement strand
TCCCTTGGACTGCATGGAGATCCAACCATTCCATCCTAAAGGAAATCAATTCTGAATATTCTTTGGAAGGACTGATGCTGAAGCTGAAACTCTAATATTTTAGCCACCTGATGTGAAGAACTGACTCATTTCAATAGACCCTGATGCTGGGAAAGATTGAAAGCAGGAGGAGAAGGGGACAACAGAGATGAGATGGTTGGATGGCATTACCAACTCAATTAACAGGA
>NW_011495085.1:388720-411461 GCF_000754665.1 Bison bison bison | reverse complement strand
TGAGCTAAGGAGAGTGAGGAGACACCAGGTTTGGTAGCTTCTCTGGCTCATTCTACTCTAATGTACAACCAAGCATGACAAAAACACTAAGGCAACAGTAGCCACCCTAAAAGAGGAGGGAATATACCTTGCAGCATGGAGGCTTTTCTCTGTAACTACAGCCTTCAAACTATTGCTGATGTTCATCTGATATTCACAAGGCCGCTGGACTCAACATGATATCTACCTTTCAACAAGTCAGGAGTCACACATCAAGAATAATAATAATACTATTAAAAACAAACAAAAACCAAAACAAAATGGGGACACACTCAGGAAGTAAACATCACCAGGTAAATACAACTCCAAGTGCTTCCAAAAACCAAAAACCCTATGAATTGTGTAAAAATCCCATGAATATTACTCAACAGGGATTCTTATCAGAGATACAAAATCTAAACTGCCACAAGACGTCAAATCTGGGCACTGGAAAAGGCCACCATGGAAAATGGTCCAGACCAGAAATGGTAGATTAACATTAGTGAGGGGGATCCTTTTATACTCGTGAGGGCATATCACTGGGAAGAGCCAGTATAAAAACCACTGTCCGTGTGACTTTATAGAAACGAAAGAGACAGTATGACTAGGCCTCTCCACTCCTAGGATACTTCAGAAATACACAGATTTTGAAAACCACATGCAAGAGAGCATGCGCTGCAGCAGCATTCACAATGCCCAGAGATTAACGTAAAGTACACAGGATGCAGAGATGAATGGATCAAGGAATGGAATTTGGGTTCATGATGGAATATGACTCCGGCATTGAAACAAAGAAATAATGTCATTGTCAGAGGTACAGAAAAGTATGGTGATAATCAGATTCAGTGAAGAAGGGCAGATGAGAGCTGTGTCACAGCATTTACCTTTCAAACGGGACAGACAATATTGCTGCCAGTGAGTACACAGACTGAGGTAAAATGGGTTCCCATCAATGCTGGGAACACCCTGATGCTTAGCAAAGGAGATGGGTGAGAGGAAGGCTTACACTGGTAGGCTGAAATTCATGGATTCCCAAAAATAGCTGTCACATACATAATCTTCAGGGACTGACTTAGCAAGAGTGATGTACTATACATTTCTGAGAGCAGGTCAGAAGAAATAACCACTGCTGAATGCCTCTGTGTACTGGTGTAAGGGAGCAAGACTTGATACAGCCACAACAAAAGCAAATCAAACAAGAAATTTGAACAACAAGTTTGCTGTTCAAGAAACAACAAACTCAAACAAGAAATATGAACGACAATAAAACCTAGAATGAAGTAGACACAAGCTTTAGGGGTGGGTGGGGCGAGCTTCCTCTAGCTCATTCTACTTTCATTTACAAGCAGAAATTGCTCATAGCTCTAAAGATGCAGTTACCATACTAACAAGAAGAGAGCCCCCAGAAATGCTGCCGTCTGGTGGCCCATTTCTGGAGCAGCAACCACAAACCTTACGCTGATAGACACTGGTTATTCACAAGGCGACCAGGCTCTAGATGACACCTACCCTTACAAAATGGCCAGGGGTAGCATGCTGAAATAAAAACAAGAACAAACCATACAATCAGAAAGGAAACTTAAGCAGCTAAATACCAGTCAATGCTTAGAAAGAAGCCTCTGGAAATGCACCTTATTTGCTTTATTATCAGTGATATGAAAAATTAAACTGCAATGCAATATCACTAGTGAGAAATGAAACAGGCCATTATCCAAAACTCTATAGACAAGAAAGGGTAGAGCAGTATTATTAGTAAAGGGGTACCTTATATGCCACTGGTGGTAGATAAGCAATCAGAACATTCATGGGCAAGACTGTCAAAGTGCCTTGGACTCAAAAAATGGGACAGATGATGTCATGTGGCACTTCCAATCCCAGAGAATTTGAGAAACCAACAGACCATGGAAAACACATGCCCACACCCCCACCCCACAAACAGGCACTGCAGCAACATTCACAATGCCCAAGAGATGAAAGGAAAGAGAATCGTTGGCTGCAAATGAGAAGAGAAAGATATTGGACACAGAGACACAACAAAATATGACTCCGACATTAAGAAAATGCAAAAAAATGCCATTTTCAGGGATATGCAGAAATCTAGAGCGAATCACAGTAAGTAAAGAAGGGCGGATTAAAGACAAATCACAACATATGCCTTCCAGAGGGTATTAAAAAAACATAATGATAGTGATGAATACCCAAACAAAAGTGAAATGGACTTACATTCCTGGTAAGAAAATTACAGTTCGCAAAGGGTGAGAGGCCAAAAGGTGAAGCCTGGAATAAAGTTATACCCACAACTATCTATGTAATTCATAATCCACATAGACCTCCTGTATCAAGAGACATGTACTCAGCAGATTCTAAAAGATAGCTCTGACAATAACGACAGTGAATGCCTCCAGTTATCTGTTGAAAAGAAGGAGAAACTGTTTCCCTGCAACAACTACACTGGTGTAAATGGTCTCAAATAAGAAATAAAGTTAGACTTAAATCTCAAAGGCTAAAGAGACAAAAACTTTTGATGGCATCCTGTGCCTCATTTTACTCTCATTTACAACCAGGCCGGGGAGTTGGTGATGGAAAGGGAGACCTGGCGTGCTGAGATTCATGGGGGCGCAAAGAGTCGGACAGGACTGAGCCACTGACTGAACTGAACTGGGATAACCTCCCAGGCTGCTGTTACCATAGTAACAAGAGGCGGGAATGAAAAAATGCTGCCACCTTGTGGACATTTTCTTTAACAGCAACCTAAACTGCTTGCTGCTGCTGCTGCTGCTGCTGCTGCTGCTATTAAGTCGCTTCAGTCGTGTCCGACTCTGTGCGACCCCATAGACGGCAGCCCACCAGGCTCCCCTGTCCCTGGGATTCTCCAGGCAAGAATACTGGAGTGGGTTGCCATTCCCTTCTCCAATGCATGAAGGTGAAAAATGAAGGTGAAGTTTCTCAGTCCTGTACGACTCTGAGCAACCCCACGGACTGCAGCCTACCAGGCTCCTCCGTCCATGGGATTTTCCAGGCAAGAGTACTGGAGTAGGGTGCCATCATGACTGCATTATTCACAAGAGTGCTGAGCTCCAAAAGATACCCACCCTTAACAAATTTCCAGGAGTCCCAGAGGGGAAAATTAATAAAGTAAACACAGGAGAAGTTAACAGGAAGAGGATATGAACAGGTAAACACAGTTCTGTGTTTCTTTAAAAAAGTTCATGATAATTTGCACATAGGGTGAATTCTAAGAGATACAGACATCTATGATGTGAGGACATTAACACCTCTGCCTGAGCATGGAAAAAGGCAACTGTCAAATGCTGAATATGGCATCAATGGTAGAGTAACATTAGTACAGTGGATGCTTTAGGGTACTGGTGGAATGGATCTGGTAAGAGCCACTGTGAGCATGACTAGAAGAGTCCTCTCCCATGAGAGAAAAATAAATAAATAAATGAAGAGGTAGTGACAGTATGATTAATTAGATCCTCTCCTGCACTACTTCAGAAATGAATAGGTTTTGGACATCACACACACCAAACAGGGTCCTGGGGCACCATTCAAAACATAGAACAGATGAAAGTAAAGATAGCATACCTGGAAAGAGCAATGGATAAAGAAACATGATATAGGTATAGAATTAATTTTGAATCAAGGATTGAAATATAAACATAGGCCATCTTAACAGATAGAGGTAAATCCAGAGATCATCACACTGAGTGAAGGAAGGTCGATGCAAGAATCATCATGGGATTAAACGGAGAGGTGTGATACAAAAATTCAGAACAGTGAGAACCCACACAAAGGTGACATGGACATCCAACCTGGAAAGAAGCTTAGGGTTAGTGAAGGACCCTGCTTGATGCAAGGGATACATCTGGCACTTGGTATTAATTTCTTGCACAGATACATATAAAATACAGAATCCACATAAATCTACTTCAGCAAGTTTGTCAGCAAGACAAAACCCATTCTAATAACATGTAGGTGAAAACAAGCACATCTGAACATCTAGTATTCTCAGTGTCGTGGAACACTGATCTGTTCATGTAAAACAAATGCATCCTTGTCAATCAACTTGAATAGAATAGGAATTTTACTTAAAATCCAAGAGTGAGGAGACATCAGATTTGGTGGCATCCTCTGGCTCATGCTACTCGAATGTATAGTCAGGCCTGACTAAAACTCTCAGGCATCAGAGGCCATCCTTATAGAGGACAGAATAAAGAAGCTTTGCAGCATGGAGGCTGCTCTCTGTAACCACAGCCTGAAAACTATCACTGATGGACATCTGATTCACAAGGCCGCTGGACTCAACATGATACCTACCCTTAAACACATGAGGAGTCACACACCCAAAATTAAATAAATAAATAAACACACACACACACAAATGAGACACTCTCAGGAAGAAAACGTAAACAGGTAAACACAACTCAAGTGCTTTCAAATAGCAGAAAGCCCATGAGCAGTACTCCAGTATACCTCGGCCCCATACTATACCTCATAGTATAACATGGCCTCTCCACTCCTAGTTCAGTTAAGTTCAGTCACTCGGTCGTGTCCAGCTCTTTATGTCCCCATGAACCACAGCATGCCAGGCCTCCCTGTCCATCACAATCTGCCAGAGTTCACCCAAACTCATGTCTGTCAAGTCAGTGATGCCATCCAACCATCTCATCCTCTATCATCCCATTCTCCTCCTGCCCTCACTCTTTCCCAGCATCAGGGTCTTTTCAAATGAGTCTGCTCTTTGCATCAGGTAGCCAAAGTATTGGAGTTTCAGCTTCAACATGAGTCCCTCCAGTGAACATACAGGACTAATCTCCTTTAGGATGGATTGGTTGGATCTCTTTGCAGTCAAAGGGACTCGCAAGATTCTTCTCCAACACCACAGTTCAAAGGCATCAGTTCTTCTGCACTCAGCCCTCTTTATAGTCCAACTCTCACATCCATACATGACTACTGGAAAAACTATAGCCTTGACTAGATGGATCTTTGTTGGCAAAGTAATGTCTCTGCTTTATAATATGCTGTCTGGGTTGGTCATAACTTTCCTTCCAAGGAGCAAGTATCTTTTAATTTCATGGCTGCAATCACCATCTGCGGTGATTTTGGAGCCCAGAAATATACTCAGGTACTGTTTCCACTGTTTCCCCATCTATTTGCCATGATGTGATGGTACCGGATGCCATGATCTTAGTTTTCTGAATGCTGAGCTTTAAGCCAACTGTTTTCACTCTCTTCTTTCATTTTCATCAAGAGGCTTTTTAATTCCTCTTCATTTTCTTCCATAAGGGTGGTGTCATCTACATATCTGAAGTTATTGATATTTCTCCCAGCAATCTTGATTCCGGATTGTGCTTCCTCCAGCCCAGCGTTTCTCATGATGTACTTTGCATATAAGTTAAGTAAGCAGGGTGACAATATACAGCCTTGACGTACTCCTTTCCTATTTGGAACCAGTTTGTTGTTTCATGTCCAGTTCTAACTGTTGCTTCCTGACCTGCATACAGATTTCTCAAGAGGCAGGTCAGGTGGTCTGGTATTCCACTCCCAGGATACTTCAAAAGACACAGGTTTTGAAAACCACACGCAACAGAGCATGCACTGCAGCAGCATTCCCAATGTCCAGAGATGAAAGTAAACAAAGTACACAGTGAGGAAGAGATGAATGGTTCAAGGAATGGGATTCGGATTCATGAAGGAATATGACTCACACTTTGAAACAAGGAAATAATGTCATCAGAGGTACAGATAAGTGATAACCAGAATCAGTGAAGAAGGGAAGATGAGAGCTGTGTTACAGGATTTACCTTTCAAATGGGACAGACAAGATTGCTGGCAGTGAGTACTCTGACCAACATAAAATGGACACCCAGTGATGGGAACTTCCTGATGCTTAGCAAAGGGGATACGTGAGAGGAGGTCTTAGGTTGGTAGGTTGAAATTCATGGATTCCCACAAATACCTGTAAACTATATAATCCACAGGGACTGATTTGGCAAGAGTGATATACTACACACTTTCTGAGAGCAGGTCAGAGGAAATAACCATTGTTGAATGTCTGTGTATTGGTGTAAGGGAGCAGGAATCTGAATAATTGTACAGCCACAACAAAGGCAACAATGTTCATTACCTTCCTCAAAACAGAAATATGAACTACAATAAAACCGAGTAGGAAGGAGACACAAGCATTCAGGGGCTTCCTCTATCTCATACTACTATCATTTACAAGTGGAAATGCCACATACTTCTAAAGATGCAGTTACCATGGTAACAAGAGGAGAACCGGAAGAAATGCTGATGCCTTGTTGCCACACTCAGGAACAGCAACCTTAAACCCTGGGCTGATGGACACTGACTATAAACAAGCCGCCCAGGCTTTAATGACAACTACCCTTAGAAAATGGCCAGGGGTGGCACACCAAAAAAAAAAAAAAACGGGCGCAAATCACAGGATCAGGACGGAAACATCAACAAGTAAATACTTAGTCAATGCTTAGAAAGAAGCCTCTGGAAATGTGCCTCATTTACTCTATTATCAGTGAATTGAAAAGTTAAAGTGCAAGGCAATATCACTAATGAGAAACCAAAAAGACCATTATCCAAAACTCTAGAGACAAGTAAGAGTAAAGCAATGTTAGTAAAGAGGACCCCTGTATGCCACTGGTGGGAGGTAAGTGGTCAGAGACTTATAAGCATAACTGTCAAAGTGCCTTGGAATCACAAAATGACACAGATGATGTCATATGGCAGTTCCACTCCCAGAGTATTTGAGCAATCAACAGATCATGGAAAACACACGACAACACCCCCACCTCCACAAACATGCCCGGCAGCAGCATTCACAATGCCCAAGAGATGAAAGGAAAGAATCACTGGCTGCAAACAAAAAGAGAAACATATGGGACATAGAGACCCAAAAACTATGACTCTGACATTATGAAAGTGCAAAAAAAAAAAAAAAGCCATTTATGGGGATATACAGAAATCTAGAGCGAATCACAGAAAGTAAAGAAGGGTGGATAAAGGAGATATTACAACACAGGCTTTCCAGAGGGGATTAAAGAACATAGTGATGGAACGAGTACCCAAAGAAAAGTGAAATGGACTTACACTCCTGGTAAGAAAATTACAGTTAGCAAAGGATATGGGTGGGTGAGAGGCCAAAAGGTGAAGTCTGGAATAAAGATATACCCACAAATACCTATGCAATTCATAACCCACATGGACCTCCTGTATCAAGAGGCATGTACTCAACAGATTCCAAAAAGATACCTCTGACAATAAACGTAGTTGAATTCCTCCAAGTATCTGTGGAAAGGGAGGTGAAACTGTTTCCATGAAACAACTACAACGGTGTTGATAGTCTTAAAAAAATAAAGTTTCACCTAAAAAAAAAATCAAAGAGTAAACAACCAATACTTTTGGTGACTACCTGTGTCTCATTTTGCTCTCATTTACAACCAGACTTGGGAATAACACAGAGGCTGATGTTACCATGGGAATAAGAGGAGAGACTGAAGAAATGCTGTCGCCTTCTGGACATTTTCTCTAACAGCAACCTTAAAATGTTTGCTGATGGCCGCACTATTCACAAGAGTGCTGAGCTCCAACTGATACCCACGCTTAACACATTTTCAGGGCTCACAGAGGGGAAAATAAGTAAAGTGAACTTGGGAGAAGCTAACAGGAAGAGAATATGAACAGGTAAATGCAATTCCGTGTTTCTTTAAAAAAGCACATGACACATAGGGTGAATTCTAAGAGATACAGACATCTAAGCTCTGAGGACATTATCACCTCTGCCTGAGCATAGAAAAGGGCCACTGTCAAGTCCTGGACATGGCATCGATGGCAGAATAGGATTAGTACAGTGGATGCTTTAAGGTACTGGTGGAATGGACCTGGTAAGAGCCACTATGAGCATGACTAGAAAAGTGCACTCCCATGAGAGAAAAATAAATAAATAAAGAGGTAGAGACAGTATGATAAATCAGATCCTCTCCTGGAGTGTTTCAGACATGAACAGAGTTCCAACACCACTCACCGCAAACTAGGTCCTGCCACATCATTCAGAACAACAAAGAAATGAAAGTTAAGATAGTGTACTTGGATAGAGGAATGGATAAAGAAGTGTGATATAGGTCTGGAATGAAGTTTGAATCAAGGATTGAAATTTGAAAGTAGGCCCTCTTCCCTGATAAAGATAAATCCAGAGGTCATCACAATGAATGAAGGAACATTTCAAGAAACACCATAGGATACAATGGAGTGGTGGGATACAGAAATCCACTGCAGTGAGCACCGACACAAATGTGACATAGACATCCAACTGGCAAGAAACTTAAGGGTAGCCGAGGACCTTGGTGGATGGAAGGGATACATCTGGAACTTGGTATTAATTTCTTCCCACAGATACATATTAAATACAAAATCTATATAAACCTATTACAGCAAGAGTGGTAGACAAAACAATTTCTAATAATATGTAGGGAAAAGCAAGCACAGCTGAATACATAAAGTAGCCTCAGTATCTCAGAACAAGAATCTGTACACATAAAACCAACTCATCATTGTCTTCAGCTTAAAGAGAACAGGAACACTTACTTCAGAGATCCAAGAGTGAGGAGACATCAGGTTTGGTGGCATCCTCTGGCTCATTCTACTCTAATGTACTTCCAAGCCCGACAAAAACTCTCAGACATCACAGATCATTCTAAAAGAGGAGCAAATAATAAAGTCTTGCAGCATGGAGGGTTTTCTCTGTAACAGCAGCCTTAAAAGTATCATTGATGGACATCTGATATACACAACGTCTTATTGCTGGACTTGACATGACACCTACCCTTGAACATGACAGGAGTCACTCATCCAAAACAAACAAACAAACAAAAAGTGAAAAAGAAATCCAGGACACTCTCAGGAAGAAAACATCAACAGTTAAATACAGCTTAAAAAAAAAAAAAAAACAAAAAACAGAATCACTAAATATTCCTAAGGCTGCTGGGCTTTAAATGATATCTGTCTTTCAAAAACTGCTAACTGTCTCATGTGAATGAAAAATGTCAAATAGCACAGCATATCTGGAAGAAAATACCAACAGGTAAATACAGTTCTCAGTATTTCTTTAAAAGCACATGAAATACACTCATTATACTGAATTACTGAGAATTCTTTTGGGTTCACCTCTTTGTGATCCCAGGAACCATAGCCCACCAAGTTCCTCTGTCCATGGAATTTTCCAGGCAAGAATTCTGGAGTGACTTGCCATTTCCTCCTCCAGGGGATCTTCCCAAATCACATCTCGTTTGACTCCTGTCTTTGCAGGCAGATTCTTAACGACAGTGCCACCTGAGAAGCCCAGTGTATTATTATAGATACACAAACTATACTAATGAGGTATTACCTCTGAGTAGTGAAAAAGTATCAAATATTATACAGAGAAGACATGGTAGAGAAACATTATTGAACGGGACTCTTTATGGTACTAGCGAGATATATTTGGCAGGAGCCATTATAAATGTCACTACAAACTGCCTTTTAAAGAATACAAGAGACTGACCATATGACCTGGGAGCTCCACTCCTAAGAATGCATATTAAAAAAAAAAACAAAAGAAGAAGAAGAAAAAATATATTTGGAAGAAAAATGTAAGTCAACCATATACTGCAGGAAGATTAACAACATCCTATAATGGTCGATACTCTTGCCTGGAAAATCCCATGGACAGAGGAACCTTGTAGGCTGGTGTCCATGGGGTCGCAGAGTTGGACAGGACTGAGTGACTTCCTTTTCACTTTTTACCTTCATGCATTGGAGAAAGAAATGGCAACCCACTCTAGTGTTCTTGCCTGGAGAATCCCAGGGATGAGGGAGCCTGGAGGGCTCCCGTCTTGTGAGGTCGCACAGAGTCAGACACAACTAAAGCGACTTAGCAGCAGCAGCAGCATACATGAAAAACAGAGCTTCCCTTGTGGCTCAGCCGGTAAATAATGCGCCTGCAATGCTGGAGACCTGGTTTCGATCCCTGGGTGAGGAAGATCCCCTGGAGAAGGAAAAGGCTATTCACTCCAGTATTCTGGCCTGGAGAATTCCATAGGCTGTATAATCTATGGGGTTGCAAAGAGTCGGACATGACTGAGTGACTTTCACTACCACTACTATACATGAAAATCAAGAAACTGATGCAGCCACTATTGAAAACAGTAAACAGTTCTTTTATAATAATTATAATAATTTTTATTATTATTATTTTTTACTGAAGGGTAATTGCTTTACAGAATTTTGTTGTTTTCTTTGAAACCTCAGCATGAATCAGCCATATGATACCTATATCTCCTCCATTTGAACCTTCTGCCCATCATCTCCTTCCCCGGTATAGACTTTTGTAAAACTCTAAAAATACAGTTACTATATGAGCCAACAATAACACTACTGGTCATATATCCAGTAAGATGAAAACTCCCATCAGAAAAGTGATATGCACAAGTGTTTATAGTAGCACAATGTACAGTAGCAAAGACATGGAAACAACCTTAAATGCCCATAGATAGCTGAATGGATAAAGACAGATATATTACGCATGCAATGGAATATTAGCCATAAGAAAGAATGATATAATGCTATTTTTTTCAACATACTAAATAATTGAGAGAAAGACATGAGGAGCTTAGGTGGGTTCAGCTCACCTTGACACATCCTTTGGACCTCAGTTCATGGGAGGTCTTCATCTTTTCCTCCTGGGTATCTAGAGTTAGCTGTTCTATAACAGCTCTAGAGCCTTGTGGCTTCCAAGTCACCTTAGTCATTTTGAAGACTCGCAGTGGTCTACTCCAGAGCCCCTCAGATCAGATCAGATCAGTCACTCAGTCGTGTCTGACTCTTTGCGACCCCATGAGTCGAAACACGCCAGGCCTCCCTGTCCCTCACCAACTCCCAGAGTTCACTGAGACTCATGTCCATCGAGTCAGTGATGCCATCCAGCCATCTCATCCTCTGTCGTCCCCTTCTCTTCCTGCCCCCAATCTCTCCCAGCATCCCAGTCTTTTCCAATGAGTCAACTCTTCGCATGAGGTGGCCAAAGTACTGGAGTTTCAGCTTTAGCATCAGTCCTTCCAAAGAAATCCCAGGGCTGATCTCCTTCAGAATGGATTGGTTGGATCTCCTTGCAGTCCAAGGGACTCTCAAGAGTCTTCTCCAGCACCACAGTTCAAAAGCATCAATTCTTCAGTGCTCAGCCTTCTTCACAGTCCAGCTCTCACATCCATACATGACCACAGGTAAAACCATAGCCTTGACTAGATGAACCTTTGTTGGCAAAGTAACGTCTCTGCTTTTGAATATGCTATCTAGGTTGGTCATAACTTTCCTTCCAAGGAGTAAGCGTCTTTTAATTTTATGTCTGCAGTCACCATCTGTAGTGATTTTGGAGCCCAGAAAAATAAAGTCTGACACTGTTTCCACTGTTTCCCCATCTATTTCCCATGAAGTGGTGGGACCTGATGCTATGATCTTCATTTTCTGCATATTGAGCTTTAAGCCAACTTTTTCACTCTCCTCTTTCACTTTCATGAAGAGGCTTTTGAGTTCCTCTTCACTTTCTGCCATAAGGGTGGTGTCATCTGCATATCTGAGGTTATTGATATTTCTCCCAGCAATCTTGATTCCAGCTTGTGTTTCTTCCAGTCCACCGTTTCTCATGAGGTACTCTGCATATAAGTTAAATGAACAGGGTGACAATATACAGCCTTGATGAACTCCTTTTCCTATTTGGAACCAGTCTGTTGTTCCATGTCCAGTTCTAACTGTTGCTTCCTGACCTGCATACAAATTTCTCAAGAGGCAGATCAGGTGTTCTGGTATTCCCATCTCTTTCAGAATTTTCCACACTGAGCACCCCTATATATACCATTCCCCAGGTGGCCACACCCTTGCACTTTATGAGATCAGCAAGTAACTTCCACAGCCAATAGTGGCGCTGAGTGAACCTTGACATCACAAAGTCTCATCCTGACACGTCTAGGGGAGGATGGGGAGCAACTCAGAGAAAGGTGACCCCTCCCAATTCTTTTAACCACACCCTCTAGCTTCCTAGAGTTTTGGGCCACTTTTAAAATTTCTTATTTTACATGCCCTTTGTCCAGAAGCTTAAAAGGGAAAATTTACATAACTTTCTTTGTAGTAAACCTCCTGCATGGCTGAATAGACAATAAACACGGAATTATAAAATGACAATTGATAAATATCTGGAAGATAGCTGACAAGTGATTCATTTACGTCATTTATGCAGAGTCCAAAGTTAAAATAAGAAAAGAAGATGAACAACACAACAGAAGAGAATTGTGAAGTAAACAAGAATACAACGAAATACAAATTACCCAGAAAAATAGAGGAAAATTATAAAAAATCAGGAAGAAATGTCAAACCTACTTGGTAATATAAGAAATGCAAGCAAAAACAATAATGGAATGCGATTTCTCACCATGCAAATTGCAAATTGCCAAAGTTCAATGAGAAAGTTAATATATACCAAATTTTTCCTCCAAATGGAGGATGACGAATTGGAAAAGGAGTGTTTCAGCAGTGTTGTGAAAGCATAGTGTGATGCAACCTTTTGAAGGACAATATGATATTATCTAGTAAGTTTATAAATACATAGAGCCACTTAGCAAGACCCTGTTTGGAATTTACATTTCAGAAATATATCTGCAATTTCACCTAGATTATATATCTAATGCTCACTGCAAAAAAAAAAAAAATTCCCCATCATCCCAGAGAATTTCTTTGGTACCCTTACCCACACTGTCCTTCCCCATGCAACCCCTCTTCTCAGTTCTATTAGTGCAGGTTACTTCTGCTTCATTTAGAACTTCCTTTAAATGCAGCCTAGAGTATGTACACATGTAGTTGCTTAACAATGTCGTGTTGCTTTCTGCTGTACAGCAAATCAAATTAGGTGTGCAATGTATAAACATAACCTCTTTCATTTAATTCCCTTCTAAATTTAGGTCATCACAGAGCACGGAGGACAGTTCCCTGTGCTGCACAGATAGTTCCCATTAGTTATCAAGGCATTATTTTCCAAAATATACAAACAGCTATGTAGCCCATTATTAAAACAAACAAACAAACAAAAAAACCTCTGTATAAAAACAGGCAGATCTAAATAGACATTTCCCCAAAGAAGTCATACAGATGATGAAAAAACACTTGAAAAGAGGCTAAGTTCAGGTTAGTCACTCAGTCGTGTTCGACTCTTTGCGACCCCATGGACTTCAGCACGCCAGGCCTCGCTGTCCATCACCAACTCCCGGAGTCCACCCAAACTTATGTCCATTGAGTCAGTGATACCATCCAACCATCTCATCCACTGTCGTTCCCTTCTCTGTCTGCCCTCAATCTTTCCCAGCATCAGGGTCTTTTCAAGTGGGCCAGCTCTTCACATCAGGTGGCCAAAATATTGGAGTTTCAGCTTAAACATCAGTCCTTCCAATGAACACCAGGACTGACCTCCTTTACGATGGACTGATTGGATCTCCTTGGAGCCCATTGGACTCTCAAGAGTCTTCTGCAACACCACAGTTCAAAATCATCACTTCTTTCAGCACTCAGCTTTCTTTACAGTCCAACTCTCACATCCATACACGACTACTGGAAAAACCATAGCGTTGACTAAATGGACCTTGGTTGGCAAACTAATGTCTTTGCTTTTTAATATGTTGTCTAGGTTGGTCATAACTTTCCTTGCAAGGAGTAAGTGCCTTTTAATTTCATGGTTGCAGTCACCATCTGCAGTGATTTTGGAGCCCCCCAAAATAAAGTCAGCCACTGTTTCCACCATTTCCCCATCTATTTGCCATAAAGTGATGAGACCATGATCTTGGTTTTCTGAATGTTGAGCTTTAAGCCAACTTTTTCACTCTCCTCTTTCACTTTCATCAAGAGGCTCTTTAGTTCTTCATCACTTTCTGCCTGCAGAAAGGGTGGTGTGGTCTGCATATCTGAGGTTATTGACATTTCTTCCAGCAATCTTGATTCCAGCTTGTGCTTCCTCCAGTCCAGGGTTTCTCATGATGTACTCTGCATATGAGTTAAATAAGCATGGTGACAATATGCAGCCTTGATGTACTCCTTTCCCTCTTTGGAACCAGTCTGCTGTTCCATGTCCAGTTCTAACTGTAGCTTCCTGACCTACATACAGATTTGTCAAGAAGCCAGTCAAGTTGTCTGGTATTTCCATCTCTTTCAGAATTTCCCACAGTTTATTGTTATTCATACACTCAAAGGTTATGGTATAGTCAATAAAGAAAAAATACATGTTTTCCGGAACTCTCTTGCATTTTCATGATCCAGCACATGTTGGCAATTTGATCTCTGGTTCCTCTGCCTTTGCTAAAACCTCCCTGAACATCTGGAAGTTCATGGTTCACGTACTGCTGAAGCCTGGCTTGGAGAATTTTGAGCATTAGTTTACTAGCCTGTGAGATGAGTGTAATTGTTCTGTAGTTAGAGCATTCTTTGCCATTGCCTTTCTTTGGGATTGGAAGGAAAACTAATGTTTTCCAGTCCTGTGGCCACTGCTGAGCTTTCCAGATTTACTGGTATACTGAGTGCAGAACTTTCACAGCATCATCCTTGAGAATTTGAAATAGCTCAACTGGAATTCCATCATCTCCACTAGCTTTGTTCGTAGTGTTGCTTCCGAAGGCCCACTTGACTTCACATTCCAGGATGTCTGTCTCTAGGTGAGTGATCACACCGTTCTGATTATCCGGGTCCTGAAGATATTTTTGGTTGAGTTCTCCTACGTATTCTTGCCACCTCTTCTTAATATCTTCTGTTTCTGTTATGTCCATACCATTTCTGTCATTTACTGAGCCCATCTTTGCATGAAATGTTCCCTTGGTATCTCTAATTTTCTTGAAGAGATCTCTAGTCTTTTCCATTCTTTATTTTCCTCTATTTCTTTGCACTGATCACTGAGGAAGGCTGTCTTATCTCTACTTGCTATTCTTTGGAGCTCTGCATTCAAATGGATATATCTCTCCTTTTCTCCTTTGCTTTTGGCGTCTCTTCTTTTCATAGCTATTTGTAAGGCCTCCTCAGACAGCCATTTTTCTTTTTTGTATTTCTTTTTCTTGGGGATGGTCTTACTCCCTGTCTCCTGTACAGTGTCATGAACCTCCACCCATAGTTCACCATCACTAATTATTAGAGAAATGCAAATCAAAACTACAATGTGGTATTCCTTCACGCCAGTCCGAATAGATATCAACAAAAATTCTACAAGTAATAATTCCTGGAGAGAATGTGAAGAAAAGGGAACACTCTTGAACTTTCAGTGGGCATGTAAATTGGTACGGCCACTATGGTGAACAGTATGGCAGCTCCTTAAAAAACTAAAAATTTAACCACCATATGGCCTAGTCCTGGGCATTTTTCTGGAAAAAACCTTAATACCCAAAGATGCGTGCACCCCAATGTTCACTACAGCATTATTTACTGGAGTCACGACATGCAACATTTTTTTATTATAGCAAAAACAGAAGAAATAAAAAGAATAAAAACAGTGTAAAACAAGCAGTCTCTAAAGATGCAGCCAAAGTACACGGTATTTGTAAAAATAAAAGCTTCAATATAAGTAAACAAAGCAGGGACCACATATCAGAACCAAGTTATATGTTAAAATTCAAATAACAGAAGATATTTTATAGTAAAAGAAGTAGCACACCCCGATATTTTATCTCCTGGCCCAGGAACTCAGAATTCTGAGCCAATGGTAAATGAGATCATGGGCGATTTTTTCTTTGTTTGTATGTTTTTGTCTAGCAAATTTACATTTTCTGTTATGTACACGTATTATTTTTTAAATAAACTTATACAGTATTTTTTTTAAACATGTGAAGAATGCATCTGGATTGTATAAATTACATTCATAAGAATTCTTCTATTTCTCCATGAGATGGCAGCATAACCACAGTAAATATTTCTTTATACACACATATACATATGAGTGAATACATTCGGATTTTATAAATTACATTCACTAGCATTTTTCTGTTTCTGCTTGAGAGGGCATCATATGCATCCGTTCAGTTCAGTTCAATCGCTCAGTGGTGTCCGACTCTTTGGAACCCACGAATCGCAGCATGGCAGGCTTCCCTGTCCATCACAAACTCCCGGAGTTGACTCAGACTCACGTCCATCGAGTCAGTGATGCCAACCAGCCATCTCATCCTCTGTCGTCCCCTTCTCTTCCTGCCCCCAATCCCTCCCAGCATCCCAGTCTTTTCCAATGAGTCAACTCTTCGCATGAGGTGGCCAGAGTACTGGAGTTTCAGCTTTAGCATCAGTCCTTCCAAAGAAATCCCAGGGCTGATCTCCTTCAGAATGTACTGGATGGAACTCCTTGCAGTCCAAGGGACTCTCAGGAGTCTTCTCCAACACCACAGTTCAAAAGCATCAATTCTTTGGCACTCAGCTTTCTTCACAGACCAATTCTCACATCCATACATGACCACTGGAAAAACCATAGCCTTGACTAGATGGACCTTTGTTGGTGGAGAAATGTCTCTGCTTTTGAATATGCTACCTAGGTTGGTCACAACTTTTCTTCCAAGGAGTAAGCGTCCTTTAATTTCTTGGCTACTGTCACCAACTGCAGTGATTTTAGAGCCCCCCAAAATAAAGTCTGACGCTGTTTCCAGCTTCCCCATCTATTTGCCATGAAGTGATGGGACCAGATGCCATGATATTCATTTTCTGAATGTTGAGTTTTAAGCCAACTTTTTCACTCTCCTATTTCACCTTCATCAAGAGCAGAGTAAATATTTATTCATACCCACATACACATATGAGAGAATACATCGACATTTTATGAATTGCATTTAAATATTCTTCTATTTCTCCAAAAGATGAAGCATAAGCACAATAAATATTTATTCACACCACATATACTCTGGAGAGTCTCTTGGATTGTAAGGAAACCAAACCAGTCAATCCTTAAGAATGTTACCCTTGGATATCCACTGGAAGGACTGATGCCGAAGCTGAAACTTCAATTCTTTGGCTACCTTATGTGAAGAATGGACTAATTGGAGACACCCCTGATGCTGGGAAAGATTGAAGGCAGGAGGAGAAGCGGACAACAGAGGATGAGATGGTGGGGTGGCATCACCCACTCGGTGGGTCTGAGTTTAAGCAGGCTCAGGTAGTACGTAATTGGACAGGGAAGCCTGGCAGGCCACAGACCACGGGGTCAAAAAGAGTTGGACACGAGTGAGCAACTGAAGTGAACTGATGGACATATATAAATAAAATCCTAATACAGACTCAAAATGGACATACTACACCAAGAGTGCTTTGTAAACTCCTTTTAATAATATGTTTTGGATAATAACCATAGATGAATACCTCTATGTATGATTAAAATGATACAAGGTACAACAATAAGGCCATTTGAGTCAACATGCATGGTCAGAGAGATGATCATACCAAGTGAAGTGAGGCACACAGGGAAATATACATGCCAAATAATATCATTCAAACGTGGAATCTAAGATATGACACAAAGGAACATACATATGAAACAGAAAGACACTCCTAGATATAGAGAATAGACTTATGGCTTCAAGGCAGAGAGAATTGGGGGAGAAATGGAGTAAGAGACTGGGGTAAAGAGATATAAAACAGAGTATATGGGAGGGATTGACAGGTTTATGGTCTGAGCCACAGTCAGCTCCTGATCTTGGTTTTTTTGAGTGTATAGAGCTTCTCCATCTTTGTCTGCAAAGAATATAATCAATCTGATTTTGGTGTTGACCATCTGGTGATGTCCATGTTTATAGGGGACTGGAATGCAAAAGTAGGAAGTCAAGAAACACTTGGAGTAACAGACAAATTTGGCCATGGAATACTGAATGAAGCAGGGCAAAGGCTAATAGAGTTTTGCCAAGAGAAAACACTGGTGATAGCAACACCCTCTTCCAACAACACAAGAGAAGATGGCCAATAGCAAAATCAGATTAATTCCATCTTTGCAGCCAAAGATGGAGAAACTCTATACAGTCAGCAAAAACAAAACTGGGAGCTGACTGTGGCTCAGATCATGAACTCCTTTTTTACAAAAGTCAGACTTAAATTGAAGAAAGTAGGGAAAGCAACTAGACCATTCAGGTATGACCTAAGTCAAATCCCTTATCATTATACAATGAAATATAGATTTAAGGGGCTAGATCTGATAGGGTTAAGGGACTAGATCTGATAGATAAAGTGCCTGAAAACCAATGGATGAAGAATCATGACATTGTACAGGAGACAGGAACTAAGACTATCCCCATAGAAATGAAATGCATAAAAGCAAAATGGCTGTCTGAGGAGGCCTTACAAATAGCTGTGAAAAAAAAAAAGAGAAGCAAATAAGAAAAAAAAAAAAAAAAGATATATGTATCTGAATGCAGAGATCCAAAAGAATAGCAAACAGAGATAAGAAAGCTGTCCTCATTGATCAATTCAAAGAAATAGAAGAAAACAACAGAATGGGAAAGACTAGAGTTCTCTTCAAGAAAATTAGAGATACAAAGGGAATATTTCATGCAAAGATGGATTCAATAAAGGGAAGAAATGGTATAGAACAAGCAGAAGCAGAAGATACTATGAAGAGGTGGCAAGAACACACAGGACAATTGTACAAAAATGAGTTTCAAGATCCAGATAATCACAATGGTGTGATCACTCACCTAGAGCCAAACATCCTGGAATGTGAAATCAAGAGGGCCTTAGAAAGCATCACTATGAACAAAGCTAGTGGAGGTGATAGAATTCCAGTTGAACTATCTCAAATGTTGAAAGATAATGTTGTGAAAGTGCTGCACTCAATGTGCCAGCAAATTTGGAAAACTCAGCAGTGGCCACAGGACTGGAAATGTTCAGTTTTCACTCCAATCCCAAAGAAAGGCAATGACAATGAATGATCAAACTACCACACAATTGCACTTATCTCATACGCTATTAAAGAAATGCTCAAAATTCTCCAAGCCAGGCTTCAGCAATACACGAACCGTGAACTTCCAGATGTTCAAGCTGGTTTTAGGAAAGACAGTGGAACCAGAGATTGCATTGCCAACATTCGATGGATCATCAAAAGAACAAGAGTGTTCCAGATAAACACCTATTTCTGCTTTATTGACTATGCCAGAGCCTTTGACTGTGTGGATCACAATAAACAGTGGAAGATTCTGAAACAGATGGGTATACCAGACCAACTGAGCTGTCTTGGATAAACCTTTATTCAGCTCAGGAAGCAACAGTTAGACCTGGCCATGAAACAACAGACTGGTTTCAAACATTAAAAGCAGGACATCAAGCTTTGTATTATCACTCTGCTTATTTAACTTGTAGGCAGAGTACATCATGAGAATCGCTGGGTTGAAAGAAGCACAAGCTGGAATTCAGATTACCAGGAGAAATATCAATAACCTCAGATATGCAGATACACATCACCCTTATTGCAGAAAGTGAACAGAAACTAAAAAGCCTCTTGGCGAAAGTGAAAGTGGAGAGTGGAAAAGTTGGCTTAAAGCTCAACATTCCGAAAATGAAGACCATGACATCTGGTCCTATTACTTCATGGGAAATAGATGGGGAAATAGTAAGAAGATTGTCAGACTTTACTTTTTTGCAGCTCCAAAACCACTGCAGATGGTAATTGCAGCGCTGAAATTAAAACACGCTTACCCCTTGGAAGGAAAGTTGTGCTCAACCTAGACAGCATATTAAAAATCAGCGGCATTACATTGCCATCAAAGTCTGTCTAGTCAAGGATCTGGTTTTTCCAGGGATCATGTGTGAATGTGAGAATTGGACTTGAAGAAAGCTCAGTGTTGAAGAATTGATGCATTTGAACTGCGGTGATGGATAAGACTCTTGAGAGTCCCATGGACTGCAAGGAAGTCCAACCCGTCCATCCTAAAGGAGATCAGTCCTGGGTGTTCAATGGAAAGACTGATGCTAAACCTGAAGCTCGTGCGAATTGTTGATTCATTGAGAAAGACCCAGATGCTGGGAGGGAATGGGGTCAGGACGAGAATGGGACTACAGAGGATGGAAGGCTGGATGGCATCACCAAATCGATAGACACGAGTGAACTCTTGGTGGACAGGTAGCCCTGGTGTGCTGCGATTCATGGGGTTGCAAAGAGTTGGTGATGAATGACCAACTGAACTTAACTGAACTTAACTGAGCAAGAAGAAATAAATGAAACAGAGTGTGGTGTGGGGGCAGAGAAGAAGGAACCCAGGAAAAGGTCTGATGTGGCAATGATAAATGCCCCCATGATGAGAAACATAGGTGTCTAGATGAAGAACATGGAAACTAAAAGGGGTGGGGTACATGGAAAATCTTGAGGAAGTAAAAGTTGAAACCACCCTTAAATGAGTCAAGATGCAAGAATTGGATCATGAATGGACCAAGTGACCACTTCAAAAGTGAAAGAAGAGTGACAAAGTTCTTTATTGTCACTTGCTTATGTGAATCATGTGCAGAATATACTATTAAAATACCAGATGAGTGAATCACAAACTGGCATCAAGGTTGCTGGGAGAAACATCAAAACCCTCAGATATATAGATGGTAACACAGAAACAAATAGAAAGTGAAGAGGAAATAAAGAACCTTTTCACAAGGGTGAATGAGAAGAGTGAAAAATTGTGCTGAAAACTCTACATTCATAAAAACAATGATACGGGCATCTGGTCCCATCACTACTTGGCAAATAGAAGGGGTAAACATGTGGAAACAGTGACAAGCTTAATTTTCTCTGACTTCAAAATTACTAGATGACTGCAGTTATCAAATTAAATGTCACTTGCTTTTGGATGTAAAAACTATGACAAACCTAGACATTGCATTATAAAGAAGAAACACCACCTTACTAAATTGTCAGTAAATAAAAAATGTCAATTATGGTAAGAGTGGAGACTCTCAGATGTTGTTGAGTAACTTATATGGCTTTTGATTGCTAATTTACTTAGTATCTTTTTATTGTTAATTCAGTAAGTACTTAAAATATATCATTTGGCAGGCATTATATCTTAGCTGATGTGCAAGATACATAAGGAAACTTGTGTAGACATGAAACACATAGAAGAATTGGATATCTGTGATTAACTTGGTAGGAAGGAAGACAGTTTCTTTCCAATCCCAAACAATGCTTAGGAAAAGTTGTGGAAAGTGGCTTATTATGACTGAAAATATTTTGCCTAATTGTAGCTCTAGAAATTCAATGAAAAGATAATGAAGCTACGAAGGGTAACATGACATGTCTTCCAAGAACTGATTACCATGCTGAGATGCTGCATTTACCACAAGGATTTAAGTCTGTCTTTGCAGGAGCAGGAAAGCAAAATCTAAAAATCCACTAGGAAATATAGGTGGTGTCTTGGTGGGAGAAAATAAAGGCATATTATAAGGAGAGTAGAGCAAGAATGACCTTTTATAATACTACTTGAAAAATGCCTATCTTTTGCTGACTGTGGTGCAATCTTTGAATATGTCAGTCATGTTATAATAGTGATCATAATTGCTGAGTAGGCTACATCTACACTGTCAAGTATGAAATATATATATATGTTATATATATATATTCATATATATAAACGAATATATATATTTATATAAATATACATTTATATATATATATATATATCAACAAATATATATATATTAACAAATAAAACCTGCTGTTTAACCTCAGCTTTTTTCCCAATAATGGACAAAAAATAATAAAACTGAAAAAGCATTAAAGTATATACCATTCATTTGCTTTCTCTAAATGTGATTTGTACTGTTCCTTTTCCCATATCATTCTATCAGCCTCTGGCTGATCTCCAAAATTCCTTTCTCTCTAACTCCCTTACCCTACAGACAAACCGAGTGGCTGACGTGTACGTAAGATGCATGACCTATCTTGGTGGTAGGTCTGCCTACCACCCAGTTGACTGAGCAGTTTGGACCTGGGAAGGAAACAAAGCACATACCCAATTGTGTTCAGTGTTCTTGCAGACCACCTAGGAGCCTGAGTGGCTTAGACTTTGGATGTGCATGAAATACAGGGACCACTTTGAGCAGTGCACTCGCAGATCACCCAGGAACCTGATAGAAAATGAAGCAATTGACAAAGTGAAACTCAAAAATATACAAGCAGCTCATGCAACTCAATACCAGAAAAATAAATGGCCCAATCAAAAACTGGGCTGAAGCTAAACAGACAGTTCTCCAAAGAAGATATACAGATGGCTAACAAATACATGAAAAGATGCTCAACATCACTCATTATCACAGAAATGGAAATCAAGCCATAATGTTGTACCATCTCACACCTGTCAGAATGGCTGTTATCAAAAAGTCAACAAACAATAAATGCTGAACAGGCTGCAGCAAAAAGGGAACCCTCTTAGAGTGTTGGTGGGGATGCAAACTAGTACAGCCAGTATGGAGAACGCTGTGTAGATTCCTTAAAAGCTGGAACTAGAACTGTCATGTGACCAAGCAAACCACTGCTGGGCGTACACACTGAGAAAACCAGAGTGGAAAGAGACACATCTACCCGAATGTTCATCATCACAGCACTGATTCCATGTTGAGGACATCGAAGCAACCTAGATTTCCATGAACAGATGAATGGATAGTAAAGCTTTGGTACATATACGGAATGGAATAGTACTCAGCT
>NW_011495085.1:381088-388453 GCF_000754665.1 Bison bison bison | reverse complement strand
AATTTAGAAAGATATTAATGAGGACCCTACATGTGAGAGAGCAAAAGAGCACATATATAATTAGCAGACTTTTGGATTATATGGAAGAAGCTAGGGGTAAGGTGATTTGGGAGAATAGCAGCAGAGCATGCATATTACCATATGTGAAACAGAAGACCAGTCCAGGTTTGGTGCATGAGACAGGGCGCTGAGGGCCAGTGCACTGGGACCACCCTGAGGAAAGAGATGGGGATGGAGATGGGAGGGGGGTTCAGGATTAGGGACACATATACATCCATGGGTATACACCCATGGTGTATATTATCAGACCATCTAACCTGCCGCTTAAGAAACCTGTATGCAGCTCAGGAAGCAACAGTTACAACTGAACATGGACTAACAGACTGCTTCCAAATAGGAAAAGGAGTAGGTCAAGGCTGTATATTGTCACCCTGCTTACTTATATGCAGAGTACATCATGAGGAACACTGGGCTGGAGGAAGTACAAGCTGGAATGAAGATTGCCAGAAGACATATCAATAACCTCAGGTTGCAGATGACACCACCCTTTAACAAAGTGAAGAAGAACTAAAGAACCTCTTGATGAAAGAGAAAGAGGAGAGTGAAAAGATAGGCTTAAAGCTCAACATTCTGAAAGCTAAGATAATGGCATCTAATGCCAATACTCCATGGCAAATAGATGGGGAAACAGTGGAAACAGTGGCTGACATTATTTTTTGGGGGGGAAGGAGGGGTCCAAAATCACTGCAGATGGTCATTGCAGCCATGAAATTATAAGACACTTACTCCTTGGGAGGAAAGTTATGATGAACCTAGACAGTATATTAAAATGCAGAGACATTACTTTGTCAACAAAGGTCCATCTAGTCAAGATTATGGTTTTTCCAGTGGTCATGTATGGATGTGAGAGTTGAACTATAAAGAAAGCAGACCACCCGAGAATTAATGATTTTAACCTGTGGTGTTGGAGAAGACTCTTGAGAGTCCCTTGGACTGCAAGGAGATCCAACCAGTCCATTCTAAAGGAGATCAGTTGTGGGTGTTCATGTGAAGGACTGATTTTGAAGCTGAAACTCCAATATTTTGGACACCTGATGTGAAGAGCTGACTCATTTAAAAAGACCCTGATGCAGGGAAAGTTTGAGGGCAGGAGAAGGGGACAGCAGAGGAGGAAATGTTTGGATGGCATCACCGACTCAATGGACATGGGTTTGGGTAGACTCCAACAGTTGTTGATGGACAGGGAGGCCTGGCATGCTGTGGTTCATGGGGTCACAAAGAGTCAGACACAACTGAGTAACTAAACTGAACTGAACTGATACCCACATGGCTGATTCATTTCAATTCATGGCAATAACCACTACAATATTGTAAAGTAATTAGCCTCCAATTAAAACAAATAATTAATTGAAGAAAAAAAATCTAGAATAGAGGGTAGACTTTCTGAAACACAATATTAAAAATACAAAACACAATCAATCACAAAATTTTTTTTTTAATATGAAATTTTCTTTAAAAAGTAGGGTTGTTTTTGCAAGGTAATAGGTTGTAAATATGAAAATTAAAGGATTAATTATGACCCAGCTGGGCATACACACCAAGGAAACCAGAATTGAAAGAGACACGTGTACCCCAATGTTCATCACAGAACCGTTTCTAATAGCCAGGACATGGAAGCAACCTAGATGTCCATCAGCAGACGAATGGATAAGAAAGCTGTGGTACATATACACAATGGAGTGTTACTCAGCCATTAGAAAGAATACATTTGAATCAGTTCTAATGAGGTGGATGAAACTGGAGCCTATTATACAGAGTGAAGTAAGCCAGAAAGAAAAACAAAACAAAACACCAATACGTATACTAACACATATATATGGAATTTAGAAAGATGGTAACAATAACCCTGTATGCGAGACAGTAAAAGAGACACAGATGTATAGAACAGTCTTTTGGACTCTGTAGGAGAGGGAGACGGTGGGATGATTTGGAAGAATGACATTGAAACATGTATAATATCATATAAGAAACGAATCGCCAGTCCAAGTTCAGGATACAGGATGCTTAGGGCTGGTGCACTGGGATGACCCAGAGGGATGGTACAGGAAGGGAGGCTAGGAGAGGGGTTCAGAATTGGGAACACGTGTACACCCATGGCATATTCATGTTGATGTATGCAAAACCAATACAATATTGTAATTTAAAAAAAAGTAAAAAAGTAAAATAATAAATAATTTAAAAAAATTAGAAGGTTGATAATAGTAAACCTATATCTAGGAATTTCTCTGGAGCCTTTTTGAGCAGTGTGGAATCAGTTCAGTTTCAGATAATTCCTTGCTCCATCTTGTATTTCTTTACAAAATCTATAAGTCCCTTGTAATGCTTAGTCAATATTAACTACAGGGTTTTAATCTGTTACACCTCTCACTCCCAGAGTGGTTCCCTTTTCTTTATTTAATTTGGATTTCTGTCTTTGCAAGTCTCTTCAGTGTCTAATTTCTCCGCTGGCACAAGGAGGCAAACGTGGTCACTTATTTAGGCTCAGTTGTTCAGTTGAGTTGTAGGGAGGGAGGAACACTGCAAACAAATAACTCTGGTGTGTATTTTGGGAATGTCCCTGCAGTGTATGGAACACACTGGGTTTTCCCAAGCTCAAGGTGGTGTGTGCTTTCCACATCTACACTGCTCAGGTTCCAAGTTGTTCCTCAGCCGTACTGCCCAATGTGGGCCCTGCATTTCCTGCAATTCCCAGGCCTAAGCTGCTCAGGTTCAGGTTTTCAGGTACACTGCAAAGTCACAGACTCATATACACGTGTGTTTAGTGCCCTTTCCAGGTCCCAGCAGTTCTGGTTACCAGGTGCTTGGTCAGCGCACTGTCCCAAGTGGGCCATGCATCTTAATTACCTATTGGGTCCAGGCCACTCAGTTTCCTGGGTGTGCCATGAGAACACCATCTCAGGTGTATCATGTGTCTACTCTGGAGAGATGATCTCAAGCTGCAACCCTCCTGGCAGATGTCATCCGTCCAGGACTCTAGGAAGACATGGTTAGCAACTGGCAGCCTGCTCACAGTTTGCGGGAGAATGCTGGTCTTGGGCTGAGACGGCCCCTTGCCTTCTGGTTCTGGCTGTCACACACATGGCTGTCTGTCCCTTGTTGGGGGAGGGGCCTGTAGACAGCCAGCTAGTTCTGCTTTGGTATTTGTTCAATCCTTTGTTATTCTTTCAAAGAGAATGAGCAGCCTATCTGGGTGCCTGATGTCCTCTGCCAGCATTCAGAAATTGTTCTGTGGAAGTTGCTCAGCGTTCAAATGATCATTTGATGAATTTGGGTAGAATGTGGTCTCCCCATTCTATTCCTTTTCCATCTTAGGACCACCCCCCACCCCCAGGTCTTGTTTATATATCCGTTTAGCCAGTCTGGGCCTTTTGGTTGGAACATTTAATCCATTTATATTTAGAATATTTATTGATATATATGCTCCTAGTGGAGAAGGAAATGGCAACCCACTCCAGTATTCTTGCCTGGAGAATCCCAGGGATGGGGGCACCTGGTGGGCTGCCGTCTATTGGGTCGTACAGAGTCTGACACGACTGAAGGGACTTAGCAGCAGCAGTAGCAGCATGTTCCTATTGTCATTTTCCTAATTGTTTGGGGTCGATTTTGTAGATCTTTTTTCTTCTGTTGTATTTCTTGACTATATAAGTCCCTTTAACATTTGTTGTAAAGCCGGTTTTGTGGTAAAGAATTCTCTTACCTTTGGCTCGTCTGAAAAGCTTTAACTTCTCCATCAATTTTGATGGAGACCCTTGCCAGGTACAGTAATCTTGGCTGTAGATTTTTCTCTTTCAGTGCTTTACATATATCATGTCATTCTCTTCTGGCCTGCGGTGTTTCTGTTGAAAGATCAGCTGTGAAACATATGGGGTTTCTATTGGATGTTACTTGTTGCTTTTAACTTGCTACTTTTAATATTCTCTCTTTGTGTTTAATCTTCCTTAGTTTGATTAGTATATGTCTTGGGGTGTTTCTCCTTGGGTTTATCACAAATGGGACTCTTTGCACCTCTTAGACTTGGTTGACTATTTCCTTTTCCATGTTGGGCATTTTTTCAATTATAATCTCTAAAATTTTCTCATACCCTTTATTTTTCTCTCTTCTGGGACCCCTATATTTTGAATCTTGGTGCATTTAATATTGTCCAAGAGGTCTCCAAGACTGTCCTCAGTTCTTTTCATTCTTTTTACTTTATTCTGCTCTTCCGCAGTTGTTTCCACCATTTTGTCTTTCAACTCACTGATCCATTTTCTGCTTCAGATACCCTGCTCTTGATCCCTTCTAGAGTATTTTTAAATTCAGTAATTGTGTTGTTTGTCTCTGTGTGTTTATTCCTCAATTCAACTAGGGGCTTGTTCATTGATTCTTGCATTTTCTCCATGTCATTTTCAAAGTTTTTGATAATCTTTAATATCATTATTCTGAATTCTTTTTCAGGCAGTTTGCCTATTTCCTCTTCATTTGTTTAAATTTCTGTGTTTCCAGTTTGTTCCTTTGTTTGTGCAGCATTTCTCTGCTATTTCTCCTTTTTTAAAAACATCTTATTATGTTTGAGGTCTCCTTTTTCCAGCCTTCAAATTTGTGTTCTTTCTTCCTTTTAGTTTCTGCATTCCTAAGTTTGGTCCAAGGGTTTGTGTAAGCTTTGCATTGGGTGAGATTTGTGCTTTTAATCTTGGGTGAGTTTTTTGTTTGTTTTGTTTTTTGTTTTCTTTTTCTTTTCCTTCTGATGTGCGGGGCTGATTGAGGGGGTAATCCTGTCTGCTGATGATTGGGTTTCTATTTTTGTCCTATTTGCTGTTTGGATGAGGTGTCCTACACTGGGTGTGACTGGTGGTTGGGTGATTCTAGGTCTTATATTCAAGTGGTTTAGTTTGTGTGAGTGAATTCTCACTATTTGATACTCCCTAGCATTAGGAGTTCTCTGCTTGTATAGGGTCTTGGAGTCAGTGCTCCCACTCCAAATGCTCAGGGCTGGATCACTGGCCAGGAACAGCATTACAACAGGTGGTTTGTTATGGTATTAAGTAAGATTAAAATAAATATAAAAAAAAAACCAGAGAAACCAAAGGTGAACCCCTGACAAATGGCAATTACACTGTCATGCAAATAATAATTAAAATAAAGGAATATACACATATATTCCAATATATGGGAATATACACATATACAACCATCAGCAAAATCAAAACAGTCCAACAAAAATAAAGTACAATAGACTGACCTAGCAAACAATGGAAACCAAAAGTGATATCTACCAATTAAGACAAAACTAACTAAAGAACAAACAGGAACATAAAATTAACTAAAGAACAAACTGGAAAATAAAACTAAAGCAAAGTACCAACTGAGGATTAAAGCATTGAAAATAACACTAAAAAAATGTTGAGAGGAAAGGAAGGAAAGAAAAGAAAGAAAAAATAGATATGCAGAGTTCAATAGAGGTAGATGAAAAAGATTTGTTTAGATTAAACTTTAACTGCAAGGGGACAAGAACAGTGGAAAGGCAAACAATGGAATAAATGTAGAAAAATATAATAGGTTTAAAAATTAAAATGTAAAACAATAAAAATAGAAAAGAATAAAAAAATAAAAAATAATTGGGAAAAAAGGAAACCTCCAAAGAACTGTAAAAAACCAATTTAGAAGCAGAGGTTTATCACAACAGTAAAAAGTGTGACTGATTATACACATATACATATGCACCCACAAGAAAAATCAAAACATTCCAGCAAAATAAAGTACAATAGATTGATTGACCTGATAAAAAATATATATTTATATATTTAAGGTGGTTCTGTTCTGGTGTGTGTGTATATATATATGATATATATATATATATATATATATAATATTTATATTTAATATATATACATTTTTTCAGGTGGTTCTGTTCTGATCAGAACAGAACCACCTGAAACACAAACTGGGAAACAAAACTAGAGCAAGGTGCCAACTGGAGAACAAAGGAATGAAAATAAAACTAAGAAATATATTGAGAGGAAAGGAAAGAAAGGAAAAAAATACATATGCAAAGTTAAATAGAGGTACAGATGACTCTTGAGAGCCCCTTGGGCTGCAAGGACATCCAACCAGTCCATTCTAAGGGAGATCAGTTCTGGGTGTTCATTGGAAGGATTGATGTTGAAGCTGAAATACCAATACTTTGGCCACCTGATGCGAAGAGCTGACTCACTGGAAAAGACCCTGATACTGGGAAAGATTGAGGGCATGAGGAGAAGGGGACAACAGAGGATGAGATGGTTGGATGGCACCATCAACTCGATGGATATGGGTTTGTTTGGACTCCGGGAGTTGGTGATGGATAAGGAGGCCTGACATGCTGTGGTTCATAGGGTCACAAGAGTAGGACACGAATGAGCCACTGAACTGAACTGAACTAGAAGAAGATTTATATATGTTAAAGATTAACTGCAAGGGGAAACGAACAGTAGGAAAAGTAAACAAATAATAAATGTAGAAAAAATAATAATAGGTTTAAAAAAATTAAAAAAAAGAGAGAGACAAAAGGAAACTCCACAGAATTGCAAAAGCTGAATGTAGAGACAGAGGTTTATAACAGCAATAAAAAATGTGACAGAAGGAAAAAATAAAGGCTCAAAAGCTTCATTATATTTCATAGTGCCAATGAAATTGGCAACTACAATGTGGGCGGGGGGAAAGGATGAAAAACAAACAAAAAAAAATCATAAAGAGCCTACAGAGCAAGCCAAAACATGAGAATAACACAGGTTATTCTCCTGTGCCTGAAACCAAGGGGCACATACAGAGTGAAAGTGAAGGGCTGGGAAATGGTATTTCATGCAAAATGTGAGCAACAGAAATTAGGAATAGCAATATTCATATCAGATTAAGTAGACTTTAAAATAAAGGGCATGAAAAGAGACAAAGAAGGCCACTACATAATAATCAAAAGATCAACCCAAGAATAAGATATAACAATTATAAATATATATGCACCCAACATAGCAGCACCTCAATACATAAGGCAAATGCTAACAAGTATGAAAGGGGAAATTAACAATAACACAATAATAGTGGGAGACTTTAAGACCCTACTCACACCTATGGCTAGATCAACCAAACAGAAAATTAGCAAGGAAACACAAACTTCAAGTGATACAATGGATCAGTTAGACCTAATTGGTATCAAAAGAGCATTTCATGCCAAAGCAATGGATTTCAACTTTTTCTCAAATGCACACTGAACATTCTTCAGGATAGATCACATACTGGGGCCATAAATCTAGCCTTTGTAAATTGAAAACAGCAACAACAAAAAAATCAAAA
>NW_011495085.1:379995-380988 GCF_000754665.1 Bison bison bison | reverse complement strand
CACAGCTCCTTGACTTGTGCAGACCCTGGTAGCGCCAAGTGTGCAGGGACACTGACTGCCTCTGCCGCAGAAGTTTTGGCCCTATCAGAGTCTTTTCTCCAGCATCTTGTAGCTGGTGATAAGGAGGCCTCTTTTGCCACTCTTTCTCCATAGCTCCACTCTTCCAGGCACTTAGAGGGCTCCCTTGCCTGGGACACTTCTCTGTTGTTCAGAGCATCAGGCACATAGATGGGGCCCCTGGGTGGGGTCCTACTCTGTAGATCAGTGAGTCAGGCACTTGATTGGCCAGCCTCACTATTGTTCAGCTGCCTATGCTGGTGCATGGGGAGAAAGAGACTATGGTGATGGCTCCACCCACTATGATGGAGCCAGCAGGATCCCCTTGCTTCCTTGGTGCCTGGTGTTCCTCCACAGGCATTTCCCATCCCAATCTCCTCCCTCACATCCCATCATTCCGTCTCTCTGCAGTCAATAGCAGCCCTTGTCCTGGGATTGCTCCACAATCCCCAAAATCCAGCTCCCAACTGCTGTCCCTTCTAGGGGACCTGTGTCCCTGTCTGGGATGTGTATGACTGTGGCAAGGACTGTCTGATTCTCATTCCATTTAGGCTACCACAGATCAACTGTTTTAGGCTGATCAACTCTCAGCTTAAATTATTTCTCCTCTGATCCAGACAGTTGATCCCATGTGGGGATCGGACAACTACTTTAGTTCTCCCACCCACCGAGGGCAGGTCCAGGCCTATTAACATTCCTGTTCCCCCCACCCCTAGTTCCTTCACCCTACCGAGTTTTGTGGTTCTGTATGTTATTTTCCCCTGGTCAGGTACTCCTGTCAGCTCTCAGCTGGTGTTCTGCACACACTTCTGTGTCTGAAGGTGTATCCTTGATGTATCCGTGGAGAGAAATTTACTCCACTTCCAGCTACTTTTCTGCCATTTTGTTCATTTTAACGTTTTGAGTACTAGAAATAAGACTGAACATTCATGTGCA
>NW_011495085.1:379034-379895 GCF_000754665.1 Bison bison bison | reverse complement strand
CTTGACTTCTGTATATCATTATCTAGTGAATTTCCTGTTCAAATATTTTGTTCATTTTTGCATTGGTGCCTTTCATATATTCTGTCTGATTCTTAAGTTTTCATACTTCAATGTGACTGTTATTATTTTTTATTTCAATTTTCAATTGTCTGGCCTACTGTATAGAAAATCAATTAAATTTTATATATCATCTGTATATCTTGCAACATTGCTTAAATTAATTCTTAGTTTTAGGTATTCTGTTGCTGTAGATTTCATTGGATAGTCTGCATAGACGTCACCAATAGATAAAAACAGCTTTATTCTTCTTTTCCAAACTGGATAACTTCTCAATCATTTTCTAATATGACTGCATGGACAGAAATTAAATACAATGAGAGTGGATTTTTTTGGTTGATTGTGATTTTAGAAGTAAAACACTCTGTGTTCTACCATAAAGTGTGATGTTAGTGATAGAATTTAATACTTTCATAAGGTTGAGGAAGTTTTCTATTTCTAGTTTGCTAAGATATTTTATACAGAATATTCTCCATCACAGAGTTGTGTCCAGCTCTTTGCAACCCCATGAAGTGTAAACCTAACAGGATCCTCTGGCTTTGGGGATTCTCCAGGCAAGAATACTGGAATGTGTTGCCATGCTCTCCTCCAGGATATCTTCCCAATCCAAGGATAGAGACCAGATCTCTGGGATGCCAGGCAGTTTCTTTAATAGCTGAGCCACAAGCAAAGCCTAAGAATACTGAAGTGGGTAGCCTATCCCATCTCCAGGGAATCTTCCTAACCCAGGAATAGATAATAGATTTTATCAAATTATTTTTCAACATTTATCGAGATGACCCTACTGTGTTTCATTTTCAGTTC
>NW_011495085.1:378136-378934 GCF_000754665.1 Bison bison bison | reverse complement strand
GATTCTGGGAGGGATTGGGGGCAGGAGGAGAAGGGAACGACAGAGGATGAGATGGCTGGATGGCATCACTGACTCGATGGGTGTGAGTCTCAGTGAAATCCAGGAGTTTGTGATTGACAGGGAGGCCTGGCCTGCTGCGAGAATCGGACATGACTGAGCCACTGATATGTTTTGATCTGAGGAAGGCCTGGCATGCTGTGGTTCATGGTGTCACAAATAGTCGGACATGACTGAGCCACTGAATTGAACTGAACTGAAAGAAGATTTATATACACTAAAGTTTAACTGTAAGGGGAAAAGAACAGTAGGAAAAATATACAAATAATAAATGTAGAAATAATAATAATAGTTTTAAAAATGAAAAATTAAAAAAACAAAGGGAGAGAGAGAGAAAAGGAAACTCCACAGAATTGCAAAAGCTGAATGTAGAGACAGAGGTTTATAACAGCAATAAAAATGTGACAGAAAAAAAAAAAAAACACTGAAAAGCTTCATTAGATTTCATAGTGCCAATGAAATTGGCAACTACAACGTGGGCGGGGGGAAGGAACAAAAAACAAACAAACAAACAAAATCATAAAGAATCTACAAAGCAAGGCAAAACATGAGAATAACACAGGTGTTTCTTTAATCACAGGACTCTTTAATCATCAGAGTCCTTTCCCCCACTGGAAATCACAGTCCACTTCACCTCCCTAGGATGCCCTCCAAAACTGTGCTGACCTCTGCACCTGATGTGGGGGCAGCTCCGATTCTAATCCAGTCCTTCTGCTATATTTTCTTGTCTCCAATGTTTAC
>NW_011495085.1:376515-377622 GCF_000754665.1 Bison bison bison | reverse complement strand
TAAAAAGAATACATTTGAATCAGTTCTAATGAGGTGGATGAAACTGGAGCCTATTTTACAGAGTGAAACAAGCCAGAAAGAAGAAAAATGCCAATACAGTATACTAATGCATACATATGGAATAAAGCTGTTTTTATCTGTTGGTGACATCTATGTAGAATACCCAATGAAATCTACAGCAACAGAATAACTAAAACTAAGAATTAATTTAAGCAATGTTGCAAAATATACAGATGATATATAAAATTTAATTAATTGATTTTCTATATAGTAGGCCAGACAATTAAAAATTAAAATAAAAAATAATGTGACATTTAAATATGAAAAACTAAAGAATCAGACAGAACATATGAAAGGCACCAATGCAAAATTGGGCAAAAGATTTGAACAGGAAATTCACTGGATAATGATATACAGATGGCAAGTAAGCATGCAGGGCACACCAAAAGTATGGATTTAATGAAAGACAGAGAAGAACAAGTGTGGTGAAGAAGTGAAAATATTTGAACTTTCTTGCACTGCTTATGGGAATACAAAATAGTACAACATGGTGGAAAACAGTTTGGAAGTTCCTTCAAAAGTTAAACATTGGGTTACCATATGACCCAACAATCCCTTTCTTAGGTTTATACCAGCAAGTATGAAAAAAATGTATACCCAAAGACGAGCACATGAATGTCCTTAAGTCTTATCTCTAGTAATCAAAAAATTGAGATGAACAAAATGGCAGAACAGTAGCTGGAAGTGGAGTACATTTCTCTCCACGGATACATCAAGGATACACTTTCAGACACAGAAGAGTGTACAGAACACCAGCTGAGAGCTGACAGGAGTACCTGACCAGAGGAAAATAATATACAGAACCACAAAACTCAGTAGGGTGAAGGAACTAGGGGTGGGGGGAACAGGAATGTTAATAGGCCTGGACCTGCCCTCGGTGGGTGGGAGAACTAAAGTAGGTGTCCGATCCCCACATGGGATCAACTGTCTGGATCACAGGAGAAATATTTTAGGCTGAGAGTTGATCAGCCTAAAACAGTTGATCTGTGGTAGCCTAAATGGAATGAGAATCAGACAGTCCTTGCCACAGTCATACACACCCCAGAC
>NW_011495085.1:374995-376415 GCF_000754665.1 Bison bison bison | reverse complement strand
ATATATATATATATATATATATATATATACACACATACATACATACATACACACACAATACACATTCTTTTATTTAATCTTTTTTTTTTTTTTGGCTACACTGTGCAGCAAATGGGATTAGTTCCTTGACCAGGGTTTGAACCTGCATCCCCTGCAGTGGAAGGCAGGAGTCTTAACCTCTGGACTGCCAGGGAAGTCATATATATATATTCCATTATGATTTATCATTGGATACTGAATGATGTTCTCTGTGCTCTACAGTAGGAACTTGTCAATCCATTCCATGTACTCAGTTTCATATCTCTTAACCCCAGTCTCTTACTCCACTTCTCCCCCAATTCTCTCTGCCTTTAAGCCATAAGTCTATTCTCTATGTCTATGAATGTCTTCTGTTTCATACATATGTTCATTTGTGTCATATCTTAGATTCTACGTTTGAATGATATTATTTGGTATATAGGTTTCCCTGTGTGCCTCACTTCACTTAGTATGTTCATCTTTTGGACCATGCATGTTAACTCGAATGACCTTATTGTTGTAACTGTACATATTCTTATATCATTTAACCATACATAGAGGTATTCATCAATGGTTATTTTCCAAAATATATTATTAAAAGGTGTTTATAAAGCACTCTTGGTATAGTATGTCCATTTTGAGTCTATATTAGGATTTTATATGTATCTGTCAGTCAGTTTACTTCAATTGCTCAGTCGTGTCCAACTCCTTGCAATCCCATGGACTGTGGCATGCCAGGCTTCCCTGTCCAATTACCTACTACGTGAGCCTGCTTAAACTCAGATCCACCGAGTGGGTGATGCCACACAACCATCTCATCCTTTGTTGTCTGTTTCTCCTCCTGCCTTCAATCTTTTCAAGCATCAGGGGCTTTTCCAATGAGTCAGTTCTTCACATAAGGTAGCCAAAGAATTGAAGTTTCAGCTTCAGCATCAGTCCTTCCAGTGAATATCCAAGGGTAATATCCTTAAGGATTGACTGGTTTGATTTCTGTGCAACCCAAGAGACTTTCCACAGTATCTCTGGGTATCAATAAATATTTATTGTGCTTATGCTTCATCTTTTGGAGAAATAGAAGAATACTTATGATTGCAATTCATAAAATGTCGATGTATTCTGTCATATGTATATGTGGGTATGAATGAATGTTTACTATGCTTTTGATGAAGGTGAAAGAGGAGAGTGAAAAAGTTGGCTTAAAACTCAACATTCATAAAATGAAGATCATGGCATCTGGTCCTATCACTTCATGGGAAATAGATAGGGAAACAATGGGAACAGTGTCAGACTTCATTTTTATGGCTCCAAAATCACTGCAGATGGTGACTGCAGTCATGAAATTAAAAGACACTTACTCCTTGGAAGAAAAGCTATGACCAACCTAGATAGCATATTGAAAAGC
>NW_011495085.1:371758-374895 GCF_000754665.1 Bison bison bison | reverse complement strand
CACCAGAGAAGCCTTTGAATACTGAAGTCGGTAGCCTGTCTCTTCTCCAGGGAATCTTCCTAACCCAGGAATAGATAATAGATTTTATAAAATTATTTTTCAGCATTTATCGAGATGACCCTACTGTGTTTCATTTTCAGTTCTTTAGTAAGTTGCTTTATACTGATAGATTTTCAAATGTTTAATGAATGCTACACTCATAGGGGGACAAAAACCAATGGATTATGCTATGTTGCGCTTTGTATATATTGGGGTAGGCTGCCACAGATCAGCTGTTTCACTCTCAGCCTTAAATATTTCTCCTCTGATCCAGAGAATTACTCCAATGTGGGAACTGGAAACCTACTTCAGTTCTCCCACCCACCAAGGGCAGGTCCAGGCCTATTAGCACTCCTGTTTTTTACCCCTAGTTCCTTCATCCTACCGAGTTTTGTGGTTCTATATTCTTTTCCACTGGTCAGGTACTCCTGTCACCTCTCAGCTGGTGAACTGCAAGCACTTCTGTGTCTGAAGGTGTATTTCTGATGTGTCCAAGGAGAGAGATGTACTCCACCTGCACCTACCACTCTGCCATCTTGTTCATCTCAACTTTTTGACTATTAGAAATAAGACTGCTGTAAACATTCATGTGCACATCTTTGGGGAAACATTTTTTTCTTTTTGCACATAGTGAGGTGACCATGAGTCCTAGACTTGAAGGAAGACAGCTCCAAGTGGAGAAAGGGCAAGTGTATTCAGTGCAGTCTCACAGCCTGAAGACAGCAGTGTCTGAATGGAAACTAGAAAAAAGGAGGTGGGATGGAAAAAGCTTCTGGTAGGTGGCCCAGAATTGAATGGTCTTCAAAGTGCTTTAAGACCACTGCTCAAAGAGTCGGACATGACTCAGAGACTAAACTGAACTGTAGGAGGAGGGTGGAATGATTCTCATTTCCACAGACACTTATCATGGAGGTATTTTAGGCAAGGTATTAAAATCTAGATAATGGTGAAATATGAGAGAGAACAGAAGCAAAGCCTCAATACTGTGGCTGTGGGGCAAGGTTTGGAGGAGACACATGCTCCCTGCCTTGTGACCCAACAGAGTTGACTTAGAGAGATGAGGATGACAGATGAGTTTGGAGGGCTCCTAAGGGTCATTAAAAATGCTCCATTTTCCCTATCAAATTATCTGAGTTGCTCCCCATTCTGCCCTAGAGGTGTCAGGATTGTGCTTTGTGATGTCAATTCTCAGCCAGGGCCACCATTGGCTGGGGAAGTGAATTGCTGATATCATGAAGCATAATGCTGTGGACCCCTAGGGAGGGGTATATAGAGGGGTGCTCAGGGGCTCTGGAGCAGACCACTTGGAGTCTTCAAAATGACTAAAGGGACTCAGAAGCCACAAGGCTCTAGAGCACTTATGGAACAGCTGACTGCAGATAAACAGGAAGAAAAGATGAAGACTTCCTGTCAACTGAGGTCCACAAAAGTGTCAAGGTGACTTGAACCCACCCAAGCTGCTCTTGCCCATTGGCACCGCCCCATGAGACCCCCTCCCCTCTATTTGCCTGGAACATAGCCCTTCTCTGGTCACACTCCTCCTGAAACCATCGTTCCCATCCATCTTCACCTTCTTCCCCAAACAAATGCCATTCTGTGCTCCCTCTCGTGTTCTCTCCAGGTGTCCAGGGTAACCATGAGGGTGAATAAGCCATCTGATCCTGAGTTTTGTTTTTGTTCAATGGAAGTTTTTTTTTTATTACAGTTTTGCTTTGCATTCTTGTGATGGGTATTTTGAGATTATCTATTTCCTCCTGCTTCAGTTTTGGATTGTTATACTTTTCTAAGAATTTGTTCATTTCTTCCAAGTTGTCCATTTTATTGTCCTATAGCTGCTGATAGTACTCTCTTATGATCCTTTGTATTTCTGTGTTGCCTGCTGTGATTTATCCATTTTCATTTCTAATTTTGTTGATTTGATTATTCCCCCTTTCTTTCTTGATGAGTCTTGCTAATAGTTTATCTATTTTATTTATCTTCTCAAAGAACCAGCTTTACTTTTGCTGAGTTTTGCTATAGTTTCCTTTGCTTTTTTTCATTTATTTCTGCACAAATTGTTATTATTATTTTTTCCTTCTTTTAACCCTGGGGTTCTTCTTCTTTTTTTTTCCTTCTTCTTCTTTTTATAGTTGATTTAGGTGTAAAGTTAGGTCATTTATTTTATGTTTCTCTTGTTTCTTGAGGTAAGCTTGTATTTCTATGAACCTTCCCCTTAGCACTGCTTTTACAGAATCCCGAAGTTTTTGGGTTGTCATGTTTTTGTTTTTATTTGTTCCTATGCATGTTTCCATTTCTTTTCTGATTTCCTGTGTTATATGTTGGTCACTCAGAAGCATGTTGTTTACCCTCCATATTATTGTATTTGTAATAATTTCTTTCCTCCCTGTAGTTGACATCTAATCTTACTGCATTGTGATCAGAAGAGATGCTTGAAATGATTTTGATTTTTTTTCCAATTTGCCAAGGCTAGATTTATGGCCCAGTATGTGATCTATCCTGAAGAATGTTCCGTATGCACTTGAGAAAATGTTGAAATTCATTGTTTTGGTGTGAAATGTTCTTTTGATATCAGTTAGGACTTACTGATCCGTTGTATCACTTAAAGTTTGTGTTTCCTTGCTAATTTTCTGTTTGATCTATCCATAGGTGTGAGTGGGGTCTTAAAGTCTCCCACTATTATTGTGTTATTGTTAATTTCCCCTTTCATACTTGTTAACATTTCCTCAAGTATTGAGGTGTTCCTATGTTGGGTGCATATATATTTATAATTGTTATATCTTCTTCTTGGATTGATCCTTTGATCATTGTGTAGTGCCCTTCTTTGTCTCTTTTCACACCCTTTATTTCAAAGTCTATTTTATCTGATGTGAGTATTTCTACTCCTAATTTCTGTTGCTCACATTTTGCATGAAATACCTTTTCCCAGCCCTTCACTTTCACTCTGTATATGCCCCATAGTTCCAGGTGGGTCTCTTACACAGCATATATAGAGGTCTGGTTTTGTAACCTATTTATAATACTTTCTTTGTCACCTATCTATCCATTTGTCCATCCCTCTATCCAATCAACAATCAATCTTTTTCCTTGGTGCATTTCAG
>NW_011495085.1:369258-370405 GCF_000754665.1 Bison bison bison | reverse complement strand
AAATCATATCCCATTATTGTTTTTGTTTGCATTTCTTTTATTATAAAGTAGATTTGACATTTCTTCCTGATTTTTGGTAATTTTCCTTTTTTTTTCTGGGTAATTTGTATTTCTTTGTATTCTTGTTTACTTCACAATTCTCTTCTATTGGGTTGTTCTTATTTTCTTATTTTAACTTTGGACTCTGCATAAATGAGGTAAATAAGTCATTTGTCAGCTATCTTCCAAATATTTCTCAATTGTCATTTTATAATTCCTTGTTTGTTGTCTATTCAGCCATGCAGGAGTTTCACTACAAATAAAGATATGTAAATTTTCCCTTTTAAGCTTCTGGAAAAAAAGCATGTAAAAGAAAAAATTATAAAAGTGGCCCAAAACTCTAGGAAGCTAGAGGGTGTGGTTAAAAGAATCGGGAGGGGAAAATTATCCCTGAGTTTATCACCATCCTCCCCTAGAGGTGTCAAGATTAGGCTTTGTGATGCCAAGGCTCACCCAGGGCCACCATTGGCTGTGGAAGTGGCTTGCTGACCTCATAAAGTCTTCAAAATTACTAAGGTGACTGGGAAGCCACAAGGCTCTAGAGCTGTTATGGAACAGCTCACTCTAGATACTCAGGAGGAAAAGATGAAGACCTCCCATCAACTGAGGTCCAAAGGATGTGTCAAGGTGAGCTGAACTTCCTTAGGCTCCTCCTGTCTTTCTCGGACTTATTTAGTATGATCATCTCTAGGTCCATCCATGTTGAAAAAAATAGCATTATTTCATTCTTCCTTATGGCTAACTTTCCATTGTATGCATAATATATCTGTCTTTATTTACTCACATATCTAAGGGCATTTAAGGTTGTTTCCATGTCTTTGCTACTGTACATTGTGCTACTATAAACACTGATGTGCATATCACTTTTCTGCTGGGAGTTTTCATCTTATTGGATATATGCCCAGTAGTGTTATTGTTGGATCATACAGTAACTGTATTTTTAGAGTTTTAAAAAACTCTATACCGGGGAAGGAGATGATGGGCAGAAGGTTCAAAAGGAGGGGATATATGGATAGATATGGCTGATTCATGTTGAGGTTTGAAAGAAAACAACAAAATTATGTAAAGCAATTACCCTTCAGTAAAATAATAATAATAATAAAAGAAT
>NW_011495085.1:368068-369158 GCF_000754665.1 Bison bison bison | reverse complement strand
GCTTTCCTCAGTGATCAGTGCAAAGAAACAGAGGAAAATAAAGAATGGAAAAATCTAGAGATCTCTTCAAGAAAATTAGAGATACCAAGGGAACATTTCATGCAAAGATGGGCTCAATAAATGACAGAAATCATATGGACCTAAAAGAAGCAGAGGATATTAAGAGGTGGCGAGAATTGTACCAAAAATATCTTCAAAACCCATATAATCACAAAGGTGTGATCACTCACCTAGACACAGACATCCTGGAATGTGAAGTCAAGTGGGCCTTTGGAAGCAACATTACAAACAAAGCTAGTGGAGGTGATGGAATTCCAGTTGAGCTATTTCAAATTCTCAAAGATGATTCTGTGAAAGTTCTGTACTCAATATGCCAGTAAATCTGGAAAACTCATCAGTGGCCACAGTACTGGAAAACATTAATTTTCCATCCAATCCCAAAGAAAGGCAATGCCAAAGAATGCTCAAACTACATAACAATTACATTCATCTCACACACTAGTAAAGTAATGCTCAAAATTCTCCAAGTCAGGCTTCAACAGTACGTGAACCATGACCTTCCAGATGTTCAAGGAGGTTTTAGCAAAGGCAGACAAACCAGAGATCAAATTGCCAACATCTGCTGGATCATGAAAAAGCAAGAGAGTTCCAGAAAACATCTATTTCTTCTTTATTGACTATGCCAAAGCCTTTGAGTGTTTGAATTACAATAAACTGTGGGAAATTCTGAAAGAGATGGAAATACCAGACCACCTGATCTGCCTCTTGACAAATCTCTATGCAGGTCAGGAAGCAACAGTTAGAACTGGACATGGAACAGCAAACTGGTTCCAAAGAGGGAAAGGAGTACATCAAGGCTGTATATTGTCACCATGCTTATTTAACTCAAATGCAGACTACATCATGAGAAACCTTGTGCTGGAGGAAGCACAAGCTGGAATCAACATTGCTGGGAGAAATATCAATAACCTCAGATATGCAGATGACACCACCCTTTCTGCAGGGAGAAATTGCAGAAGAACTAAAGAGCCTCTTGATGAAAGTGAAAGAGGAGAGTGAAAAAGTTGGCTTAAAGCTCAACATTCAGAAA
>NW_011495085.1:367573-367968 GCF_000754665.1 Bison bison bison | reverse complement strand
TTTTTTTTTTTTTTTGATACTGGGCTACATAGCTGTTTGTATATTTTGGAAAATAAACCCTTGATAACTAATGGGAACTATCTGTGTAGCACAGGGAACTGACTTCCATGCTCTGTGATGACCTAAATTTAGAAGGAAATTAAATGAAAGAGGTTATGTTTATACACTTGCACACCTAATGTGATTTGCTGTACAGCAGAAAGCAACACAGCATTGTTAAGCAACTACATGTGTATATAATCTAGGCTCCATTTAAAGGAAGTTCTAAGTGAAGCAGAAGTAATCTACACTAATAGAACTGAGAACAGGGGTTGCATGTGGAAGGACAGTATGAGGAAGTGTACCAAAGAAATTCTCTGGGATGATGGGGGATTTTTCTTTTTTTTTTTTTTTTT
>NW_011495085.1:364075-364448 GCF_000754665.1 Bison bison bison | reverse complement strand
ATTGATGCCATGTCCAGGATTTGACAGTGGCCCTTTTCCATGCTCAGGCAGAGGTGATAATGTCCTCGGGGCTTAGATGTGTGTATCTTTTAGAATTCACTCTATGTGTCATGTGCTTTTTAAAAGAAACACGGAATTTTGTTTACCTGTTCATATCTTCTTCCTGTTAGTTTCTCCCATGTTCACTTTACTTATTTTCCCCTCTGTGAGCCCTGAAAGTTTGTTAAGGGTTGGACATGGACCAACAGACTGGTTCCAAAAAGGAAAAGGAGTTCGTCAAGGCTGTATATTGTCACCCTGTTTATTTAACTTATGTGCAGAGTACATCATGAGAAACGCTGGACTGGAAGAAACACAAGCTGGAATCAAGATT
>NW_011495085.1:363727-363975 GCF_000754665.1 Bison bison bison | reverse complement strand
CCCACAGAGTACAAAAGACTGTTCTATATATCTGTGTCTCCTTTGCTGTCTCGCATACAGGGTTGTTGTTACCACCTTTCTAAATTCCATAGATATGCGTTAGTATACTGTATTGGTGTTTTTTCTTTCTGGATTACATCAGTCTGTAAAATAGGTTCCAGTTTCATCCACCTCATTATAACTGATTCAAATGCAGTCTTTTTAATGGCTGAGTAATACTCCATTGTGTATATGTACCACAGCTTTCT
>NW_011495085.1:363053-363627 GCF_000754665.1 Bison bison bison | reverse complement strand
AGTGACATTTATAATGGCTCCTACCAAATATATCTCACTAGTACCATAAAGATTCCCCTTTAAAAATGTTCCTCTACCATGTCTTCTCTGTATAGTATTTGATACTTTTTCACTACTCAGAGGTGGTACCTCATTACTATAGTTTGTGTATCTATAATAATACACTGAGCCTCTCAGGTGGATCTGTCCTCAAGAATCTGCCTGCAAAGGCAGGAGTCAAAGGAGATGTGATTTGGGAAGATCCCCTGCAGGAGGAAATGGCAACTCACTCCAGAATTCTTGCCTGGAAAATTCCAAGGACAGAGGAACTTGGTGGGCTATAGTCTCTGGGAATCACAAAAAGGTGAACCCAAAAGAGTTCTCAGAAACTCAGTATAATGAGTGTATTTCATGTGCTTTTAAAGAAATACTGAGAACTGAATTTACCTGTTGGTATTTTTTTCCTGATATGGTATGCTATTTGACATTTTACATTCACCCGAGAGAGTTAGCAAATTTTTTAATATATTTATTTTATTATTATTGGTTTTTTCCCTTTGCAATATTGTAGTGGTTTTGCCATACATCAACAGGC
>NW_011495085.1:358077-358904 GCF_000754665.1 Bison bison bison | reverse complement strand
TCCACAAGGCGATTTCTTCATTCCCTCCTCTTGTTCCTATGCTAACAGCAGCCTCTGTGTTATTCCCAACTCTGGCTGTAAATGAAAGTAAAATGAGTAAAAAAGAAAGTAAAATAGTCATCAAATGTTTTCGTTGATTACTCTTTGATCATTTTTTTAAGACTATCAACACCATTATAGTTGTTGCATGGAAACAGTTCCACCTTTCTTTCCACAGTTACTTGGAGGAATTTAGCTGTGTTTACTGTCAGATGTATCTTTTGGAATCTATTGAGTACATGTCTCTTGATACAGGAGGTCCATGTGGATTATGAATTGCATAGGTATTTGTGGGTATAACTCCATTCCGGCCTTCACCTTTTGGCCTCTAATCCTCCAATACCCTTTGCTAACTGTAATTTTCTTACCAGGAGTATAAATCCATTTCACTTTTCCTTGGGTACTCATCCCATCAATATGTTTTTTAATCCCTTCTGAAAGGCATATGCTGTAATATCTCTTTAATCTGCCCTTCTTTACTTACTGTGATTCACTCTAGATTTCTGCATATCCCCTCAAATGGCTTTTTATTTTTTTTGCATTTTCATAATGTCAGACTCATATTTATTGTGTTTCTATGTCCCATATGTTTCTCTTTTCATTTGCAGCCAGCAATACTCTTTCCCTTCATCTCTTGCACATTGTGACTGTTACTCCAGGGTATGTTTGTGGAGGTGGGGGTGTTGTGTGTTTTCCACAATCAGTTGATTGCTCAAATCCTCTGGGTGTGGAACTGCCATATGACATGATCTGTGGCAATTTGTGATGCCAAGACATTTGCAGTCATG
>NW_011495085.1:357048-357327 GCF_000754665.1 Bison bison bison | reverse complement strand
AGCATGTGAGATGAGTGTAATTGTGCAGTAGTTTGAGCATCCTTTGGCATTGCCCTTCTTTGTGATTGGAATGAAAACTGACCTTTTCCAGTCCTGTGGCCACTTCTGAGTTTTCCAAATTTGCTGGCATATTGAGTGCAGCACTTTCACAGCCTCATCTTTCAGGATTTTAAATAGCTCAACTGGAATTCCATCGTCTCCACTAGCTTTGTTCGTAGAGCTGCTTTCTAAGGCCCACTTGACTTAACATTCCAGGATGTCTGGCTCGAAGTCAGTGAT
>NW_011495085.1:345342-356246 GCF_000754665.1 Bison bison bison | reverse complement strand
GTACTTTGAAGATTCATCCCTTTCATGGCTGTATAGCAATGCATTTTTTTTCTTTTTTTTTTAATGGCTGGATATGATATATCAATATGGTATATGGCTTACATGTAGTTCATTGTGAGCATATGCCACAGTTTATTTATCCATTCATCAATTAATGGATAATATTTGGATGGTGTATTCTTTGTGGCTATTGTGAGTAATGTTGTTGTGAACACTGTTTTTGCATGGAGTTAACATTTTCAGTTTTTATGGATATATACAAAAGAGTGAAATTTCTGGTCATATGGCTACTCTATATTTAAGTTTTGAGGTACTGACAAAAGTGGTTGTACCATTTTACAGCAATATATTTTCAACAATATATTTCTGCAATATATTTTCAGCATTTTTCAACAATATATGAAGATTCCTTTTCTCCACATCCTCTGCAGCCCTTGTTATTATTCAGTTTTTTTTTTTATTATACCAACCTAATGGATGTGAAGTAGTATCTCACTGAGACTGATTTACATTTTCCTAGGGGCTTCCCTGGTGGCTCAGAAGGTAAAGTATCTGCCTGCAATGTGGGACACGTGGGTTCAATTCCTGAGTCAGGAAGATCCCCTGGAGAAGGAAATGACAATCCACTCCAGCACTCTTGCCTGGAAAATCCCATGGATGGAGGAGCCTGATAGGCTAAAGTCCATGAGGTCTCAAAGTGTCAGACACGACTGAGCAACTTCACTTTCTTTCACTTTCAATCATGTTAAGCTGTATTTTTTTGTGATTGTTGGCCATTTGTTTATCATTTTTGGTGAAATGTCTATTCACATTCTTTTCCTGGTTGTTAATTTTTTTTTAATTGTTGTAAAAAAATTAACTTAAAATTTTACCATTTTAATTATTTTTACATGCTAAGTATTTCACACTATTTCATCAGCCTTTTTGGAGAAAGAAATGGCAACCCACTCCAGTATTCTTGCCTGTAGAATCCCATGGAAAAAGGAGCCTGGTGGACTACAGTCCATGGGGACACAAAGAGTCGTAAATGACTGAGCAACTAACACACACACACACATAGTCACAGTGTTGCTTTGTTGTTGTTGTTATTGTTTTAGCTGTGCTATGCAGCTTGAATGACAGTTTCCTGGTTGAGAATCATACCCAGGCCCTCGATAGGAAAGCGTGGAGTCCTAACCTCTGAACTATCATGGAGTTCCTTATCACATTGTTATGAAACAGATCTCCACACCTTTTCATCTTGCAAAATTGTAACTCTATACCCATCACCTGTCCCATTAAACAACATCTCCTCTTTTCTTCCCTGTTCCCTAGACCCTGGACTCCATCATTCTTCTTTGTTTTCCTTTCTATTGCTTGACTATATTTGATATTTCCTATAAGTGGAAACATACAGTATTTGTCTTTTTTATGACTGGCTTATTTCCTTTGGCTTCATGTATTAAAGGATCACGCATGTTGTAGCATGTGGCAAAGTTTCCTTTATATGGCTAAATAATGTTCCGTTGGATGTATATATCACATTTGATGGACATTTAGATGCTTTCAACTCTTAGTTGTTGTGATTAGTGCTGCTTGGAGCCTGGCTGTGCAAATATGTCAAGACCCCATGCTAAATTCTTTTGAATTTATATCCAGAAGTGGAATTGCTGAATCATGTGGTAGTTCTATTTTTAATTTTTTGAGAAGCCTTTATACTGTTTTCTGTGGCAGTTGCACCATATTAAAATCTATCCATAACACACAAGGATCCACTTTCTGTACGTGCTTGCCAAGAGTTGTCCTTTCCTTTCCTTCCTTTTACATTTCCTTTCCTTCCTTTTACCTTTCCTTTCCTTCCTATGTAAACACACACACGGAGGCACAATTTTTTCATATCCTTTTCCATTATTGTTTATCACAAATTATATAGTTCCTTGTGCTATACAGTAGGATATTGTTTATCTGTTCTATATATTAACATTATAGTTTGCATCTGCTAATCACCAGCTCCCAATATATGCCTCCCCCACACTTCCTCTCTTGGTAATCACAAAGTCTGCTCTCTATGTCTGTGAGTCTGTTTCTGTTTCATAGATAAGTTCATTTGTATCATATTTTAGAGTCTGCATGTGCTACTGCTAAGTCACTTCAGTCGTATCCGACTCTGTGCGACCCCATAGACGGCAGCCCACCAGGCTTCCCTGTCCCTGGGATTCTCCAGGAAGAACACTGGAGTGGGTTGCCATTTCCTTCTTCAATGCATGAAAGTGAAAAGTGAAAGGGAAGTCGCTCAGTCCTGTCCAACCCTCAGTGACCCCATGGACTGCAGCCTTCCAGGCTCCTCCATCCATGGGATTTTCCAGGCAAAAGTACTGGAGCGGGGTGCCATTGCCTTTTCTCCACATGTAAGTGATACTATATGATATTTGTCTTTCTCTTTCTGACTTCCTATGTATTCTATTCAATGCTAGTGTAGATTAAAGTGTTTAATTAACTTCATTTGAAGAACATTTGTTGTTATTGTATAGAAATGTGATTTATTTTTTAAATATTTATCTTATATTCTGCAAGCTTTTTATTACTTCTAATACTTGTGGTTTCTTCAGGATTTTCTATACATAAAATATGTTATCACCAATATACTTTGACTTTTTCCTTTCCATTCTGAAGGCTTTTTTTTTTTTTTGAACAACAAAAGGAACAATTCCTTTTTCTTACCAGATTGCTCTGGCTATAGAACTGCCAGTATAATATTGAGCCAAAGTGTGGAGTAGACTTCTTTGTGTTGTTCTCAATCTTAGAGGGAAAGCTTTCAGTTTTTCATTATTAAGTATGATGTTAGCTGTGGGTCTTTTACAGGTACCCTTTGATTGAGAAAGTTCTCTTCTATTCTTAGTTATTAAGTGTTTTATTTTAACCCCTATTATGAAAAAGGTGCTGTATTCAGAGAAATGCTTTTTCTGCAGGCAGATGTGTTTTTTGTCCTTTATTGTATTAAAATGGCATAATGTTGATTGACTTTCATATAATGAACCAACTTTGCATACCTCCATAAACCCCACATGATCATGGTATATAATCGTTTTTATATGTTGTTAGGTTTTGTTTGCCAGTATTTTGTTGAGGACTCTTGCATCTGTATTCATAAGGGATATCGGTTGTGTGTGTGTGTAATGTTTCTGTCTGATATTGGTATTAGAGAAACATTGGCATCAATTTGCCTGCTATATGGGGAAGAGACATGTGAAGTAAAGGATGAAGCATTGTTGGATTTAAGTTTAGTCAGGATTAGAGGGAGAAATTTAGGATATATCAGTGTGGAATTGGGGTGAGATTATCAAGAGAGTTAATTCTCAATTTCCTAGGCCTGTGTTAAGTGCTTGACATTGAATTATGCTGTTTGTTAACTACATATAGATACTTTATACTTTGAATTTGCTGCCTATTTTTTGTTATTAACATTTATGAAATTAGTATGTGTGAATCAGCTGTAATGTGCATTTAAGATACGTTTTTTTTTTTTTTCCAATTTTACTACAAAACAAGATGCCATTGAATACCTGATGCTTTTTAAAAAGAGCTGTTAAGCTTAAGTCTAAGAAATAAGCATGTTTGTCTTTAAGGTACAGAAACACATTTAAAAGTTATAAATTTGCCCCAAAAGTTGCAGCTGGTGTGTGGTTAACTTAGAATTCCAGCTTTATCTTCTTTGACTCTGAAGTATGTTTCTCAACACTGTACAATAGTGCTTTTGTAAAAATACTAGTCCTTTACATGTTATTTCACCTAATGATAAGTGTTGTTTTTGTTGTTTCTTTCTTTTATTCTTTTTTTAAATAGAAGAGATTAAAATTAACATGGGACAAAGCTATGATTCTCAAGTCATGTAGACTTGTAATCATAGGTTTTTCAGCTGTCATTTAGTCTCTTTGATGCTCAGTGTCTTTATCTGTATGATAAGGGTGTTTATAACTACCCTAGAGTTTTGGAGATAACCAAAGAGCACATTTTTTTCTGTACTTAACTAATATGTGGTGTATTTATACTTAGGTGGCAGTTTATTTAAAGAAAGCACTGGGACTTGTGGCCAAATCCTCCAGGAATAAAAAAGTATTTAAAATATGGAACCACCAAGTATGTTATGTGAAGAAGAACAAGAGCCAGAACCACAGAAAAGCGAGGGAGAAACCAAACAAGTAGATAATGAAGATGCTGAACTGATCTTGGTTGGAGTGGAACATATAAATGAAGATGCTGATGTGATCTTTGTTGGGATGACCTCAAATTCAAAACCAGTTATTGGCAAACATACTGAACAGAGTTACCCCAGGTTCTTGTTCAAGGAGAAAAAGGTATGTTCACTTCAGGAAAGATAATGATCAGAAATTACAGCCTGTTAGTCATGTGACTCCTACATCAGAAGCAAAGATTGTCTTGCCAGTTTTGTCTTTGAATCAAGATCAACAGATAGCCCCATTATTATTGAGCCTTTGTCCAAAGCGAATTATAAAAATATTTCACCACAATTAGTGCCTAATAGCTTTTCAGAGTTATGTTCTCCTTTGATTACCTTCACAAGTTCATTGCAGCATCTAGTAGAAACAGCAGTTTCTGCAGGAGATATGGATAAAAGTCCTCATGTATCAAAGTGACTTTCCACTTCTGAAACAAATAGCACAAATCCCAAAAGGCCTAAACTCAGTGATGGAATTATAGGAGAACATTCTTTAGCTATGTCCCCTTCAGGTATTTTTCATACAATGACTACTCAGCAAAGCACACCAGACGCTGTTCATACCTCATTAAGCCATGTTCAGAATGGAGAAACTTGTCCAACAGCTTTTCCAAAGGACAATGTTCATTGCAAGCCTATAAGTCCTTTAGGGGAAAATGGACTGACAAAAACTGACTTTCCAAGTTCAGCAAGTCAAAACAAGATTGTTGATCCCACAGAAGGCAATCTGATTGTGTTACTCCGTGACTTCTACTATGGACAGCATATAGGAGATGGGCAGCCAGAACCGAAAACTCACACAGCCTTTAAATGCCTCAGCTGCTTGAAAGTTCTAAAAAAAATGTCAAGTTTATGAATTACATAAAGCACCATTTGGAACTTGAGAGGCAGAGAGGTGACATTTGGAAATACCACACCACCTGCAAGCACTGCCACCACCAGTTTCCTACTCCTTCCAGCTGCAGTGTCACATTGAAAGTGTCCACACTTCCCAGGAGCCCTCTGCATTCTGTAAAATCTGTGAATTGTCCTTTGAGACAGATCATGTTCTCTTACTGAACATGAAAGACAATCATAAGCCTGGTGAAATGCCCTATGTATGCCAGGTTTGCAGTTACAGGTCATCATTCTTTGTAGATGTGAGTGCACATTTCAGAGCATACCATGGTAACACTAAGAATTTACTTTGCCCCTTTTGTCTCCAAATTATTAAAACTGCAACACCATACATATGTCATTATAGAGGGCACTGGGAAAAGAATTCTCACCAGTGTTCCAAATGTCAGCTACAGTTTTTAACTTTTAAAGAGAAAAGGGAGCACAAGACCCAGTGTCATCAAATGTTAAGAAACCTAAGCATCTAGAAGGATTACCTCCTGAAACAAGAGTTGTCATTCAGGTATCACTGGAACCCCTTCAACCAGGATTGGTGGTAGTGGCATCCATTACTGTGAACGCATCTGATTCTGAATCATCACCCCCCAAAACTAAAAGTAGAAGATCAAAAAGTCCCTGTTAATTCTACTTTCAGTAAGTCTGAAGCAAGTATTTCAGTCAAAGTTAAAAACCCCATTAATAACAAAAAAATAATCAAATTATAGCATTATTCAATAATATCAAATATTGGGAAATCAATGTGTAATTTATATGTTTTTGTTTTAAATACATTAAGTAGAGTTTTATTTGAATATTGAGATGTTATTTAAAAATACATTACCTGTTTTTCATATAAGTGTCTTAACATGTAAAAAGTATGTGTGTGTGTGTGTGACAGAGAGAGAGAGAATGAGAGAGGTGGAGAAAGGAAAAGTAACAACCTATTTTGGTATTTCATGTTATTTGTAAATTCAAAAGCTCTACTATACATATAATCTGTAGAGTGTTTTAGCAATGAAATTTTCAACTGTTTTCATGCCTTGAAGATCTTAGTATTAACTATATAGCCAGATTGGAATGGCTTTGTTATGGTATGGTCCCGTGTGCTGCTGAACTCTGTGAAGTGCCTCTGTTTCGCTGATCTAAGATAACCTGGCTCCAAAAGCCTGGTGTGGAGAAGTTGATGGAGAAGCTATAATGTGAGTTTGGGCCAGACACAGGATTTAATCAGTGGAGAGCTGTGGCTTCTTGTCCCAGTTGAGGAAGGGGCATGCATGCACTCCAGGCATGGAGCCAAGGCAGAAAGAACACTGTCTCAGAGTGTCTTTACCTAGCCCAGGGACATCTCAAGGAAGCCAACTGTTAAAATGCCTGTTTGGTGAGAGGCACCTGCAAGCATTAAGCAGACCCTGTGTATCATTGACTGCATTGGAGAAGCAGAGATAGTTAATAGAATGAGACCTGGTGCCTACGGACCTCCTGTTGAGTGATCAAAAGGGAAATTTGATTAATTCCATCTCCTTTTCCATTTGGCTGGCCTTTAGTCACAGTGAAGTAGCCATATCTATCTCAGTCACAGTAGTAAAGAAAGTTAAGATTCCCAAGGAAAAAAGTCTTGATTTGATTTGTACTGGACCCATAGTTTTAACTGAAAAAGGATCAAACACAGGGAATCTGTTCAGTTTATGAATTGGGTTAAATTTAGTTCTCTTTCCCTTAAGCTACAATAGAGTTGTCCGAGAATAGTAAATGTAGTGGATATGAAGGTTCCAGGGTGATTAAACCCTCTATAGAACTTTTCCTTACCTTTTCCAGTTACATGTATCTTACCCTAGTTGAACATGTGAAGATTTCAGTTTTGTATCTTATATTGCCTTGGACACGAATGCATTACAGTTAACAGCTAATTCTTTGTGTGTGTAATTTCCCATTTTATGAAACTAATACTGAGTTTCAGTCTTACTTGACACAGTCTGATGTGCAGGAATTGTCTCATTTATTTCAGTAATTATCAGGTCATAGAGTTATTATCCTTCCTCTACTCTATCCAACTATTTAGTCTGTTATTATACTCATGGAAACCTTTTCTCTTGCACTCTCCAAGGGCTCTTTCACAGACCTGTGGGGTGCCCTCTAAGTATTGGTTCCTGAACATCAGCACACTTGACTTCCTCTGTGTGTTCCTGGAGTTGAGTCTCCTCCTGAAGTAGAATGCCATACCTTCGCTACTTCTGGCACAAATACCTAGCAATCTCTGTGTACCATTCAAGGAACCTGGGATCTTGGCTGTATACCTATGCCAGGAGAAATCTCTCGATTTCCTCTTCCTTTCTCCTCCTCTTTGTCTCTCCCCACTCTTTCCCACCCACCTCCACAATTTATTTAAATCCTCTAAGCTTTCACAAAATGCTGGAAAGTGATGATCACCAAGGGGTTAACATCCGTCTCAGAACTGAAGAGGAAGAACTACAGATGACTAAGGTCCAGTGAGTCTATTTTTTCCATTTTAGGTAATTTCCTGAGTGTAAATGCAAGTACAAGTGAATTGTATTTATTTATGCAATTCTTGATTGATTGATTTCCACTTTGAATATTTTACTAGGTCTTTCCAGTTAGTTTGCTTGGGCCAAAGTACTTTGCTAAGTGTCAGCTTAAACCACTTTTAGGTGTATAAAGAATGTGTGTGTGTGTGTGTGTTCTTGTCTCAGGTGAAAACTCTATGTATAAATAAATGTGCAGACCATTGCATTCTTATCTCCTTTATTCTATTTCTATAGTAAAAGCATGAAATGTTTTATTTATATGTTTTTATTGTTGCTTAGTATTATCAACACTGTTACTGTTGTTTGCTCTGAAATATGCTCCTAAGGAGTACAAGTTGTATTTATTGCCAAATGAAAAGGTTCCAGTGATATGGTCCCTGATTACTTCCTCTCTTCCATTCTCTGTCATTCTACTCTACTATTTTCCCCACTGGTGATCTGTTTTTGACAACACTGGCCTTGCTTTTCCTCAAGCAAATTCCATTTCTTCCCGATCCAAAAACTTTGCAACTGCTGTTTTTCTGGAAATGCTCTTCCCCTAGGCCTGCATGGCTTGCTACCTCCCTTGTTTGAGCTTCACCAATGCTGTTCAAATCACACAATGAAACCCTCAACCCCCTCCCTTCCTTTCCTCCTCCTCCTTAAAGACACTTTAAGTCTCTATCCTCTTAACTCTCCAGCCTAAAATTACTAGATTTAAACACACACACACACACACACACACACACACACACACACACACACACACACACACACAAAACCTGAGAAGAGATAATAACATCAGGGCTTTGCTTCTTAGAATTAACTTGAATCAGTTTCTGTGCCTGCAAATTAAAGACAGTTACTAGTGAGTTGAGATCTTTCAGGCACTTCCTCTGTTTTTCTATTGATACCTCTATATTTTTTTCAGGCAATGACACTTTGTTTTGTTTACAAATGTATTGAATATCTGTCAAGATTACTATTACTATTTTGTTATTACCCTTTGTGAATTACCTTGTCTACTTTGCTTGTTTTTTTAGGTAAAATTTATTGTTTTATTAATGCTGCCAAAGTGTAAGTAAAATTATGGTTTATAAAAATAATATTAAAAAAATATTTCCGCTGTCCATAATTTTACAAATAACATGGCATATTTTTGTTTCTTTTTTTTAAAATAATCTTATTGTGTTGGCCAGAAATTCTAAACAGTGATGTGTAAATGGGTTTTCTTGTTCTTAGTACCATCAAAGGCAATGAGGATATGTTTTAATGAATTTCTATTTCTGTTTTTAGATTTTAAAGAGAATTGTTTCATTGGATAGTTTACAACATCTGTTGAGATATTTACTTTTCTTTCTTTCTCCCTTCCTTTCCTTTTCTTCCTTTCTTCCCCTGACTGTCTTTCTCTTTCTTACCTTCCCTTTCTTTCCCCAGGTTTGGGCTTGACTGGACCTTTCCTGAAACAAAAATTATTCCACTCAGGGTTGAATATTATCCTCTCAGAATCCCATACCATTTCTCATTTCTAGTATTGGAAATAACCTCCTCTTCCCCTTATTAGATTGGCCACAGTTGTATCAATGTTTCTGATTTTCTTTTTCCAAGAAGCAGCTCTTGTTTTATTATCCCAACAAGTTTTACTTTTGTTGTTTTCTATTTTTGTTTCAGTTCATATATACCTTCTAACTTTCTTTAGGATTTTTTCTTCATAACCTTCTATTTTAAAAGCTTTCTTTACAAAATTTATGGAAATATATTTGATTTAAAATGTTGTGTTTCAGATGTATATCAGAGTGATTTAGTTATGCAGATACATATCTATTCTTTTTTAGGTTATTTTCCATTATAGGTTATTACATGATACTGAGTATTTCTTTCTTTCTTTTTTTTTTTTAATAGATGGTTTAGTGCTTGACCTAACTTTATTTAAATAGCAAATTTTGGCTGAATCCCAAATACTTTTTCCCCCACATATTAACATTTATTAGACATATTGAGTTGATACATAAGTTGCTTCTTAGCAGTTTTTGGCATTTTTCAGTCATCCTTTTTTTACTACTGCAGATGTTACATTTTATAGACATATTAAATAGTTCTTATTAATCAACATTTGGGTTCTTTCCAAGTTTAAAACAAAAGTTTGCAGCAGATATTCTTGGACCCATCTCTTTGTTCAGGAATAATTTTTAGAAGTGGAAGCTCTGGGTCCAAACCCAGAATATTTTGAATTTTAATTGATATTGCTAATTTACACACTAAAAAGTTTGTACCAATTTATAATGAGGAAAATGCTATTTTTTTATATTAGTAATCTAAATCTTTGCTAATAAGATGGGTAAAACATGGTTTAGTTTCTAACTTACTAATTTTGGTTTCTAGCAATATTCATTCTCAATTTATTACCTTTTAAATTTTTTAGCCATTATGCTTGATTTTAGATTATTCTTTTTTTGTAAAGAGCAGCCAGTTCTTGTTCTATCATTTTAACATCCTGTGAAATCTCACTGAAGGTCAGAAACAAAGTTCTTAAAGGTCTCAGATGTTCTCTTAACCATCAAAAGGTAGTCTTATATCTGTTCATCACTATCCTTGTAGAATGGTCTGAGTGAACAGAATTTTTTTCGGTAGTGTGATCTATATGGAGTAATTCTTAGTCCCTCTTTTGATCTAATTTAATAACTGAATGCTAGTTTTTCTGTTTATTGTCCATTTCTGACCTTTGAACTTACCCCCTAGCTCTACAGGCTCTGGTTTCAATTCTTGCCACCATGGGACTCTCCCACTCTGGGCTGTCTTGATAAATATATTCTACCCTAGGTGGTGCTGGTAACCTACTCCTGGCCCTTAATGGGAATTCAGACAGTTCTTGTAAAACAAGAAATGTTTTACAAATGGTATCTGATATAGTCTAGTTAAGATTAATGGGGAATATACAACAATGTAAAAAAACAGATAAATCATGAGAACCTACTATATAACACAGAGAACTCTACTCAATGGTCTGTGGTGATCTAAGGTAAGGAAATCCAAAAAACAGGGGAACAGGGGATATATGTATTTGTATAGCTCATTCACTTTGTTCTACAGCAGAAACTAACAACATTGTAAAAGCAAGTATACTCCAATAATAATTAATAAAAAAGATTAATACAGAATAAAAGTACATTGCTTAGAGATAATCTAAAGTGAACAGAAGTCTCTACAACAAAAAATATATAGTTTTCCTTGGCGGGGAGAAAAGCTTGAAATAGATTGGAAAACATTTTCACATTAATTGTTCTTTTCAT
>NW_011495085.1:337068-345242 GCF_000754665.1 Bison bison bison | reverse complement strand
ACTTTCAAATTCTTGCATGATCCTTGTCACAAATAGTCTAACATGGCCTGGCTTGTTCATGGCTTCCTTATAAACAGAACTGCCTCCCACTATCCAAACCATGTCTACTTTATTTTTTAATTCTGGATCTTCAATAAGTTCTAAGGCATCATCCAGACGTTTGGCAAGAAAATGAGCTCCCATTGGAGGTTCCTTGACTTCTCTCCTGAGAACTATATTAATTCTGTCCTTTAAAGGTCGATTCTTCTCTGGAATGGAGAACCAGGTCTTCCTACCCATAATCACCACATTCTGTTTACCTTCTACTGAAGAGACTGTAGTCATTCTTTGGAAATACTGGAATTCATTCCTGAGCAGTGACCAGGGCAGGTTCCCGTTCTTGACAATGTCCATGTTCTGGGACACAGCGACGATGCAGTTTAGCAGACGAACCATGACAGCGGCAGGAAACACTTTCTAGCTAGCCGTGGACCCCGACCCCAAATATTTTTATGTATACATTTTTTAATTAAAATTTCATTCTCTATGATTTTTTGGCAAGTTAATTCCAAACATTTCACTACTTGCAGGCTGCATGTTTTAATTTATAGTTTACTGAGAATTCAGTTTTCCTTGGCGGTCTGAGGGTATGTGTGTATATACACTGACATGCCTATATACACATCCTTTTCAGATTACTACATTTTTTAAAGATATATAAATATATTTTAAAAGATATTTTCTGTTTTTATGGTAAAAACATGAAATTTTTTAATTCTATAAATTTGTTCCCCTAAATGAATATAGTATAAATAGTAAAGGAATATAACTATTCCTTCAAGAATAACCCTACTAACAGAACTTGGGAATGTTAAAAAATTATTCATAAAACATACTAAAGGTGGTAAGAAAAACTTTGTTCAAGGCAAGAGTACTACAGCGGGATCTTATAATATGGAAGAGAGATTGAGCTTAAGTCTGACTCCAGCAGGGACACAGCTGGGATTTATAGCTAAGGAACAGGGTGGGTCCATGAGATTGCAAAGAGAGACTGGTAGACTGAAAAACAATGAACAACAACAACAGAGTGGGTGTCAGTGGATGGAAACTTATTAAGAAGACCATAAGGTTGAGGGTGGATTCTGGCTCAACTGAGAAGATCATTGCTGAGGCTAGGAAAGGCTGATAAGATATTGAGGTGAGTGATAAGGAATTTGATCTGATACTGAGGGTGGTCAGATCAAGGGTGAGGTATGTTTTCTAAACTGAAGTAGAAGATTCTGGCTTAGATTGGACCAGATGGACAGGCACCCCAGGATAAAGACATTGCCCAGAGTTGGCAATGAATTAATGAACTACTGCTCCATAACAAATTACCCCAAACTAAAAGCTTAAAACAATATTATCTCATACTGCTGCTGAAAGTTGGGAATCCAGGAGTAATTCAGTTGAGTGTTCTGGCTCAGGGTTTCATGAGATTGTCGTCATCTGAACCATTGACATGGTCTGGTGGAATTCTTTCCAAGATGGCTTACTCACATAGCTGTTGAAACCAGTTTCCTTGCTGGCTGTTTGGAGAAAGCCTCGGTTCTTTCACATAGGCCTCTCTATTGGGCTACCTGAGTGTTCTCAACATATGACTAAGCTGGCTTCTAGAGTGAGTGATCCAAGAGGATGAGCAAGGAGGCTGCAGTGCCTTTTATGACCTAGTTTCAGACACTTCATTTTCATTTCTACAATATTCTAACATTAGAAGTGACCCACTAAGTCCTGCCCACATGTAAAAGGGAGTATAAGGTCCACCCTTGAAGGAAAGGACTTGCAGACATACTTTAAAACCATGTGGTACACATATGGTCACAAATTGTTTACATACTTTTATGTCCAGAATGCATTTTCCTGCCAATGCTTTCAAATAGTTTATCTATTATAGCATTAACTTGAAGTTCAGGACCTTGTCATTTAAGTCAGGTCCAGATATGGATCAGGGTCCACTTGGGCAGTATCTCAAGTGTTCATTTGCTCAGTTGTGTTCCATGCCAGGGTTCCCTGTCCACCATCAACTCCAGGACCGTGCTAAATCTCAAGCCCACTGAGTTGGTGATACCATCCAACCATCTCATCCTCTGCCATCCCCTTCTCCTGACTTCAATCTTTCCTGCATTAGGGTCGTTTCCAATGGGTCAGGTCTTCCCATCAGGGAGCCAAAGTATTGGAGCTGCAGCTTCAGCATCAGTCCTTCCAATGAATATGCAGGACTGCTTTACTTTAGGATTGACTGGTTTGATCTCCTTGCAGTCCACAAGACGATCAAGTCTTCTCCAATACATCAGTTCAAATTATACAAGTGTAGTGCCTCTAACCTGATGATCTGTGAACAAAAGAGATGAGTTAATCTACTCACTTTCACAGCCAACATACAGTGGTGGTGAGGCACAGATAACCTTCATAGACACTCCTGTTCCAGAAAGGGGAGGGGAGATGGGAGTCAATAGTAGCAGTTCTGAAATGCCACAGGTTCTTGTTGGCAGTCTTTTGATTAGGATTTAAGGCCTGGAAACTTCCTCAGCTTCAGTCTCTGAATTTTTAATTCTGCCCTCTGACATGATTCCATTGCATGAAAAGTGGGTAGTATACAGTTACAGTGAAACAGTCTCCCTAGCCTACTTCCTGCTTGTCGAAGGTAGAAGTCCAGAGCTCTCTTATTTTGTACTATTGCTGGTCCTTTCAGCCCAATCTGAACTTAAATATGTTATTTTAAAAACTTGGTGTGTCTCCTGATAGTCTTACTGGTTTTCATGGCAAAGCACCCACTCCAAAGCCACCATCACACATGTCTTCATAATACGGCCTACTCTGTCTTGGTTTTCTGCTGAGATAGCTGAGGGATAACACCCTGAAACTTGGTAGGAGTTTTATTGTGTGACTGAAATGATCTCTGAGTGACACCCCTAAACTCTTTGGAGGGCATTGGCCTGCCTAAATAATGCCATGAAGCATCCCCTTCCAGCCTTCTGAGGCTTAACAAAGAATTTTACAGTCACACTCATCTTTAGACCACCTTTATTAAAAATAAATAAATAAATAAGAATTGACGTATAGGTGCTGTAAAATGTTATATTTAGAACACCTTATCTCAATGCCCTGGTTAGAACCTTGCTTGAGAGCCATTAATTTTAGCATCCTCTGTCATGTTAAAGACTGCAAAATTTCCAAATCAGCAAGTTCTGTCTTATTTTTAAATAGTCTTTCTCTTAAACATTTTTTTTTAAATTTCCCTTTATGTTTTACTATAGGCAGCAAGAAGAAACCAGGAATCACTTTTGGCTGTTTGGCTGGAAATCTCCTTAGCTAGATATCTCAATTAACTAGGTACAGTTTCTCCTTCCAGGGACATTTTCTAGTTTTCATAAACTGCAGGTGTAGTGGACTTTCCTCTGCACACTCCCCAGGCTCTTTCCTCCTGCCTCTCCTTTCTGCCAGGCATCCTGGGTGTACCCCTGTGATCCCACTTAGAATGTGTTTGCTCAGTGAGATAAACGGGATCGAATCCCTGGCTTCAGTGCTTCTGCTGGCCAGAGTATACGCACCTTTCCCTAAGACCTTCATGTTTTTGCTAACCAACTTCCATCACCTGGCTCGGTCAGTTCCAACAGCTCATACTCACAAGCCTACTGGCAGGGACTTCTATGCGCATGTGTGCACACACATGTGTGTGTACACAGTAACATCCCTGAGAGGAAACTTGCGCATGTACAGAACTACAAGCTTTCTTCTCTAGGAATACGAATTTTGGTAAGCACCCTTGTGCTTACAAAGAAAAAGTAACTTTCTTTGTCCTGGTTGTTATCTTTGCCTTGTTAATTAATCATGTCATGTTGCACTTCTAACTCTGTGCTCCTCCTGCTGCTAAGTCACTTCAGTCATGTCCGACTCTGTGTGACCCCATAGACGGCAGCCCACCAGGCTCCCCCATCTCAGGGATTCTCCAGGCAAGAACACTTGAGTGGGTTGCCATTTCCTTCTCCAATGCATGAAAGTGAAAAGTGAGAGGGAAGTCGTTTAGTCATGTCCAACTCTTCACGACCCCATGGACTGCAGCCTACCAGGCTCCTCTGTCCATGGGAATTGCCAGGCAAGAGTACTAGAGTGGGGTGCCATTGCTTTCTCCATCTAACTCTGTGACTTATCCTCAAAGGTTACAAAATCTTGGCATTTGCTAGTGACATGGACGGACCTGCAGAGCAGCGAGCAGGGTTGGAAGCACTTGCCATGAACAGCTGTATGACATGCGCCTGCATTCTGCATTCTCCCATCACCTTGGACAGCTTCACAGTACCAGTCACATTGGCCTGATACATGTGGGGACAGAAAACAAGGACCTTTGGGCTCAGCTGATTTGGAGAACCGCGCTCTCGGTGTGCACCTATCTAGGTCATTCCTTGTCAATGTTGTGCCCCTCTTGCTAGCCTACCACCATTTATGACCAACAACATTCTGAGTGAGGCCCTCTGTTCCTCTATCTGTGTAGCTTTCTGTGTGCACCTGTCTACATGTGCCCCCAAGTGCTATCTCCATGTAGCATGAAAAGGCCAAAGAGACACCTGAGCCTCCAAGAGCCCCAAGAGACTGTGATAGGCCTGGGTCTTATCCACTGTTGTGAGAAAGGTGCACATGGATACAGGGTCTCTTCAGATACAAAGAATGGAACCTGAGACCATAAAGGTAAGGTGACATCCCTACACATCATCCCTTCTGTTTAACACTACCCACACACACGGAATCCCCAAACAGATGATGCCCTGCAAAACCTTCCCTTTCTGGGCCCACAGCTCATGCCTCCCTTGGGCAGAAAGCAGCTTTTCTATCTCAAAGGCACCAAGATGGCTTGAACCACCCAGGCCACAGTGATTTGCTAAATGCCAAGACTCTCTTTCAGATGCTCTCTCCCTAGTCACACATCTCTGCTTGCCTACACAGCCCACGTGCCAAGGAAGCCAACCCCCAGTTGGGCCCAGGAGCATCCAAGACGGTCACGTGGAACGCAGCATCCCTCTGAGTGTCACCTGGTGCAGATACCCTATGACAAAATCAGAGAATTTGCTTCAGCAAAACTGCTCGAATTCTCTCAGATGCAGATGCACACTTTTGCCCCTCAGGCCCCCAAAGCCAGTGGCAAGACCCCAGAGGAAAGAAGGAATTCACGTCAGGACTTTCAGCACGCAACAAGGGGTATCTTTGGCAGGACTGCTATTGCCTAGACCCTGGACCCTGAAAACCAGCAGGCCTCAAACTGCCCCCAGGCGCTTCCCTGTCTCCCACTCTCCTGAGGTCCTTTGGGACATGCAATTAGCCCACTCCTTGCTCACTCCGTTCCCTCCCTCACAGGCTCATCCGGGCAGAGGGTCAAACACATACACCCACCTGTGCTTTCCTCGCCTTTCTGCCCTGCCAGGGAGGCAGGCTGGAAGTGCCTGGAGCATGCCACACTCACATCCTGTCTCTCCTAGGATGCCTGTGGTTTTGTAGGTACAGCTTACTTTAGCATGTCTCGCGTGTTGTGTCACAGTGGTGCCACCCTCAGGGAGGGAGTGTACTGGCTGATGGGCTGCTCCTGGGCAGCACTGGCCCAGGACCTTCCCAGTTCTCCTTCTCACATGTGTGGAACAAGTCTCCAGCGCAGCAGGCAATTTGTGTCTCTTTCTCCTTCGCATCTCTGCCCAACTTGGCAGGACCTTAGCCTCCTCACCATCCTGGGTCTTGCCATAGCCATGTCCACCATTTCAACAGGCCAGCCACGGCCCCCCCAGATTCAGGGCTCCACAGGCAGTGGTTTCAAAGCCCCACCCCAGCCGATTTGTCCTGAGTGAACCCTCAGACCATGAAGCCCTTTTCCCGGTCCAAACACACACAGCAACACAATAGAAATGGTGAGCGTGTTTTGTATTTGGTCTAATTGCAGATATCTGGAGCCGTGGTCGGGAGTTATCACTGGCCATCCTTTCTTCGTTCCCATCCTGGACAGGGTCACTGCAGAGATACAGCAACAAACCACCTTCAGACTGGGGACGCCTCATGCCTCCTCTTCTGGTTGCTCAGCACCTCCTCTCCTGTCACCATCTCTGCATCTGCCCTGGGCCAGATACACATACACACACACACACACACACACACACACACACACACACACACACACCAACACAGCCAACACAAGCACATGCATGTATACGCACATGCATGTATACTCACATGCTTGGCATGGGGACACAATGCAAACAGAGAACACAGGTGTTTCAGGAGCTGAAGACGCCTGTGTCCAGCAGTGTTGGAGATGGCATCAGTTGGCACCATGTCCTGCCTTTGGGGCTCCCTGTCCACCTCCTCCTCAAACTCGTCCGGATTTTCCCAAGGCAGCCTGAAGCCACTTCAAGCGCAGCATGAGTGGTGGTGGTGGTGACATCCAAGTGGTGAATGTGGAAATTCACACAAGATCCCAAAGTCAACACACATGTGCACTGGGACCACTGAGAGGATGCCCTTTCAATGACAGGCCATTCCAGAGTAAGGGGCGGGAGTGAAGGGCCCAGTTAATCTCAAACTCAGTGAGTCGCAGGAGGCCAGAGGATGGCAGGACCCAGGGATGGATGATTCTGACACAGACACTTAATTCACCCTGCCTCTAGGAATCTAGAGGAATAGGGTATCACCTAGGACTCTCCACGCTGCAACCATAGCTGACTTGAGGGAGACTTACTTCACTCAGGGACACACCAAGTCCCCCATGCCCCCAGTCTCAGCAAGTCACCTGCTACATGCATAACCCAAATTCCGGCTCTGCAGCCAGCTTGCATGAGCCTGAGCATCCCCATTTGGGAAAGGATAGTGTCCCGGCTACGACAAGGCTGTCCCTCAGGGCCTACCTCCAGACCCCTTCACCACATGTGTTTCTGTCAGTTATCTCTCATGAAAAACCTTCCTCCCTGAGGTAGTACTTCAGGGGATTGTCCCACACGTCATTGCTGATGAGCTGCTGGCAACACGAGCAAGGTCAACCCAGGGCTGACAAGGCCCCAGACCCTTCCATGAGCAGCCAAGAACTCCAACATCAATCACCAACTGTGTGCAGGCCCAAAGCAGCCCCACATCAGCAATCCTGTTCGATTCTGGGCTATTGTGGCCTGACAGCCAGTTGAGAAAATTAAGGCCCCTGGTGTCCAGACTGTGGCTGGGGTATCCCCATTCAAAGTCCCAGAACCGGTGGACTGGAGTGGAATGACGTGTCCAGTATGTACCCTGTGGAAAGACAGGGGAGACTGGGGTGGACTCCACAGGTGGATCATCTACACGCTTGCACACCCACACTCATCACCCTCGGAGCCACTTTACCAGTGATGTCAAGGTAATACTCCTTAATGATCATGGTGTTCAAGAAGTAGGGGTTGTCCTGAAAGGAAAAGATCAGCTTGCAGCGGGACTGCAGATGGCTCTGCACCTGCACCTGCCAGGATAGGGAGGAGGGAAAAGGTGCAAACTTCTAGGGGCCTCAGCTTGCCGCCCAGGCAGGCATTAACAGCTTCCACGATGCCTCTCCAAAGTCTTACAGCACAGGAACATGGCTAACAGGATCCTCCCACTCCCTGCCAGGTCCCATACCCACCCTTCCTCAGTCTCCCTCACTGACCTTCAAGTTGATCATGTAGCCGAGAAAGCCTTGATCTTGGTCGCTGGTCATGACGGAAACTTGAGGGTGGCTCATAATCTGCTTTAGGCCAAGGAGCCATTCAGGGAGCTACATGCCAGGCCAAGAAGGGCCAGGAGCATCAGTCCTAGTCTGGGGTGGAACAAGGATACTGGAACAGGCATCTGCAAGGAGCTGGGCACTGCCTGTTACCCGGCCACCGCTGATGTTATCAGGCTTTGCCATACCATCAGACACGCTCATGGCTCTGGGCCCCTTGTGGTGGTGTGCATCTGAGGTGGTCTGCATTCTCCAAGCAGGGGCTGTTTCTGACCACTACTGTTCTCCTCCAGACCTGTGTATGCTGAGTAGTGGCATGTCACTGCTTACATGGTCAGATTTGCAGTCCTGTGACGATCCGTGTTTGAAAGCAAAGGGGTTTTGTGTGTGTGTGTGTGTGTGTGTGTGTGTGTGTGTGTGTGTGGTTCGTGTGTGTGTGTTGTGTGTGTATGTGAAT